>NC_062974.1:27299032-27648843 GCF_023078275.1 Leguminivora glycinivorella
TAATCGACGAAAAAAGCTCAAATTAGAAAGTATCACCAAAATATCCGTCTAGACAAATTTGGGACAGATCGGGGTAATTGCACATCCTACATTAGCCGAAGTGGGCGTCACGTCGCGTCCAGAAAGCTAATCCACTTCAGAATTTCGTAGAATCACCCACCACTCTACTCTGGCCCGTCACATCACACCTCTATATTACTGAAGTCACTGAAGTCTTCAAACAAATGTCTTGACATGGCCGCGGACTAATCTTTCTTGAACCTTATCGCTAAGGACTTGAGGTTCACAAATGTGGAGCTAAAAGTGTTGTCAAGTGTCAAATATGACGGGTCTTTCTAAAATGGCGTCGTTAGATGAATGATCGTGTACGTGTACCGTTTTCGCGAAAATGGGACGATGACCGGCTATGATAGGTACGTTTTTTTTTTCTGGAAACAAATTATTTTCTCGAGAGGGTAATAAATTTGTTGGATATCTAAATGAACTGTAATTTACGCTGTGAAACCCCATTTTTGTGATTTTATTTGATAATAGATTGACATACTTCGCAAAATAGTTGGAATATTGTAGTTAAAGTTTCAAATAAGTTGACTCGTCGCCGAAATACGGTAAATTACGGATCACAACTATGTATATGAAATCAGCGCAGGACAGGGAGAAAATGGCGTACCTACTAGAAGAGAGGCCTCATCAGTGGGCGATAAAGGGCTGATATGATAATGATGATGATGAGTTTAAGAAATTCCCAAATTGGAAAATTTTGCTTATTTATTAAGGGCCACTTGCACCAATGAAAATGGAGAGTTAACCCACCATTTTATATGGAATTTGACAGATGACAGTCCACTAACCCTGAGTTAAGTGGTTGGTGCAAGTGGGCCTAAATGGACAATAAATAGACTAGATAAATATTAACCCTTCGAGTCCCAGCGACATCATATGATGTCAGTAAAATATAAGTAAATACATATAGATGCTTGGGGCTCGAAGGGTTAAAAAGAAGAAGAAGAAGTTAAAATTTGGCATGGTTAGCGCATCGTAACTGGTGAATTTCCAATATGACTTGGAACTCCGGTTGCCGTTTAAGAAGTTTAACACTCTTACGGTAGATGTCGCTACGGGTCCCATTGACCTTAGTAGTGGAAAATTTCGCTGGCTTGGTTGAAGTCTTGGTGGCTCAGTTGGCAGAGCGCTGGAGTATCGATCCAGAGGCCGTGAGTTCAAGTCTCACCCAAGGCAGACATTTTCCACTTTTAAATTTATTCTAAGCCTAGTGGCATCGATTGCAGACGTTTCTGCTAATCAGAAGTTAAAATTTAGATAAATATACTAAAATTATCAATAAATATACTAGATATATCAGGACCCGACGGCATTGAAACACCAATAAAATCATGACCAACAAAATTTTAACACTGAAATGACGACTTTCAATTTCTTTTATATCTACGAAGATCAGAAATTTCAATATATTTTTAAGCTTTCTTTGTAAAATAATAAGAAGATATCGCTTAATGACAGAGAGAGCAAAGCAGTTAAGGCGTCATCCATATATTACGTCACAGTGTAAGGGGGAGGGGGGGGTCATATTAAATGTGACGAGCCCTGTTAAAGGGATACAAAAAAGCGTGACATAGGGGGGGGGGAGGGGTCCAAAAACCTGAAATTTGGTGTGACGTAATATGTGGATGATCCCTAAATCGAAAAACAGTAAAAAGAAAAATGATACAAGCATTAACGATTATTAAACACGATAGTGAATAATCTACCTCTAATCAAGGCGGTGTCCCAAATTCAAAACAAGAAGAACAGATTCTCCGATCAATTTCAATTTAATTGTAGACACATTTACCCCACATCTGGGGACCTTGGTATTATTTTAACAATTAGGTCATGTACATTATGTAATTGTAATAATATCAGTTACATGTGAGCTAACACGAGAAAAAACGTTGTAAGTGGGGCGAACATTTGTATCTATCATTTTATAAAATGTTATTCCGTGTCTTTTATTTTTTGTGGTAGGTTCTCTGGAATTTGGAGACATTGAACTAGATATTCGTAGAAAGTATTACATGATTATTATTTTTTAGATTCTTTTAACAATACCGTCTTCTAAAAAGTAACATCTAGATATATTTCGAATATTTAATGTATAGGGTAGCCGGTAAGTAGAAAATTAGAAGAAAGAAAGAAGATGCATTATGGAGCATTGATTAATTTTTCATATCAATATGACAAAACGAAACGACGATAAATCTGTCTTAGCATTAATTTTATTATTTATTTATTTATTATATATTTATTTTTTATTTCAAATACGTTACACAGTTTGACAGTAAAAACAAAAGCACTGAGTAACTAAAATACATATAAGCATAACAAATAAACACATCAAAGTGAGAAAAAATCAACACATCACAAATTATCTAGATTTAGGTGACAACGTAACGTCGAGGCTTCGTTGCGTCGTCTGTCCGGGCGTAGAATTCGACTACTAATTATACTACTCGTATAGCCTATTGGATGCAAATCAGTTTTTAAGTACTTGTTATTTACCCTCCTTAATGGTTTTAAAATCAATCTCTTTAGCTTGTCTCTCACACCTTCACCATAAGCACCAATACACGGACTCTAAGCATTATTTTACTGATACGGATACTCTTTACAATTTTATGCTTCTTCACACTCTAAACTGTTAGATCGACATCTTTCTTGCATTCAAAGCCAAAATCCTAAAGCAAAGCCCTTCAATTACCTTTCCTCAGTCTTTCTAGTCTTGCTCTAAGACTATCCCTAAGCATTTTTTTAACTACTACAAGCATAAACACTGCTAAAAATTATGCATCTTGACATTCAAAATGTTACATCAAAAGCTTTTTGACATTCACAGCCAAAATCCAAAACGCAAAACCCAATTTACTTTTCCTCCGTCTCCCCACTCTTGTTCTAAAATGGATCCTAAGCACTTAGATCGACCTTGAGCAGCTTGAGCTGTTTGCTGCGTGCACGACAATTCCCACCAATTACGCATCTTTACCGGTTGGTGGACAGAAAGAACAATCGCCTATAGGCGTTTAGTGTCCACCAAGGTGTTAACATTCAAAATGTTGTAAAGCATCAAAAGCATTCTGGTCTTCAGCAGCCAAAATACAAAAACCAATCCCAATTTACCTTTCCTCAGTCTTCCGACTCTTGGCTGCACCTGCACCACCCTTCGGATGGTTCTTCTTCGGCCTAACAGCTGCCTTGTGCTTCGCTGCGCTGGAGTCCAGCAGTTCCACGTCCAGATCCAGGCCGGGGTCGTTCAGGCGCACCCTGGGAGTTAGAGTGGTCAGGGTTAAGGAGGGGCTACAATTATGGAGATGGAAACATGGATGAAAGGTGAACACAATTTTGGGTAGTTATTTACTAGTTTTTTTACAGTTCATAAACTTATTGGGCAGAACTAAAAGCTGACGACCAAATCTTATTTCTCTCTCATTCTCATCTCATTATTGGAAAGTAAATGTGTTCAGTTTTCGTCTAAAATATGTAGTTCATAATAGAAGACTGTGTTAAAGTTCTTTCGGCACTTGCGTTTGTAAAAATATTTTAATAAGGCTTTTTTTCGAAATGGTCTTCTACACATTGAGCTTACATTAGCAGCATTAATTAACCTAAAAAGTTTCATAATGTAGCAGTAGCATATTTGAAGCTTTTGGGTTTGAAGCAATGGGATCGTGGGGCACAGTATCAGCTCACTGGATCACCGTACCATCCAGAAGGGCAAAATGACTTGCCTTTTGGGCACCTTACCAAAAATACTAATAAATGACCCAAGGCATTTTACACAGACTTTCTAAATTAAAATATAATTTGTGATTGGCGTGACTTGAGAAAGCTGTTAATTTTCATAAGCAGAGACTACTACATAGTCTACAGAAGCTAGCCAGAGCAGCTAGAATTAATTCTCCTCATGGTATACCACTTAAATCATGCAACAGGCTTTTGCGTCTATTGCAGACGATTTACGCATTGGTTTTCGACAACGAGTTTGGTGACTGTAGAGGCTGATTCGCGAGCGCCACGACCTCCCACGTTTTTGCCACTTAAATAAACCACAAAATTTTCAGAAACGAAGCTCGCTCTAAAGATAGCAACTGTCCATCAATCATGGCTGACAGTCGCAATGTCAGGGTCCAAGCCTCTCGGGTTGCATCATGTGATCCGGCTATTTGTGTACGTTGGGTAACGGGACAGCTGTGGCCCGTTTCTTCGTCAAATTGTAAAAGTTATTGTTTGAGGAACTTTGCTCTGAGTTTTGAATGTTGTCACTACTTTGAACAAAATAATTTTCTGTAAATTAAAAGACAGATGCAGTAACCATGTATGGGATGCACATCCTCCTTAAACCAGGAGGCCTCCTTAAAAGCAGTTGAAATTGGGAAACGCTCTTCAATCCCATTGTACTCAGTTCCTAATTCAATTTTTTTAAGGAATTACGGACTTAGGGTTACACTAAAACCGTCCATTACCAAATTAAGCGTTCGCAAAAAAATTGTATGGGAATTTCCATAGGATATTTATATGAACAAATTTACATAAAGAAAGATTGAGCATATAACGTAATAGCTAGCTTATAAATTATCTTTTGTATGCCCTTTAGTTATAGAAAACTATTCCATTTGATTAAAAAAAAATCTTTTCTTTTCACACATACCTATTCGGGCAAAGTTAGCGTTCTAAATATATTATTCTGCAATAAATGTATCACCAGGGCGACGTCCAACTATGACCTTTGTGAGGACTTTACCCCAAGGTACTAGGGATTAAGGCAAATTTTGGCAAGAATTCACAATTTCGCCTCGAAATTCCCACTTCTGGTAAAACCAAGGTGTCCGAGAATAAATGAGGAAGCTATTCAAAAACAATTTGTCGCGACGCAAAACCCTTTGTTCATATTTTTGAGACTATGCTCGTAATTCTCGTCGGGTGGTATATATATGGTAGATGCAGACAAAGTGTCATAAATCCCCTACTCATAGTGTTGTGTTCCTGCCGGTGAGTAAGGCTGCCAGAGCTCAACGAGGGTGCGGTGTGCTGATGACGGGAGGACTTACGAAACTAACTTGTTCCGTCTATTGTCCTTTGAGTCGTCGGCAACCCGAACCCTCCTTAGAACTTGTACACTCCTTTTTGCTGTGTACTTAACACAGCAAAAGGGAATGTACAAGTTTCTAATGGGGTGGCAACGCGCATGTGACACTGTTTGAGTTGCAGGCGTCCATAGGTTACGGTGACCGCTTTACATCAGGCGGGCCGTATGCTTGTTTGCCATCGACGTAGTATTAAAAAAAAATGTATACACGACTTTATTGCTTACAAATTAAGGTTGAGGATACATATTTTGGCACTTTCTCCGCATTCGTATTGAGTGCCTTGACTTTACGATGAAATGTTATTGTTTCAATGACACACAGGAACAAAGACAGCTAAAATTAGGTACCTAAATGGCGTACGAGTATGGTTGCCGTTTCTTGTCTTTATAATTAATTGGTCATCCGTCAAAATGCTTGAAATATTCTTTAATATCAGAAAAAGTGCAAAAGATCTTAGCGTTAGCTTAGCGTTTCAGGATTTGAATCCGTTACATCAAACTTACTATATTATTTTTCATCACACCCGCACTTTAAATGTGCTATTGCGCGCAGGCGGAGCGTGAGTTATAGAAAAATCGTTCTCCTAAGGGAATAATGAAATTTCTTGTACCGTATTTAACTTTTTTACATCTATTTACATATTTTTTACATTGCGAGTGTGATGAAAAACATCGTGTGTAACTCGGGGAGTATGAATATTACAAACTCGAGTCTTACTCTCGTTAGTAATATTCAACTTCCTCCCCTTGTTGCACAATGTACTATTCTTTCAGATATAGGGTTCAGGACTTTAGTAACTGTATGTCTTGCTATGTATTCATCTTCGATTGTACGTTTATTAATCCATGCTAATATTATAAATGGGAAAGTGTGTCTGTCTGTTTGTTCGTCTTTCACGGCAAAACGTAGCGACGAATTGACATATTTTTTTAAGTAGAGGTAGTTGAAGGGATGGAAAGTGACATAGGCTTTTTTTGTCTCTTCCTAACCCCCCACTTCTCTTAATTGAGGGGTAGAAGTTTGTATAGAGTAGTTATATAGTTTTAGAATCTTATGAAAATAAAGGGTAGTCTTTAAATATGAATACTTATACTATTTCAACGTCGACCGTAACAGTTTCTGCATACAACTTTGTTGCCTCCTCCACATCCAATAAAACTAATAAATCACATTTTAACAATCTCCAAAAAGTCATTAAGGCTGGAGCGTATTTCTGTCTGCCCTACTAACGGTCTGACGTCAACGGTGGCACAGATCTGCATCATGTTGATGTTTGGATCCATGTCAGACTAGATGGCTTGTTCTAGTTTGACTGATGAAAGTTCTGGTGATGTTAAGTCACTCTGGCTTTTTTCCTTTTTAACCCTCGACGCAAAAACGATGGCGTGTTATAAGTTTGACGTGTCTGTCTGCCTGTTTGTGTGGTGGACCGATTTAGGTTTAGTTTTTTTGTTGTTTGAAAGCTGCATTAGTCTGGAGTGTTCTTAGCCATGTTTCATGAAAATCGGTCCACTATATCGCGGTCGTGGGTTAGGTTAGGTGTGGTTAGGTTAGTTTAGGAATACTTCTCATCAGTAGTCATTTTGGTTCCTATTATAAACTTCCAACCCCCTTTTCTTTGTAACTAGTCCAAGAGTGACCGACCATAATTAGTAGTAAAGAGGATCGAGTATTATAGAGAGTTACTGTCAAATTAAAATGTGTAATCACAGTGCATAGACAGCCATCTCTCGACACAGGCTTAATACTTTTGAACCTCAGTTTTGACAATTTGGCCCATATTCTTTGCTTGATATGTATTAAAATGTAAAGTATTAATATTAGCGCCATCTAGCCGAGCGTCCCCCAAAGGTGTATCGCCACCTAGGTCACCGTACCTTTTTAGGGTTCCGTAGTCGACTAGGAACCCTTATAGTTTCGCCATGTCTGTCTGTCCGTCCGTCCGTCCGTCCGTCCGCGGTTAATCTCAGTAACCGTTAGCACTAGAAAGCTGAAATTTGGTACCAATATGTATATCGATCACGCCAACAAAGTGCAAAAATAAAAAATGGAAAAAATGTTTTATTAGGGTACCCCCCCCCCTACATGTAAAGTGGGGGCTGATATTTTTTTTCTTTCCAACCCCAACATGTGATATATTGTTGGATAGGTATTAAGAAATGAATAAGGGTTTTCTAAGATCGTTTTTTGATAATATTAATATTTTCGGAAATAATCGCTCCTAAAGGAAAAAAAAGTGCGTCCCCCCCCCTCTAACTTTTGAACCATATGTTTAAAAAATATGAAAAAAATCACAAAAGTAGAACTTTATAAAGACTTTCTAGGAAAATTGTTTTGAACTTGATAGGTTCAGTAGTTTTTGAGAAAAATTCGAAAAACTACGGAACCCTACACTGAGCGTGGCCCGACACGCTCTTGGCCGGTTTTCTGTATTGTTTTGCTTTTGAGGGACGTTTTTTTTAGCTGTCTATACGGAGTTACATAATATGTCTTTGGTAGTAGAAATATCTTCACTTCGGACAAACTCGACTCCTGGGATTGCTATTAACTTATTACTGCAAATATGATCATCAACATCCTCCTTGCCTTATCCCACCATCATGGAACGGGGTCCGCTTTGAAAAGTAACGATAGCTTTTACTAAAGTGATTGGCGTCTGACTTACTGCCGATAAGACAATTACTTGATTTTTGACAATTGGGATAGTACCATATGCATTTAACACTTTCGCTACCAAGAACCCGACTGTCGGGCACACCGCTCGTAGAAGCGTAGCCGATTACATGGGTTTCCCCGTATGTAGCGAAAATGTCGTAGCGCCGCGTAGAGCCCGGTTTCGAAAGTGTTAAAGCGGCTTCACGATTTAAATTATTTATTGGTTAACTTGGGTTTTGTATTTATTAAGTTTATTTTCTGTACGTCAATACTTTTATCTACTTACTCGGTGTCTGTGTCTTGTGTCTGTCTTTTATCTACTTATTTTAATACCCACCGAGTCTTTTGTCGTCGCTTGTGTTTATGCTACGATCCCCTTCGAAAATTATAGCCTACTTTTTGAACTTTGCTGTCGCGACTTAAAGGCATCAAGAGTAGTTTGCTTATGTTTCCATCTGTAATACTTTCGCACCTTTCAAATTGCCCAAGAAATTAGGCAAGGAAAACAGATGTGCGTAAATATTTATTTAAACAGTCGTTCCTTTCGAAATTAGTGTCTTAGGCGTGTCTGCTACCCATTTTTTATCTCATAAATAGAGTAATAAACCCGAGCTATCTTTCAGCGATCTACTTTCTTTGGAAAACTCTTATCTGTCCCATTCTGCTACTGGACTAGCAATCTTGATGAAAGGTGATACAGTAAATTTTCAAAAGAATAACAGTTTGCCAAGGTATTTGCTACAATTTTAATTTGAAACCTATAAAAGTGGCGTCACAGAGTGATAACTACTGAAGTGTTGAAAGCTTTCATCCATTTTAAAGATAACAGATTTATTCTTACTTGTCATTCTTAATTAATTTACAAATGAACAAGACTCATATTTTGTGCTATTATAGTTTATTCAAGTAAAACAATAGAAGAATCTGAACTTAATAATTTCAAGGCAGTTTGCGCCAACTCGATCTTTCGTATTAGCCTTATAATTTATTGTTCTACTGCTTCCCCTTGTAAGGTTTCTCAACGTTTTCTCGGCTTGATCCTGTCATCGGCATTTTCCCCTTCTTGACTGACGGATTGACTGACTTTCTTGGATGACTTTCTTTCTGTCCGCTCTTTCATTCTGTCGATCTTTTTCCGTCCTGGGTGCGTAGCCGATTGGCACAAACGCTCACGAAACGCTCACGAAACGAAACGCTAGTAGATATCTGTCTCTATCGCTCTTGCGTATTGGCGCGACAGAGCCAGACAACTTTTCGCCGCGTTTCATTTTCGTTTCGCGTCGGAGAAATGCCATTCGGCTACGGGGCCAGATCGTCTATGGTGCCTATAGTGTTTCGTGGACCCCACTCAGCAATAACTTTGGCCTTTATGGGTGCCTGCCCCTTTATTTAAACTTGCAGTTATATCCGTTCAGTACACTGGAGAGCATTTCAGCTAATTTAAGTATAGCCTTTTAGGCCGACAACAGGCAGTCTTAAAATTCATAATCTGGAAAATCATAATAATCTTATAAAAATCTGATACAGTGCACGGATTTCCATTCAATTTTGCAACTGTCCACACACACTCTTATTTTATAAGATTATGAATTTTCAGATTGATCTGACAGATCGTATACAACTCTTTTCTTCAGATTATGAATTTTAAGACTGTCTGCTGCCGGCGTTACTTTTCGACAAGCAGAAACGACGAGTTTATTTTTTATAAATGGGCTTACTTTTAACGTCACAGACTTGCCAAAGGCAAAGACGTGGCCTGCAATGGAGTGAGCTCGCCCAGAAGATCTATGTTCACTCTTAATATGAAGGTTCCCACTTAAGGCAGAAGTTTTCCTCTTTCAAATTTATTCTAAGTCATCTTAGCCATTTAGTTTAAATGCTTCTTATTTGATCATTCTCTTCGGTAGGACGTCACGATTTCTGCTATCTTCTCATACAAAGTGACAATGTATGCAGGTATTGACGGTATTTGTGTCCAGTACTCAATAACATTTCATCAAAAACGTTTACTAGCTACGTTAGCATACAAAGTGGGAAAAGACAAATAGATAGGTATAATCTCCTTATGTATGAGCACAGGTCTAGCTCTAAATGACACATCACCTGAGCGAACTGGCATCCAGCCAGCTTGCTGGACTAGTTAAAGCACCGACTTTGCCTACCTTTTGTCTTTTTATAAACTCTCCCATTTTACGGAGATTTTTGGGGCAGGGGTGACCGTACTGCCATTGTCATATGACAGGGGAGACAATGGAATTAATGGGCTATATGTTTTTTAGGAAGTGACATAAATATGTGTAGGGAACTTCTTAATAATATTTTCCTGACTCGTGACATCCACGTTTTTTTCAACATGATGTTTAGCTTTTGTTATTCAGGTAGATGTTCCTTAAGTAGGTAGTGTCAGTCTATTTATATCATCGAAACTTTCAATTTGAAATTCATAGTTTGCATTCTTACAAGAATACAATAATAAAAATTCACTTTACTGTACAAGCTCAGAAATGTACATAAAATATAAATGTTCATATTGATTTTCAGTCGATTGTCTGACAATTGTTTTTGAGGAGGTTTTCAATTTTATTACTTTAGTTTATGTAATATTGTCTTACAATAATTGATGACTTGTCAAAAGACTCGAAAGCCGCTGTTGCTCATAGTTACTCTAAAAATTTAACAAATCATTTTTGTGCAGGCTGCGTAGACAAGAGGCCAATCGTATGCACACCGTAGGCTATCGTATTTATCGCTCTGTATTGTGCTAATACCAAAGAGCGCATAATACAGGGTGAAATGAAAAGGACCGTGACTTTTGAGGTCATCGAGCGTGCGCAGACAGAGAGCGGTCTAGAGTTCTGCGTTCCGCGTTCAGAGTTCTGCGTTCTTTAGAATGTACCGAGTCTGTAGCAACAACGCACACAGCGGGCAGTCTGCCCGCGGCGATCAAAGCGGAACGCCGCGTTCTAGCGTTCTTTTCCCGCCGAGACAGAGAACGCCGGAACGCGGGGATGTCTGAGGTTGCAAACTCAGAAAAAATAATGAATTGGTTAGGAAAAGGAAGGATTTCTGAGGTCGAATCTACGGATAGTACACGACGAAATGCTGTTATGTTTATTTTATCCTTAATAAATAATTACAATGCCCTAAAATTACAGCCAGCCTTTATTTTTTCTCAATTAATGAAACTATTAATCGACATGCGAATAAAAATATCGAATCGCTGTTCATCTGTAAGGAGAATTTAATAGGTGGAATTTTTGAGCAATAGTTCTTCATAGGAAAATGAATTTTTCAGTGACATGTTGCATGTACAAAGACACAAACGAAACTAGAACGCGAGAATTTGAACGCCACCTGTGTACGTTGGAACTCTTGAGCGGTCAACGGTCACCAGAACGCGGAACTCTGACAGAACGCAGACCGCTATCTGTCTGCGCACGCTCATAATGAACAACCCTTTATTATGGGACCAATGTTGAAATCGCGAAAAAAAATTGGCTGTTCCATAGAAATGAGCGGAATCATGACACTCGAAATGTATGAAACAGCCTTTGCGATTTCAGCATTGATCCCATATTAAAAGTTGTTGATTGTGACCTCAAAAGTGACTATGCAAAGTTTTAACGGTCCTTTTTATTTCACCCTTTATATCTATACATTTCCAATTTAGGTAGTAAAATAAGACTAAAATTTAAATTGAGAAGATACTTATGATCACTAATATATGACTATCAGCCTCTGATTGCAAATATCTTGTCATTAAAATATCCTGTTAGTTAAGACCTATTTGTACTGTATTTATAATAATAATATCATAATTTGGAAAATTCAAGTACCTTCTTTGGTATATTCATTTAATAATTTTTCTAACTCTTATATTGTTTCTTCATTAAACATTTAACAAAGTTAAATTTTTAGTCAACAGTTGATGATATAATGGCTTGAAGTTTTTTTTTTACAAAATACTAAGTTGCAACGTTCTTAAAAAATTACAAACAGATTTCCCAATAGTAAAAAAATATTATAGTATATTCTGCTAGTTGAGAATCTTAGAATACAAATGGTATGAGTCACTTCGTTATTCCTGAACTAATCTATCTCTGTACGTACCATCATAATGATTTCCACCTCGCACTGTCACGGTGAATTATATCGCTCCTATTATTACGACAAATATTTTCAAGCAAGGTAAAGTAAAAAATAGACCACGCTTCGCATTTTTATATTTAGACATCTCTCACACGCGGAAAAGGTGTCAAATAAATTAACAAGAATTACAAGGCATTTAATTTTATTATATCTATTTCCCTAAAATTAGACAAACTAAACATTTTATACCACGTTTATGTGAAAATAGCAGTTGAAATAACGAACAACTAATGTGAAACTACTTTCAAACTTATATCAGATCTACTAGGAGCTGTAACACCTAGAATACATACAGGATGTAACATTAATGCCGGTGATCCATTTAAGAGCATAACCGATATCGAATAGCGGTTACGAATACCACTTCCTTTTTTTAAAATAAACACCATGAAAATTAAAGGTACTATAGAAGGTAATGTATAAGCCGTAGGATTTATCTTCGGCAATTATGTTACATAGTGTAGAATACAACAATATGATGAAACACAAAGTAATGCAAATAGCGCAGCTACGTGTATATACAATATTAAAAACAAATGAATGTAACATAGTTATCACAATTCTAGATTCGATCACAACACAATGATACAACATAAAACTGATCATGATCAGCGAGATATTTACAATGGCGAATGATCTTCTTTCTTCATCCTCTAAAGCATGATCAGTAATAGTACATTCTGTAGGTGGGAACGCTAAATACGTAGTCAATGGATGGTCCTCGTGTATTGAAGAAATGGTTCTCGTATCGATAAACTCGACCTCTGTACCTGCATCAATAATCTCTTATTATGTATTTGTCCGTGATGCTGATGATGTTGTGTGATGGCAAAATAAAATGATTGTGTAAGGATGACTAAAGTCTAAAACAGATTAGTGTCTTTAGACAGGTGCTACATGAATAGAACTGCACGATTGCATGCAGTCATCATCAAAAGTAGCGGATAAAATCATGCACCAAAAGTTTCTTCTAATCATTTAAAAATATTTTCTGCTACCCTCTATTTTTTCTAAATATGGAAGAGTGTATCTTTTTTTATGAAGGGAAGCTTTACCTTTTAAGTCAGATACAATACTTTTGATACTGAATTATGAGGCAAAATAAATATCGAATCATAAAACATAATGGCGCAAAACATCTTGACTGCTTAATTTTGAGGCACATATTTTCTTAGACTTCACATATTTCCTAATGATCAATAACATTGTAATGAGGGTGAGTATGAAGATTTATGAGAATGTTATTCGTGTTTCGTAAGAGTGCAACGACCGGGCTAAATATATCGGTCTCATGTGGAATGTTCGACGCATTGAATCTATTAGACGCATTCTTGGAATTTTATATTCTGTTATTTCCAATGTTAGATCTTTTCCGTATTTGAGTCATTGCTAAATGTAGTGAACTCGAAAAATAGGGAATAAATTAAAATTATTTAACAAAAAATTTGTAAATATATTTTGGTGTAAATGACAAATATAAGAACCAGTATATTAGTTTACATGCCTTATGTCCAGACCTTTGACTACAAAACCACTTGGTCAGCAAAATCTTAACTTTAATACTTATAGAACATCCTTTTGAGTAAACTTATTGACGCTACTTAACGAAATTTAGGTCTAGTTATGTATTAAAAAAATGAGTTTTGTTGTGAAGTTTTTGAATGTTATGTTAATGAATATAGTTTAAATGATGGATGTTAAAATAGACTAAAGATGTAATAAAGTAATACTTACTGACATTCATTTGAAAATCCCTTGTCATATCAATGAATTGCTGATTAAAATGATAGTCCACTTGTACAGTTATTGAGAAGATATTATATACAGGTGACGATTAAAGAAGTATTAAAGATAGAGTACCAAAGCAGTCCTGTGTTGCAGCATACGCTCCAGTTACACACATTGATTGCCCATCTGTAAACCTTGTTGCATATAAATAAGGTCTACAAAGTGTGCTGTTAGTAATTTAGGGCACGGCTGTGCAAAACGCATGCCAATAATGGGGAGTGCTCACTTGGATCCGAGGGCTGCCTTCGTGTCGAGAACCTCAACGATATCTCCAGCTTTTAGAGACACTTCGTCGTCGGCTGCTGCCGTGTAGTCTGTCGTTGCTACCACTACGTCTTCGACCTGAAACAAGGGAGAAGGCAATTTAATTTCTGTGGTCATAGTTCAACGTCTATCTGGCTTAGGGTGCCTTTCCACTAGAGATGGGCTACGTGGACGTGTCAAACACCAATCATGTTCATTGTTCCACAAAGCATAGCGCTAGTGGGAACGGGTTCGACTAAGCTGATTGGATATCAGACCCATCCATAGCAACGTAGCACACACGTAACGTACATCTCTAGTGGAAAGTCTGTCAGCTTGTGAGTAACTGCCAGCCAGTAAACTGCAAAAATACTTAAACAAATTATTAATTAAATCCATTTTACAAAGAGGCCATAAAATTTTGTGGCTGGTTTTGTATTAAACGCAACCGTAGAAGTGTCCTAAATCGAAATTTCCCAACAAAACATACTGAAATATAACAGTAAAATGCTATTTTGATTTTACTCGTAAGACAAAACATGATATTGTTTGAAGTTGTTTTGAAAAAGTATTTCAGAATTCAGAAATTAGATACGTTGGATTATGTGACATTGTCGTAACATGCCATCGAATTTTATATCCAGTCTATTTAAAAGAAGGCTTACGCTCTTTAAAATTACCTTAGGAGGACTTCTGCTACAACTAGATCTCGATCTTGAGAGAGATCTCGAGGGGTACCGTTTGTAACTTGGTGTATAATCCAAACTACTCATTCGACTTCTAGTGTTTTCTCGATCGAGCAAAACTCCGCTGTATCGGCGACTCCCGCTTGACCATCCGCCTAGTCTGATCCTTTGGTTATTAGTTATACCATTACAGTATCCTGTTAAGTCTTCCGTATCTTCCTCGTGATTATCAGCGATTAGACAGCTGTACATTGAAAACCGATGTGCAGTAGGTTGACTCAAGTTTAAGGCTGAAAAAACACTCAATGGCTCGAAATGCCTAATTCCACTTTCGTCCAGAACTGTGTAACCTACTTGTCCTGACAATACAGCTCGGCTAGCTTCTCTTGGAATTACACATTGGAGACCTCTCTTCATTATCAATAAAGCTCCTTTATGCTTTTTATGCTGCAAAAGGAAATCTTCCATGGCTAAGCTATTTTCAGGGTCGAGCAAGCTCAAAGGCACATCTGCTGATGTCATCAAAGCCGGCTCTTCAGGAACAATCATGAGCGCACCACTTTCTCTCACCAAATCCCGTAGCTTGGGATCTGTTCGAGCCAGTTCTGGGTCAGTCTCCAATTTCTTTAAAGCCGAGTGTAAGCTTGGTGTTTTGTCTGCGAGTTTCCGCATGACTGTCAGACGTTTCAAAATGTTTAGACTCGTTGGGTCGCTTGCTATTTTAGATAAACATTGTTCGTCGTTCACAACTGACAAGAGACTAGCGGCGACATCACGCATTCCGAGAATTTTAGCCAAACCAACGGATTGAACTATTAATTCTTTTAAGTTTTTACTTTCTGTGTCATTTATTAGAAGTTCTAATTCCTTCGCACTCGCCTCTTGTACAGCAGATACGATAGCTTTTTGGAGTGTCTCTGTGGCTTCATGTTCAGTTTTGATAAATGAGATCGAGTCTGAAATATGACTCAATACATGGTTTAAGATATTTGAGTCGTTTTTGGTGATATTCTTGAAAGCTGGTCCTAATACCTCGTTTTCACTGCTCAGGAAGTCACCAAATTTCTCAATGATTTCTTCTTCGCTGATAGCATTTTTGTGTAAGGAGCTGTTAATTGCAATTTTTATCAATTCTACTTTTGGTTGAGTAGTATTTTCCAAAATTTCTTCACATAAGAATTCCTTGTCTTCATTCTTTTGTAGAATTTCGAACATTGCAGATACCAAATCTTCGTCGATGGTTTTGCCCAAAATAGTGTCAATAGATTTTAGGATTACTTTATATTTTTCTCTGCCATTGTTATTGTTTATTTCTTCGAACTGTTCAGCTGTAACAAGAGCAGCCAAGACTGCAGCCGCTATAGAATTTTTCACATGTTCTTGTTGTGAACTTTGGCCATTACCGCCAACGTGCCCTGTCTCTTGCATTTCTAATCTTTTCTTATTAATTCTGCTCTTTCTGTCATTTATTTTTTCTTCGTCGTTTTCGTGTATTTCAGATTTCAGGTGGGCACTCATTTCAATGATTGACGTAATGACATCCATCAATTGGTTTGCTATTTCGTCTTTAAGACCATAATCAGTGACAAATGCTTTCAAGGCTTCAACGTTACGTGTGTGGTTTAAAATGACACTAATAGCAGGTAATTCGGCTGGTACTTGTCTTCCGATCGACATTCCCGCTTCAGATAGCTGCCTTAACATTTTGGTATCAATACTTAACTCTCCTTTAGTTGAAGTAGTATCGTTTGGATTTGTTTTAACTTTCAATAACTTTAACTCCTCTGGAGTAACAACAAAACTTTGTACGGAGAATTCTAGACCTTCTTCGCCTTCTGTAAGGTCAGGGGCAATGAATTTGAGTCCTTCAGGAGTTTGAACAATTTGTCCAGGCACGAATGTGACTCCATTGTCATCAGTTTCAATAACTCTTCCTGGGACAAATCTAGGTCCTTCTTCGGTATCAACCACTTGACCAGGAACAAACCTTGATCCTTCATCTTCCGTAGAAATAACTTGGCCAGGTATGAAAGTTGGGCCAGCTTTAGTTTCAATAATTTGTCCTGGTACAAATCGAGGACCATCGATAGTATGGATAGTTTGACCGGGAACAAATTTAGGCCCATTTCTTGTGTTAACTACTTGCCCAGGAACAAATTTGGGTCCATCAGTAGTATCTACCACTTGTCCAGGGACAAACTGTTCTCCATTTTCAGTGAATACTATTTGGCCGGGTACAAACACACCTTCCACCATCATTCCAGGGACAAAGCGTGATTGGTTTAATTCATTCTTAACGAGACGACCAGGGACCACTTTGCCATCGATATTCGGCATTCTTGGGCCGGGGTAAAATTCGATACCCTTCGATGTTTGAATCATGTGTCCGAACACATATAAAGACTCCTCAGACAGCGAGCATGTCTTGATATCGATTGGTAATCCAGTAGGAGCAGATTCTGAGAACGTGATGTCTTCTACGGACTTGGCAACTGAAAATTCCACGTGTCCGTTAGTTTCCACTATAGTTTTGCCGGGCATAAACTTTTCTCCAAATTCGGTATGTACTATCTGACCTTCAATAAACTTAGGTCCATCGATTGTTTCCACTGTGGTGCCTGGAACAAATTGTAAACTATCGCTGCTTGTTGTTTTGGTGATACCGGGTACAAAGATCGTTTCCCCGTCTACGGAAACGGTTTGACCCGGTACAAACTTCAGTCCATTTGGAGTCGCTATTGTGGCTCCGGGCACAAACTGCAATCCGTCATCTTGATGCACCACCTGTCCTGGCACGAACTGCCAGTCATTATTTATCTTTGCGTTTTGTCCAGGTGTAAAAATAACTCCTTTGCTGTCAGTCATAGTTTGACCAGGAATAAACTGAACGCCTTCCGGAGTCATTATCGTTTGGCCAGGCACAAATACTTCTTCAGAGCCGCTGTGTATTACTTTTCCTGGTATAAACTTCAAGCCTTCTTCAGATACGACTGTTTGGCCTTCAGTGAAGCGGTGTCCATTGTCCTTGTTTTTCATTACTTGTCCACATACAAATTCCTCTCCATTGGAAGTTTGTAGCACTTGCCCCGCGAGGAAGAACGGTTCGTTGGTGCTTTCGTTTGTAACAATATGTCCCGGTATAAGGCCTGGACCATCGGGGGTATTCACACTAAGTCCAGGAACAAACACAGGACCAACTGGCGTTTCCACAGTCTGGCCCGGAACAAATACTGGGCCTTGTGGTGTGTTGACATGTTGTCCGGGAATAAACTTTTTCGCTTTATTTATGTCTATCGTCAACCCAGAAACTTTAGCAATTTTTTCTCTCTTGCCCTTCTTTATATTTTTAATAATATCCGGTAATATATCCAACGACGGAAGCATGTCAACCTTGTTTTCGGAGAGTAATTTCTCTTCAATATTCATCGTCTCATTCAAACGCTCTTCGCTTAATTCTTTCACAGCGTTTAAGATTGTTTCGGAGGGACGTTCCTTTGGAACTTTAAGGGGGTTCACACACGGCACACTTTCCAGTGGAATCGAAACATCGCTAATATTTTGTTCCGACTCGTAAATTTCAGCTTCACAGTGATACGGGGTTATTTTAACAGGTGTCGGCAATTGGGTTGCAGTCGGGATTACTTGTTTATTACCCGCTTCCTTCTCAAACTGCTCCCAGTCCCACGATTCTATTAACGGATGCATTCGCTCCGTCCACTCGGCGGTGCAACTAACTATACTAGACTTAGAGCGCATATGGCTCACGTCGAAATTGTTGCAACTAAAGCTTTTAACGTCGTGATTTTCATGTTTAGTGTGTAATTTAGCTTTTTTGGCGAGGCGTTCTTGCCTTAGCTTTTCCTCTTCCAACTCTTGTACTTCAGCCAGTTGTTCTTTGTTTTCAAATATTTTCTTCATTGAAGATAATCCAGCGGCACGTTTTCTTTTCTTTTTTCGTTCTGCTAATTCTTCTTTTTCCCTTTGTAACAGCACTTCAGCATTAGGCCCTTCACCTTCGTACATTTCAATGTCTTCTGTGAAATCCTTAAAGTCCATGGAAACACTGCGACCATGTTTCGTTTTTATAAGCACTGTGTCCGAATCCTTCGCCAACATCACGTCTCTAACATCACCGTCGCGCACTGCCTGCTCCATTTGAGCGGAGAACACTAAACTGCATCGTCTTTCTTGTACCGTATACACGTAACGTTTGTCATCATTAACTTGTTTCGTCAGCAGCATATCCATTAAAGCCTTTTGCGCCTCCGTCGAGCCGTCCAATACGGGGAAAATATATCTGAAGTCCGGTAGAATGTTATGTTTTCTGTTGCCATAGTTAATTTCTGGAGCGTAGTGGTGCGGGCCGAGTTCGCCAGAGACGTTCGTGATTTTGCACTTCTTTCTGCCGGAGCGGGCGGTCAGAAGCACTGGAATGTAGTGATGAGAAGGCAGTCCGTAGGATTTGCCGGTGATCCTGCAGCATCGCTTGGCGTCCGCTGGAGAGATCGGAGCGAGGAGCGGGAAGTAGTTGGGCTTGGGCAGCCCGCGGCTGCGGCCGGTGATTCTACAGAACGACATGTTCACGCGACCATATTTGTTTACTCGAGTTAAGAAATGTTTTGTTTGGTAGCGGAGCTTGCACGCTTGCGCGCGTTGCGGAGGTCGCAGAGAGACTGCCGAGTCGCGCGGGCGCACCTACAGACGGTGTGGGGCAGAAAGCTTGTTCCGGTTACAGGTTATTTATAAACAAAAGAAAGATGGATTTGCTCCGTATGACACAGTTTCATACAAACAAGTTTGAGAATATCGGTAATAACACCAACGCGAAGTAAACGCGCATAACAATCGAGTAACTGCCAATTTTTAACCGGTTACACAAACGAAGTCCGAGTTACGAAATGAGTGGACACAATTAATTAAAACTGAAGCGACTGACCTCAAGGAAAAGCTAATATATTTCAGAGATGAGACGTCACTCATTTGCTAAGCTTTTCGTGGGTTTGCGTACTCTCTGTCAAGGCGAAAGAACTTTTACGTAAGTCTGGTTTATAAATATAATATTCGGTTAAAGTGAAGCAGTCGCGATGCCAGGTTAAATGTATAAATATTAGACAGAGCGCTTAACCCAAATTTATGGAAAGTAAACATAATAAGTTACAAAGTTAAATGTCGGCTGTTCCCATGCGGTTTGTAGTCGGAAATAAAAACTCAATAAAACGCTTGCTAGACAACTAGTCGTAGCAGCGTGGTTCTCAATATTCTTACACAGTAGCGATTTCAAATACCTCAAACTGCCAAAACAATATCGCAAAAGTATTTAAAACCCTGGCAAAATAGTTCTAACCCAGATACATTGTCTATTTGTTTTTGTTTACTAGACTCTCATCACGCATGAGTTTGTTTGTTTGTACGTGACACACCTGAAATATAACTTCCAACATAAAAATATTCCGATTTCTTATGATACTTAAATGAAACGCGTAGGTGCTTAATACTTAAAAATTACCAGTCAAGTAAAAACAAAGTAGGTAAGTAGTGCAATATTTTTTTTAGGGTTCCGTAGTCAACTAGGAACCCTTATAGTTTCGCCATGTCTGTCTGTCCGTCCGTCCGTCCGTCCGTCCGCGGATAATCTCAATAACCGTAGGTAAGCACTAGAAAGCTGAAATTTGGTACCAATATGTATATCAATCACGCCAACAAAGTGCAAAAATAAAAAATTAAAAAAAATGTTTTATTAGGGTACCCCCCCTACATGTAAAGTGGGGGCTGATATTTTTTTTCATTCCAACCCCAACGTGTGATATATTGTTGGATAGGTATTTAAAAATGAATAAGGGTTTACTAAGATCGTTTTTTGATAATATTAATATTTTCGGAAATAATCGCTTCTAAAGGAATAAAAAGTGCGTCCCCCCTCTAACTTTTGAACCATTTATGTTTAAAAAATATGAAAAAAATCACAAAAGTAGAACTTTATAAAGACTTTCTAGGAAAATTGTTTTGAACTTGATATGTTCAGTAGTTTTTGAGAAAAATACGGAAAACTACGGAACCCTACACTGAGCGTGGCCCGACACGCTCTTGGCCGGTTTTTTTGAAATTGCTTTTTAGCTTTTTAAATCAATGTTTTACTCCTGAAATTTTTATTTTAGTTATATATTGGAATTGGAACCATGTAGTCTGAGTGACAACGTTGGCAGTTATTATTGAATGGCATTGGCATCGCAATCACGCTTACAGTACAGTGCTGCTAAGAAAATTTTCAAAAATTAAGTATGACATGAAAATTAAGATTATTCAATTAAATTCAATTTCGTTTATTTAAGAACCAATTGACATCATTGTTGTTAGTATGTAAATACAAAATAAATAACTTAAAATATACTAGGGGTACGGGTAAAAAAGTATAGTTTGATTGATTGATCTGTATTTTTCCCCTCACTAGCTCGGAAACACGTGTTTTGTCCTTTAATACCAGCGGGTAAAAACGCATTTTATCCACTAGTGGGTAAAGTAATTTGACCTTGAATAAAGTAAAATTAACTGCGTTAAAATTGATAAAAGTAGGTGAATCTAGTAATAAAGATGATTTCATCATCAGGCCTTGTACATCTTTACAGATGATTCAAGCAGCGTCTCAGATCTAGGGACAGCGGCGCTTGTGGCTATATAACCCGATTCGTGAAAGATGATTTACCACCTGTGGAACTACTGGAAGCAGTGATAAACGCATTTTTTGCGTTGTAGTTTCCTCGCTATAGTGAGGGAAAAAGTTTTGTGTTCCACTCGGGTGCAAATAATATATTTGACTTCTCGTGTGTTAAAAAACTCCCAAGTTCAGGATTCTATTCTCAAACCACTCGCTTCGCTCGTGGTTCAACTATAGAATCCTTTAACTTGCTCGTTTTTCAATTCCACACTCGGCGTTAAAATACAACTTTGCCCCCTTGTATAACAAATAACTATTAACCCCCGACGCAAAAACGACGGGGTGTTATACGTTTGACGTATCTGTCTGTTTGTCTGTCTGTGTGTGTGTTTGTCTGTGGCATCGTAACTCCCGAACGGAGGAACCGATTTTGATTTAGTTTTTTTTGTTTGAAAGCTGAGTTAGTCGGGAGTGTTCTTAGCCATGTTTCATGAAAATCGGTCCACTATGTTGGAAGTTTTTTCTAAATTTTAATTTTGTGGTTAGGTTATTATTTATTTTAAGAGTCCGTCAATGTCAAAAAGTAGAAAATCGCAAAATTGGTAGTTTTCTACGTCTGGTTTTAGTCTCAGTATATACTTATTGATAAGAACAGTACTTGTTTTAAATAGCGCGTCTTCTTATCTACAAAATCAGTAGTTGACATCAAGGAAAAGTTACTCCCTGAATTAATTATGAGTGTTTTCCTGACGCTCGTTTAAGAAAACCCGCAAATAGTGGTCACGTCTGAGTGAGCTCAGCTCAATTCTGTATGCTTTAGACTGCTAGAATTGATATCGTCGCATTATTTATATCCTAAACTAAAAATTCAGTAGTTTACATGTGTATTATTATGCTACTAAAATACAGTAAATGGAAGTTAAACGAAATCAATTTCTGTCTGAAAATACTTCGAATCAAATGGCAATTACTTCGAAAACTTTTTAGGCAAACAAAAGGCTTTCTTGATAATTATAAACTTTAAGTATGTGTATGCAAAATAGTGTGTAATATAAATCAGGAAACACTTCCAATTTTAGATATATACTTACTTAAAATTGTAACTAAAATGCGGTTGGCTGCTGTCGGCATCTTGATAAATTTGAATATGTACGACCGTCTTTTAGTTTTAAAATAATGTTATTCTATAAGCTACATAACTGGGCTACAGAATTATTACCTTTTCATATTTTTCCTCACAAAGAGAACGAATAAAATCAATGTTGAATATAAACTTTCGTAAATTTTCCATACAAACGTCAAAACTGCGAACAGATTCTATGGACTCAGACGCTCGATCGAGCTCGTTCAGAGCAGACGTGTCGCCAAATTTGCTCCAATGACATTTGTTTTTGACACTAGAAGTCATATACGGATACAAAAAGATTGCCAGTGCTATGAATGTGTTCAAAAGTAATAAGGTAAATAAATATTGTGACGTGTGAAAGAGTCTCGATTTAAAATTGTCTTTTTTTGTTGTTTACGACTTATTATTGTTGAGAAATTAAAAAATATATGTTACTTTGATAGAATTATAAGCAATTTAGGTATTTTTTTGTCTTCTAAACTTTATTAAAATGAAAAAGTTTTAAAATTAATTTTAACTCGTTGGACTTTATTTTCATTATACTGGTCACACTATTTAGTGTGTCAGTGTATGCGTGACACATTTTCTTCCGCGAAGAGACATTCAGTGTGGCGTATGAAAAAACTAACAGAATTAATCATTATAATTATATTCTATAAACGATTATTTACGTAAATGGCGATTTTATTAATTGTTCTGCCATTCTCTTATCACAAAATTGTTCTGTCAAGTAGTAATAAATAATGCTTTCGTTTGATTTTTTTTTAATTGATGTTTAATTGTTTAGATTTTCTGTTCGAGTAATTATTTTATATCATATATCTCTGCTTTGACAGACATGCATTAAAAAAGTAATGCATTAAATAAGTGTATTACATTTTTCTTATGTTCAATATATTTTTTAAATGGTGTTTGCACACGATGCACGTAACCTTAGATTCAGACAACTTTAACTAAATTTCGAAAATTATTATTTTAATTCATGCGGAATAGGCTTTATAATTAGAATAAACGAAGCACTTTTTTTAGACCAGAGTTATACTCTGTCAAACAAGTCTGTCAAAATGTATTCTGGCCAACAAGTCTGTCAGTAAATAAGAACAAAGAAAACTATAGGTATCCTTTTCTCTAGCACCCTAAAGAAAAGGACGCATAATTATAGTTTTCTTTGTTCTTATTTACTGACAGACTTGTTGGACAGAATAAATACATTTTGATTTTATATGGTGTTTGCACAAATAAATTTTGAAAAATAATCGGAGTGAATTCGTGTGATATGGTAACACTAGATTGACACTGTTCGCAGTCTAAACACGCGGCAGCGTGTCAAGCCAAGTTCAAGTAACCGAACTGGCAGACAGCATCGTGTGATTCGTGTGTAATATTACACGAACCATTTGGAGCCTCTTTGGGCGCCCTCACAACTCAAAAACTATTTCACATAAACGTCTTAAATTTGGCTCTTATATTGATATTTGCGACATACATAATTATTATGTGCATATATAACATTAGGTGAATATAAAGGAAACAATCTGATATTTTTTTATAACTTTAGTAAACTTTTTCACTTAACTGGTTCTATTAGGACATTTTACTTATACTTTGTGCCTGTAACGGGTCCATATCGGGTCGCATACCTATGTTTTAGTTATATCTTCCAATCGCATACCAACTTGCGGCATAGTCATCAGTGCGCACTGCGAATACATATGGAAAATCATATTTTTTTAGCCCTAGTAATTGGTTTCATACTCAATAGATGTCATTTGGAAAATGCATGTGCGCACTACTGTTTCAATATTCCACCGAGAGCCCACGTGACTCCCTTCCTTAATCAGCATAATTTACTCAAAATGCTGCATCGTCGTAAGCTTCATTTGGCTTGTCTACTCTTCGGAGTCTTGAAGTATAAATCGCCTGCATATCTTTTTAATAAGTTATCTTGTATTAAGCTTCGCGACCGCCGTCAATGTTGAATCCATTTGCTGACGCCACGCCACGCTTCGGCAGCTTTCTGAGGAACTTATAAATACCAAAGTTCGAAGTGTTGGAATAACATTCCGCCGCCCTTGAGGAATCTGCAAAGTATTCACACTTTCAAAACAAAGCTTATAGAATACTTGCACAGCCACCAACTTAACCAGGAAACCTGTATACATGACACAAGTTGCCTGTAGATTACCTACTTATTAGGGATGTACCGACTATTGATTTGGCCGACTAGGCCGACTACCGACTAGTCGGCGCTTGGGTGGCCGATTAGTCGGCCGACTAGTCGGCTAGTCGGCCAGAATATAATTTTCGATAAATTCACATTTTGAATGTCATTTTTGGTCCTTCGTTCGCGCTTTTCATGATTTTTTACAGATGTTCATGACAATATTTATATACATTTTCCATTTTTAACAACCGGCTTGGCTTAGTGAGTAGAGTAGTGATCCTGCCTATGAAGTCGATTCCTAGGTAGGAAATTTATTTCTGTGGTGATAACAGATATTTATTGTTTTGACAAAAAAAGGAATTACTAATAGCTACATAATACAACCATAATTTTCAGCTGGTAATTTAATTTTGTACTGTTTTTCTATCACTAATGAAGTGCCGACTAATCGGCCTTTTTTGCCGACTAGTCGCCGACTAATCGCCGACTACAAATGTGGCCGGATAGTCGGCTTTCCCGACTAGTCGGCGACTAAATAGTCGGTACATCCCTACTACTTATATTTCTACTTGTCACTTAGGTCAAGTTTCATTCGCATTATCTTAGCTCTTCTTGTAATTCTCGCCCTGAATGATTCTTCCTATAAATACAATATAAATAAAATAAATATAAATATACATAAATATTATAGGACATTCTTAATACACAGATTGACTGAAGCCAACGGTAAGCTCAACAAGGCTTGTGTTGTGGGTACTCAGACAACGATATATATAATATATAAATACTTATATACATAGAAAACATCCATGACTCAGGAACAAATATCTGTGTTCATCACACAAATAAATGCCCTTACCGGGATTCGAAACCGGGACCGCGGCGCAGCAGGCAGGGTCACTACCAACTGCCCTATGTAGCTATGCTGCTCCTATGTAGTTAAATGTATAATTTTGTGTGTAATTTGATAAAAATCCATTTTAGTTTTGCAAGAATTTCACCACCTCCTTTCTTCCCGTGTGTGTTGTAGAAGTCGACTGTGGGATACGGGTTAAATTGTGGCGTAGGCGAGAGGCTGGCAACCTGTCACTGAAATGTCACAATTTTCGTTGTCTTTCAACCCCTTTTTGCCTTGGCACTGAAATTTGAGTAGCACTGAAATTTGAACAGAGTGGCACTGAAATTTGAGTAGTTCATGTGCTCTGCCTACCCCTTTATGGGATACAGGCGTGATTTGCAGTTCTTTCGACTTGTTTTGTTTGTCACGTTAATGCACGTAGCGTAGCATTACACTGTGGCGCAGCACGGGAAGCATGGTCGCGCGATAAATGATAAAACATCTGGCCGTCCCTATCGCACTTACTAATAGTGCGATAGGGACGGCCTGATATTTTATCGTCTATCGCGCGACCATGCTTCCCGTGCTGGTTGCAATAGCTGGTTTAATGTTCAGCCAAGCGGTGTCTGACCCGATATGATGGTACGATACAAGTGGTAATATTTTTAATACCAGTTTTAGGTTAAAAAGCCTGTAGTACTAGTATAATTTGTGTTTTTTTTTTTATATAATGTAACTTGCTTCTATAATCTATATGGTTCTGTAATTTTCTATAATGTATGTTTTCTATAATTTTTGTGACCTATCGTGATTGTTTCACCGGATGGTCTGATCGGAAGATTAGACCATTTCGTAGCATCGTCTTCTTGTTTACGTCTTCTTATTTGTAACGTTTATTTTGTGTGTGTGTGTTAACGAATGAATGCATAAGAAATGATATTTTATGTTATCAATTGTTATAAAAAAAATTGAGGACTGGCCATTGAACTTGGCACCCTTTAGATCTCAATGATTTTGTCGTTTACGTCAACATTGTCAACAACCAAGGCATACTTATATAATATTGAACTTGGCTCACATTTCACATTAATGTTTTTGATGGGATTGTAACGTTACAACTGATCTTCAGTAAAACTATAGACCTGTCTTAAGTTCCTCTATGAGGGTCACTGACCTCTTTCAATAAATTGCGGTGGTGTGCGAAAAGTATGTTGGTGAGTGTGACGTGCGTTAGTGTGTGTAAATGGGGTAATTTGACGGATACTGAATTTTTACCCATCGAACCGGCCTCTTAATACGCATGCCCTTGTTGTGGTTACCCATGTATACCTATACATGTATGAGGCAATCCAGCTGTGCATTATGACGTGTATCTAGGTATAGGTACAAATTGTTTACGTTATATTAAGAGGAGAGTAAGATATAGTGGTTTTGTTTGTTATAGATTTTAACGGATAATTTTCTTTAACGATGAACTATGATTAGACTTTTTGCTGGCCGACTGAGAGTTGACCTTTTTTTCATTTTGTAATAATACCTATGTTAGATTTAAGAAGAGAGTAATGATATGTATATAGGTAGGCAGTTATGAACCTACCGCCATTCAGTCTCATAATAAACAGCTTGCGAAACGGACGTGTGACTTTCCTTTAATGCACCTATGCACATATATATTACAAGTTGCACGGCGACATTTTTTGTCTGTCGACACTCCTTAGACGCACGACAGAGACAAAAAATGTCGCCGTGCAACTGTTGCATCCGTGTGCGCGCAGCGTTATTAGCACTCAGCACCAGCAGTCCAGCAAACAATAAATCCGTTACATCGTCGGCGTCAGTGGCGTCGCTTTCCATAGATAATATTCGTTTTCGTTTGACATTGACACTAGTCAGTCAGGCGCGCATGGCTAGCAGGCGCCTCTATCGGTCAAATTCGGCAATACAAGCGTCATTTGTTCACATTTTGTTTGACTGGTAAATAGCAGGCCGTCCCTATCGCACTATTTGTAAGTGCGATAGGGACGACCTGATATTTTATCGTCTATCGCGCGACCATGCTTCCCGTGCTGGTTGTCACACTGATGTGAAATAACGATAAAGAAAAACAAGCTACAATGCGCTTCGAATCGTGAACGAACGGCCACTAGTCTAAACAGCCCGATTGAATTAAAAAAAAAATCGTAGACAAAAATAACTTCAAAGCGTTGCCATTGAAAAATATAGAACTAAGTGCACGGAAATTTGCGATATTCCCGATTATATAAACAAACAGTATTGACGCACTTAGCTTTTTGTCATTAGCATTAAAAATATTATTGAAAAATTATTGATAATTATATTATTACAGCTTTAGCTATTATAAATAATTTTAATTTCTGAAGAAATAAGAAAATTTCCAGACAAAATCAAATTTTAATACGGCCAGATAATCGATGAAGCGTGGCAGCTGAGGTCAGATTTTTTTATTTTATTAAAATAATAGGAGGTAAAATTTTTGAACTGAAATTTCCAATTTTCATAACAAGACAATAGTTACAGTTTTTCAAAAGAAAAGTTTTAGGAGTGATTAGCTTTGCTGTCACCCGACCTTAGTAACTTACCTAACATTATACCTAAGGTAGAAAAGTAATAGTAGGTACTTAGTACCTATTAACTAAATAAGTAAAACTAAGTAACATAGTAGAAACTTCTCATTATGACTGTGTAAATTTTCTCTCTCAAAATTAGTCTATTAATGAGACAATTATAACCCGTTATATTTATATCATAAGCTCGAAATACAAACATATGTACATACAATAACGCCTGCATCCCTCAAAGGGGTAGGCAGAGCACATGAACTACCGAAGTTCCAGTGCCACTCTTGGCAAAAAGGGGTTGAAAGAAAACGAAATTATGACATTGCAGTGACAGGTTGCCAGTCTCTCGCCTACGCCACAATTGAACCCATATCCCACAGTCGACTTCTACGACACCCACGGGAAGAAAGGGGTGGTGAAATTCTTAACCTTTTCTTACATGCAAAACACAAAAAAGAATACAAACAGTAACGTAATTCACTTTTTATTTTTATCCCAAAATTCCAAACGTCTCATTAAAGAAAGCGTAAAGCTGTCATCAGAGAAATAACTATTAATGAAATGTCATAACAAAATTGTTTAACAAATAATGTTCAGTTGTTTCACCTTGTTGCACCACAGAGATGACGGGGAAGGCCGGCCCGAGGAGAGAGTAGATTATTTTAATTTTCTACTAGTAGATATTAATAGGTATATTATTAAGTAAGATAGATCTAGGCTACCTTCGTGATACTTCAGTCATTTCAATATCTAAAATTAGTGTCAATTTTCACTACAATTTTCTGGGAAATAAAAAAATTATTCCTAATAAAAAGCGTGGACGAGCTGTAGGCCCAGACAAAGGTGGGACGACTTTGACAGTTTCATAATTAACTTGCTGGAAGAAATCGAGAATCGGAACTTATTGAAAATCAGGTTAGCGGCCTTTACCCAGCAATGAGCTAATTAGTTAAGAACATATTTAAACACTGCGAATTTGGTAAAATTTTGTGGATAGGCACCCTGGACCTGCCAGTCTTCCCATCATCTTTTTTGAGTAATCTTAGCTTTTTTTGCCACGGCTTAGAAGAACGTAACGTTCGCTTGGCAAATTGGTGTCAGGAAATTACGCAGCCGCAAGTCCAACCCAGGGGGCACAGTTAACGAAATAATGATTTTGCAGTGATAGGTACCCCATCGCCCATAACAGCATAGGACCATTATACTATTATACATCATCTGCATCATCATCATTTCAGCCCTTTATCACCTACTGCTGAGCATTAGGCCTCTCTTCTAGTACGCCACTTCTCCCGGTCCTGGGCTAGTCTATCCAGTTGTGACCCGCAATCTTCCGGATGTCATCCACCCAACGAGCTAACAGATGCCAAGCGCTTCTTACTTCCGTAAGCGGTCACCATTCCGTTAACATTTTAGTCCACCTAGCCTACCATCA
Source organism: Leguminivora glycinivorella (assembly GCF_023078275.1). Classification (NCBI taxonomy): domain Eukaryota; kingdom Metazoa; phylum Arthropoda; class Insecta; order Lepidoptera; family Tortricidae; genus Leguminivora; species Leguminivora glycinivorella. The sequence goes on from NC_062974.1 coordinate 27,328,489, forward strand.
CTCTGCCTATAGCAATATGTCCCGCCCAACTCCATTTTAGTTTGGTAATGACGAAACCACGGTCTTTCTCCTTGGTGCGATGACGGATCTCGGCGTTCCTTACTCGATCTCAAAATATAATATACACACACGAGAGGAAAGTATTCATATTCATATTCATTCATATATTTGCATAAAAACACATAGACATGCACGCAAATACAATATTTACACTACAGCTAAAAATGTGACAAAACTAATTTAACAAGAATTAAAATCAGAATTAAATTCAAATAAAAAAAATTTTTTGAGTATCAGGTACATTAGTGAAATACCTACAATTTTAACTAGTAAATAAATAATTTAAAGTAAGTCAATAATAATTAATGAAAAGATCAATAATAAATTCATAATAATAAGAGTCAATTAGCGAAAAGTCTCGACCAACATCTTAAGAGACTCTCGCTAGGTGGCTGGATCAAGGGCCAGATGCAGAAGGCGGTGATCTTGGACACGGCGCGGATAGTCCGACGGTTCCTCTCTCTGCAGCCCTAACCACCGGCAGCTTGGGCCCTGCCCCGCTGCTGGCGGCACCCTAGGTTAGGTTTTTTATAATGTGTTTATATATTTTGTATTGTTTCGTAAGTGGTTTTGTATTTTACTTTTATAATCATATTATAAAAAAACCTAGCCTAAGAGTTAAAATGAATAAAGAGTCTAATAAAAAAAAAAATGCTAATACCGTGACAGCTACTATACTATACTAGCTGTATTACTTGTGCTTTTTATAAACATATATGTTAAAGAAAAATGAAAACTATAGGTCTAGATTAAGAGAAGAAAAAATAACTGTATTCTACCCATCACCACGCGGAAATACAACAAATTGTGCAAACAGTAAAATTTGCAAACCGCAAAAGTTTGCTAAGAAAAGCTCAAACCTAACAGTTTACGCACATGTTGCGATATTTATAACACTGTCACCGAAACAATAGCACTTGTCTGTCCACCGCCTATTAATACTTGCAAGCTTATGAGGCGTGGACAGTCTAAACATTTGTACTGCTCTACCGAGAGACCCTGTGAATCTTGGCTTTGTACCATGCACACTGTTAATTTAAAATAATTTTTAAACCTTATTTTTAGGGTTTAATGACCAATATGATCAGTTACAGAGAGACAAAACAGGATTAACTGATGTTTGATACAAAAAAAACGCTAAAATGGAACTGGGATGGACATACTGAAGAGATGGGGAGACAAATGGAGCAAAATGATAACGCAGTGGGAAATAAATGTCTGTTTTTTTTTTAAAGTTTGAATAGGTAGAGCACGCTTACCTATGAGATACCTATTTACTCTTGCTTTAAAGAGTCCTGGATTGTACTCATGCGGAAACACAGACTCAGGCAGGGCATTCCACTCTTTGGCGGTTCGCAAAAGAAATGTTGAAGCGAAACGCTTAGTGCGTATTTTCGGAATATTAACCGTGAAGCGATGCCGCATTACCGATTGTCTGGTGGTCCTATGGTGAAATGGGGACGGATGAACAAGGTTCTACAGTTCTTCAGCGCACTCTCCAATTTTCAAATCTTCAAATTCACAAATCAAAAGAGGGAGTTCTAGTTGCTGTGGTAAATATCTTAAGCTGCGTTTACACTAAGTGTTCTGAGCGAGCATTTGTTCGTTCGTGTACAGATGGAAACACTTGACTTCCATATCTTTATCGGTGCACAAACGAACGAATGCTCGCTCAGAACTGTTCAGGCCCCGTAGCCGAATGGCATTTCTGCGAAACGAAACGCAATCGAAACGCCGCAGAAAGTAGTCTGGCCCTGTCGCGCCAATACGCAAGAGCGATAGAGATAGATATCTACGAGCGTTTCGTTTCGTGAGCGTTTCGTGGGCGTTTGTGTCATTCGGCTACGCACCTGATGGTAAGTGATGACGCGAAATTTTGGTGTTGCTATGCTGAACACTAAGTGAAAACCGCAGCTTTAAAAGTGCAGGAAACCGGGAGTCCCACATCTGGACCGTATGTCCTGAGACAGAGCTTCTGAATTTGGCAGGTTTACCCTCATTATTTGCGTTGTGGTGTAAATAACAGTGAAAAGCTACATCTTATAGTTTGTTGGCAAGGATTGCATCATTGTATGTCGCACCTTTATTTGCTTGTATTTATCTTAAAAGCTTTTGGCTTTGGGTGTTGAATATTTCTGTCTTTATACTCTTTAGTTTGATAGCTGCGTTGAAAGCTTACAATTAGAGTCGGTCCAGACTAACTAATTATGCATGGTATTTGCTATGAAGTATGCTTATGTATGCCATATTATTTTTCATAGGTAGATATAATGACTTTGCCCGTGTGGTGAAGGGTTGAGAATTTCACCACCCCCTTCTTCCCGTGGGTGTCGTAGAAGGCGACTGTAGGATATGGGTTAAATTGTGGCGTAGGCGAGAGGCTGTCAACCTGTCACTGCAATGTCACAGTTTCGTTTTCAGTCAACCCCTTATTTGCTAAGTGGCACTGAAACTTGAGTAGTTTCATGTGATCTGCCTTCCCCTTCATGGGACACAGGCGTGATTGTATGTATGTATGTATAATGACTTTATTTTTATTTTTAAATCATAGACTAAACAATAATGTGTCGAACGGAATGACAATTTGATCTTTAATTGCCTATTTCTTCAAGGTAACAAATCCAACTAAATTTATACATATTAGGAAAATAGGGTTTAAATTAATAATAAATAAAGCGACATTAACTGGAGATTCAAAACGCATCATACATTCAATTAGAAGTTCTACAATCTGACAGATCTGAAAGGAACTTTTAAGCTCAGATAACACCTTAATTAATTAACAGAATCAGTTAACCACCATCAGATGGTCACTTTAAAAAGGTTACATAAATAACTAAGTACTAATTAAATTAAATGCAGTCAATGTTGATCAGAAGAAAAATTGGCACTAATTTTACGTTTGTTTACAATTCCGTCGAGTAAAAATGTGTTAAAGTAGATTTATTGATAACAATTTAAAACTGTGGAGTCGGTTTTTATTTAAACGAATTGAACGTTGATTAAAATTTACTATTAGTACATAATCGATTTAATCAAAATGCTTAGTTACATTATACATAGGTAAGCAACCTCTATTGCTGTAGCGAGCGTGTTAAGTTTTTTTTTTTTTTTTATATAATACATAAGCTTGTGCCCACGGCTTCGCTCGCGTTACTTTAAAAAATTTCGGAATGCTCTATACAAACATCCACCCCCACCCCCCCCCCCCCATTTAAGAGAAGTGGGGGGAGGTTAGAAAGAGACAAAAAGCAGCCTATGTCCCTTCAACTATCTCCATCTAAAGAATCACGTCAATTCGTCTCTCCGTTTTGCCGCGAAAGACGGACAACCAAACAGACACACACACTCTTTCCCATTTATAATATTAGTATGGATGGATTAAGGTACAGTGGGGCAAATCTTGACTGGGGGGTCTGGGGGGCAAATGTAACTGGTCCATTCTTTCCATGTTTAAAAATGTTTGCATTAATAAAATATACAGTGTCCAATATATGGTAATAGGCATGTTCAGTGGGTACATGTAGAACTCAACATCATAGTCACGCATAAATGTAACATTAGCAATAAGGTTTTTTCAATAAATTATTCTATTCTATTCTATTCTATAGTGTACCTAATAATGGAAAAAATGGACTTATTACAATTGCCCCCACAGTCGAGATTTGCCCCGCTGTACCTTTATAACATTTTTTATTTCATGAGCGAATAAATTAATAAATATAATAAATAAATATTGTGGACACCTTACACAGACCAACTTAGCCCCAAACTAAGCATAGCTTGTACTATGGGTGCTAAGCGACGATATACATACTTAGATAGATAAATACATACTTATATACATCAAAGAGGATAGAGTATTAAAGAGAGTTACTGTCAAAGGATAATGTGTAATCACAGTGCATAGACTGCCATCTCTCGACACAGGCTTAAAACTTTTGAACCTCAGTTTTGACAATTTGGCCCATATTCTTAGCTTGATATGTTTTAAAATGACAAATATTAATATTGGCGCCATCTAGCCGAGCGTACCCCAAAGGTGTATCGCCATCTAGCTCACCGTACCTTTTTTTGTATGGTTTTGGGGTACGTTTTTTTCTTAGACTTTATCTGTCTATACGAAGTTATATAGGTCTTTGTATACATAGAAAACATCCATGACTCAGGAACAAATATCTGTGTTCATCACACAAATAAATGCCCTTACCGGGATTCGAACCCGGGACCGCGGCGTAGCAGGCAGGGTCACTACCGACTGCGCCAGACCGGTCGTAATATTGTACTATCTAATATTATACTGTGTCAAGATCTTCTAAATTGCAGTCATATATATTTCGGTACCAATCATCCTACATTAATTCGTGCATTGGAATAACTTCCACAGCACATGTCCTAGATTCAGACTGTCTGAACACTAGCTTTACAAATAGATCTCTTTGACTTGCTCTCGATGGTACGATAAATTTACTTCAGAACAAAAGACTTGTTGTTCTAACCCGATTGATTTTAAATTCTCATAACATTTGGGTACCTACAGTCCTACATGTAAATTTTGTCTAATGGAAATGGCAGATTTTTTTCCCGCAATTTTAGGGCTGGCCCCACAGTAAAAGTTGTTCAGAATGACTCATATCCACCGGTCAGTATGTGGTCAAAATAACAAAATCACCTTGAAATACTTAAATTAAGTTACTTTGTCAAGAACTTTTATATAAGTAAGTATCTCTTTTAAATTAATTTATAATAGGGAAATCAGCTTTAAAACACCATAGCGATGTATCTAACAGAAAAGCCAGATCCCCTAAAACTGTAAAAATACATGATAATTCTTTTGCCCTTCGGGCCAATTTTTGAGTCTCAGGCGTTCGAATTCAGAAAATTTCACTGAAAATAATAAGCAAGTCACCGTTTTCAACCGGTATTTTAGTGACAAAATCTCGTATGCGAGATTCAAAAATTGCCCCCCATCCCAGTCACTTGAGATCTGCGCATGTCTTCCGCTTCCATACATCTCTATCACCCGCCATCTCATCATTAACTTGATTTCGTTTCAAATCATGTAAAACAGTAAATACATTGCAAGAATATTATTTTTACATTATTCTAAACCTGTTACTAGCAGGAAGTTCCTTGTACTTTTCACAAAGATGACAGGAAAAACTTTTCCTCACGTCATTGTCACGGCCATGAACTGTTAGTACCTACGTTTATCATTATGAAACTGGTATGAAAATATAACTTTTCAGCTCTAGACGACCCTGGGACTAGTTACAGGTAACTCGTTTAACTTCTGTCAAAGCTGTCTAACGTTTTTCCCGTTGAGTTCTGAGATTTATGAGTCATCTGCCCACGTTGGTTGTTGTAAAATTATGTGCTTTTTTATTTAAGTAGTCAATAGATGCGTCATCGGTTTTGGCATGGAGAAAATAAAGGAGTACTTTTAGGGAAAATTGTGGAATAAATAAATATCTGGTAACCCTATTTAAAATGATGGTGATGGGTTATTTAACCATCCCCCCCCCATTCTCCCAGTCACTGAATCCCTCTATTGCGAAGAGACGCATTGAAGCATGAACAGTTTTGAAGTTTAAGATCTAGAGGATATTATTATTATTGTTTTTTCTTTCCACTATTTTTCCTCAATGCGAGGTGGAAACTTCTGAGTTTGCTTCATTATCAATTTCGGAGAAAATTTTTATATCACTCGTTATAGTTCCGTAGTAAACATGTGTAGTTGACTATGCATTTGATACCAGCTTTTGCCCGCGGCTTCGCTCGCGTTAGAAAGAGACAAAAAGTATCCTATGTCACTCTCCATCTCTTCAACTATCTCCACTTAAAAAATCACGACAATTCGTCGGTCCGTTTTGCCGTGAAGGACGGACAAACAAACAGACACACACACTTTCCCATTTATAATATTAGCTAGTATGGATGAGAAGTTCCCATGTTTGAATTCCCGTAAACTCTTATAAATGGTACTCGTTTACTTTATTTATACATTTACCTGAACACCTTTACCTTCAAAAAAGGAGTGTACAAGTTTCTAATGGGTCGGCAACGCGCACGTGACACCCCTTGAGTTGCGGGCGTCCATAGGTTGCGGTGACCGCTTTCCATCAGGCGGGCCGTATACCTGTTTGCCACTGACGTGGTATAAAAAAAAACACGAATACTTTGAAAAATGATCGGGTGCGTAACCGGATGGCATCTCTATCGCTCGTGCGTATTGGCGCGACAGATCCAGACTACCTTTCGCGGCGTTTCGTTTTCGTTTCGCGTCGCAGAAATGTCATTCGGCTACGGCACCAGAGCGTGAACTACGGAACCAAAACTAAGAACATCACTTCGACGGTATTTATTTTTGTTGGTGTTATGATAATTTCGTAGAATCGTTTTTTATTATGAACGACGTTTAGAATCGTTTTTATTTGTTTTTATTCTTAGTACGTGTAGGTATTTAACAAGGATCAATATGGTATTATTTAAATGATAATTAGGAAATAAAATAATTTCACCACGAATTCTAGCTAATAGTTCTTGCAAGGCGCGACCGCTACGGCTTGGGTCAAAATAGGTGGACTTTGAAAATGAGTGCTTCATTTCGCCGTTAAATGTAAGTTTGGCGAAAAAAATTAGAAACTGTAATCTTTGTTTTCAATAAATAAATAAAAAATTAAACGTAGTTCGAATGTAAGTAAATAAAATTAAATAAATAAATAAATAAATATTATAGGACATTCTTACACAGATTGACTGAGGCCCACGGTAAGCTCAAGAAGGCTTGTGTTGTGGGTACTCAGACAACGATATATATAATATATAAATACTTATATACATAGAAAACATCCATGACAGGAACAAATATCTGTGCTCATCACACAAATAAATGCCCTTACCGGGATTCGAACCCGGGACCGCGGCGTAGCAGGCAGGGTCACTACCGACTGCGCCAGACCGGTCGTAATAAATAACGGTGTAAATATTTCTTCTATCTTCTAAGAATTCTAATAACTCAACTTTTTGTGTTTGTTGCACCGAAATATTTCATCTCTATAATGGTTTTAGTCCCCAAAATGGACATAATAATCAAAATGTTCACCAATCATCATCGTCATTTTCAGACAAAGCCGCGGACAAAAGCTAGGAATATGATTTTAAAAGCTAATTCGGTCCAATGTCACATACACGAACGGAAACAAGCGGCGTCGCGCAGGAGTGCCTTGTTGTATTTGATTTTGACGTTTCCTGCTTCAACGAAACATGAATGGCGAACGACGATAGTACAGCCGCTGTATTTTAGTGAGTATGATGCTTACCTTTAAAGATAACACAAAACTAAATGACAACCAATACGTAAGAGCGATAGAGATAGCTATATGCTATTATCATAAGTGGTCAAGTTTACACTATTGTCCCAGAGCTGTAAGAACCTCTTTTTGACACATGACAGCGTCCACAAAACGTAAACTCGCGCATCCTAATGAAATTTTAAATAAAATCCTGTAATAATATTTAAAAAAATCAAGTACTTAATAGTATTTTATGCAACAGGCGTTTAAAGGAGGTCAAAAAAGACGAGTGGCGTGGGTAACAATTTGAGGCGAAGCCGAAACACCGTTGCATACAATACTTTTTCTACGACCACGCACTTACTTTTGAATAGTTTTCTAGAATAACTTTCGTGAATTTGCACTGTTTCCTATAAGTATTTTGACTTGTCCTCTGCAATGTTTCTGCACTCACCCTGTCGCTCGCACTCCCCCGCGCCGCCGCCCGCCCCCGGCCGGCGCCCCGCGGCCCGCTATATCACTTAAAGGCTATCTAACAATGCTTTAAGAGCTATATCGTGTGCGTGTGTGCGCGGGGCGCCGGCCGGGGGCGGGCATCTTTTATGTAGGGTTTTAACGATCTATGCACGACACGGTAAATGACGAATAACAACACGGGAGTAGAAAAAAACAATATTTCGCTTACTTTAAACATAATCTAACACATGTTACATTTTTGCGGATCTTCGTTAGTGAGTATTTTACGATATTAATTTATCACGCAGTATTTACTTATTATGTCATTTATCATTCATTTTTATTTTTAAACTAGTGCTGTGGCAGAGTCTGTCATTTCGACTCAAATGACATTTAAGTTGATAGAAATCGTATATTTGTTTGTCCTTGTACATAGGGCCTAATCGATTCAACCAACTCGAAATTAATCGTTAGATTTGGCAAACGATACGTCTTAGCCACATCGCAACATACTTTAAAACAAATGTGTCAAAAATGTGAACTTACAAATCCGGGACAATAATTTACACTTACTACATAGCAGAATGTACCATGTACGCGGCATCGCGATATGATACATTCGGTAGAGACAGGTTGAGAGAAGATGAGCTCAAAAATGTGTTTTTGTTCTGCAGGAAAACTGGAAAACGAGAAGATTTGGGAAGCGAAGTACGGGAGGGCCGCCGGGACAGTAACCTGCAGCTCCAACTCCAGGGAGTCGGGCTGAACGAACGCACCATGTGATCGGCAGCCCGCCTGTTTCCGGCCAGGCGTCCCTAACTACACTACATCTACATCTTTACATTATAAATAGTAAAGTAAAAAGTACAAAGTATTTATTAAGCAAACACAAAATAAACATATTGGTACATCTGGCGGACCCCAAACTAGGCTGAGCCTGTATCTTGGGACCCTGGAGTGCGAACAAAATTAGAATTAACTGGAAGAGCCAAGGTAACATTATTTACTACTTGCTACTTATAATATTATTTTTATTTACAATATATACAAGAGTGCGTGCGAATGCGTGTGTGTGTGTGTGTGTGTGTGTGTGTGTGTGTGTGTGTGTGTGTGTGTGTGTGTGTGTGTGCGTGCGTGCGTGCGTGCGTGCGTGCGTGCGTGCGTGCGTGTGTGTGTGTGTGTGTGTGTGTGTGTGTGTGTGTGTGTGTGTGTGTGTGTGTGTGTGTGTCTGTGTGTGTGTGTGTGTGTGTGTGTGTGTGTGTGTGTGTGTGTGTGTGTGTGTGTGTGTGTGTGTGTGTGTGTGTGTGTGTGTGTGTGTGTGTGTGTGTGTGTGTGTGTGTGTGCATGTACATGTGCTTGCGTGTGTGTGTGTGTGTGTGTGTGTGTTTGCGCGTGCGCGCGTGTGTACGTGAGCTGCTAACCGTATTACCGAGTCAGGAGAATGGTCTCCGTATCAGCATACGAGAGTTCCAGTAACCACCTCTTCACAAACGCCTTGAGCTTATTTATTGTGTAGCTAGCAATAAAATGTTGTTTGGATATGTTATTATACATGCGTAGATGCATGTATCGAGGTGAGCGCTTGGCAAATGCGGATCTGTAATTTGGAAGAGGTACTCTAAAATTACGTCGTTCGAGAAGTTGCGCCAAGATTGGCAGAGCTTTGACATCCACATGAGCTCTAACTATGGCCTTTTGGATAAAGCCGTCTCACGCTCAGCAGCTTCGTTTGGCGGTAAAGATCATCCGTTGGGAAACGAAAGGGTTTCCTAAACATTACTTTGATTACAGCGCGCTGCGCTCTCTCCAATCGCAGCAATGTGGTCTTGTTAGCGCTACCCCAGACCAAAAACCCGTATTGCAGAATGGATTGGCAAAGAGCGCAGTACACCTGGCGAAGCACTTGCTCCGACGCGCAATCGCGTAGTTTTTTCATGACATATATGCATTTCCTCACTCGTCCACATAACATGGAGATATGCTGCTGAAATGATAAGAACTCGTCAATTATTAGCCCTAGGTACTTTACTATGTGCGTTCTCGCCAACTTAAATGTTTGTGCATTTGGCTATATAGATACCCTGGAAGGCCTGCAGCACAGTATAATAAAAAGTACTATCGTACAGTATGGCCACTCCCGTTCCCCGCTGAAAGTGCCGCCCACCCCCTCTCGGTTACCTCACACTTACTGTTTGTCAAAAACACGAACAGTCGACCTGTCATATTTTACTCATACAATCATAGTACGTGTTCACCTACACGAGCTTGGACTGTGTGCTGGGAACGCGCCTCTTTCAAATATTTGATCGCCAGTGTCCGAGGTGTGCCTGCAGTCTCAACGATTTGGCATCTGCTGGGAATAACCCGAAAATGAGTCACCAAATACAGATGCCAATATCCATTTCTGAGAAAATTTGCCAAACGACCGTTAAAACGATTTAAGTTGCCATAAAATTGCAATAATTATGATGCATTTAATATTAATGGGTTTACCTTATGATATAATGAAGATGTAAATTATGCATAAACGTACAGCTGATAAAAGCGCTGTAATTTAGGGGCTTTTAAATTACTTTAAACCTTGTCAAAGCCACATACAACATATTTTATATGACTATACTTAGTCCAGGAACTTAAGGGCATTCCCTGCGCCAATGACCTTCGATTTGAATCCATTGATATTATGATAGTTTCTAAAGCCTATAACATTAACAGCATCGTCTTTAAACAAAATAATATCTCATAATTACTGCACAACTCATTGTTTCTGTGATATTTGGCATCAAAGTTGAACAATTTAAGTTAAACTTTAATCTGTCAATTTTTATTAGTTTAAAATTATAATTTCTATTCAATTTTTAGAAAAGTCAAAGGTATATCCAAACAGGTCGATCATGTATTTAAGACCCTTAGTAAAATCTAATTTCAATAACAGTTTTTTAGACCATATTTAAAAAAATCATTTTTTTTTTTTTTAGAATAGGCCTCTTACGAATAGAGACAAAAGATTAAAGAAGAGGGTGCGTAGCCGAATGCACAAACGCTCACGAAACGAAACGCTCGTAGATATCTATCTCTATCGCTCTTGCGTATTGGCGCGACAGAGCCAGACTACCTTTCGCGGCGTTTCGTATTCGTTTCGCGTCGGAGAAATGCCATTCGGCTACGGCACCTGGATCACATCAACATCAAGTATGGTTGGGTGAAGTGAGACATAATGAGAGTCACTAGATTTATCGAAAACTTAATCAATCGTAACGTAATTTGAGAATTAAGGAGTGAACATGTGATCAATTCAATAATTGTGCGAAAAAAAGTTAGAGATTTTTTTTTTATATTGTGTACTTGGAATTTAGAGATACTCCTCTATCATATCCAAAAATCAGGACGCCGGGATGTCCCGAAGGGACATCCCGGGGGACACGAAGGGACATCCCGGGGGACAAAGTTAGAGAGTTATTACACTACACTAGCATTTCCCTAGCGTCAACGAATTATTAGCGCATGAACATTACCTCTAGTTGCACCTATTTGGCTAGACGCCGAGGCTTGGGCAACGCCAGTGTGAGGTGGCTATAAACCAACAAGTATTTACCAAGTTCTCGCCAGCGAACCCATCCACAGATTAAGAAATAACAACTCGGCGTAAGGATCATCAATCTGCATTTGCCACCCGTTTCCTTGTCTGTCTGTGGCAATTAATGACTTGCATTCTGTACTGTCATGGCCTTCAATATGGATGCGGCTAAAGTGTCAAATATATGTATCCACAACTTTAACATATAAGCATTAAAGTCGTGTATACATTTCTTTGGCGCTTTGCTCGCATATATTTAATACTGACTGTGCTTCGTCGTAAAACTGTATGAATATAACTCTTATTTAGTTAACTTACGGTATGTCAGTAAATGTGCTATATTTCACGGAGTTATAATATATTGACGACACGCAGCGATTTAGTGGTTTATAATTATTTTGGACGCGACCCAATTGTATGCGTTTTCCGGTGAATGCATTTTGTGTACGTGCTGCGTTGATTTTGTTGACATTTGTTTTTTCATTGAATGCCACCAAATTAAGGGAACGGTGAGAGAATATCCCAACAGTGTAGATGACTCATTGTCGTGAAAAAATTGCCTATAAAATCTCGGCCACACATGCGCGTTTTGATAGCGTAGGCCGAGCGGTAGCGGAGCGTCAGCGGAGCGCAACAATAGCGGTGCGCTGGACGAACGCTGGCGTTGTGCCCAGTGGACGCCGGCGGGAACTATATAACGAGCGCGGATTGCGAGCGAAATGCGATCGGAACGCCAGCGTTCCGCCGGCGCACCGCTATCATTGCGCTCCGCTAACGCTACGCTATCAAAACGCTTTATGTGTGGCGGAGGCTTAACGGAGAAGAAAAGTTCTGTTTCCGAATGAGTGATGTGAAAAATCTGTTAATCGCTGGCGCCAGCCAAACAATTTCAAATAGGTAGGTATCCAAATGAAAAATCATCCAACCTGACCAATACTAATGAGTTTGGCTCGCGGTGCGGTAAATTAAGCCATCAGCACATGTTTTGAGCCTAACAAATAACTTTGTGTATCAAGACAAGCCTTGAACACATCGCGAATAGTTAGGCAAAGTACAGTGAGCTGTAAAAATGCATGGCGAATTTATCTATGAATTTATTTATACTCAATAAACAAACAAATGCTTTACAGATATAGTGCGAAAAAATTTGCCTTCGCGTATTGTAAAGGAAACTTACGAACGTGTCATGCTATTTCAGCCAGTATCTCAGTACAAGATGTACTGACATTGATTGAACTAGCATGACAAATACGAACGTTACCGGAAAAATACGAAGAAAACCCTTTTCGTACTACATCTGTAGTACCTTAAAGATATAAGCCATAAACTAATAATTGTACAGGCTATGACATATAAATAATGATATCAGTCGATCTGGTTTAATTTGAGGATTAAATGTCAGCGGTGTCACTCACTCATTGCATATGCATAATTGCATGGTAACATGAACATCAGAAATTAAAACCAAAATCAGAAAATTGCATTCTACACGCATAATGCCCCATAAGAAGTAGAAGAGACGGTAGTTATCTCGTCACGATTCGTCATTCGCTTGCCCTTATCCCAATTACTTGGGGTCGACGACATTATATCTCTATCGGACGTCATCTCACCAGTCACTTGCATTCGCTCCATATCATCTCTCACGCAGTCCATCCACCTTTTCTTCGGCTTTCCTCTCCGCTTCCTCCGTCCACACCCATCCACTTATCTCGCCACGATTATGTCGATTATTATGGTTAAATCCAAATTCATTTATCTTTTTCTTCAACCTAGCGTTTTACCGGCCTGGCGTCAAGGTCCGCTTTCCTGCTTAGTCTTCTCCATTTTGACCGGTCTTCGGCATCTTTAGGTGTGAAATGCTATTACCTAATTCATTTATAAATATTTAAAAAAAACAACCGAAGAGTGTGGCGAAGATTGACGAGGAGAGCCGACACCAAGTGAAATGGGATGTGGTTAGGCAAAGAGAGAGAGAGAAAAAAACAATTTGAATATTGAAACTGAGTAGTTAACTCGGAGCTACTGACCAATACTAATGAGTTGGCTCGCGGCGCGATAAATTAAGCCATCAGCACATCTTTCAAGTCTAGTAATATCTTCTGTGTACCAAGCTGGGCCTTGACCGCTTCTCTTTGTCGCGAATAGACTGGAAAAGTACTAGAGAAAATTAGTACTCAACCTAAATAGATCCAGGATATATTTAAGACGATACAGGAGGGGTCAATTCTTCATACAGACACTCTCGGCTATTTCCTCCCTGGTTTTTGAAGATAGAGCACTGATTTTTTCAACACAGATTATTATTTTTTTTATCTGTGTCGGACCGTTTTGATTTTTTTATTTTTAAAGACGCTAGAGTCAATCAAAAATTTCCAAAAACGGCATTTTTCATTATGGCGCAAAAAAGGTGTCATACTCAAGATTGGTAATAATTAGCCAAAAAAACTAAGCGGTCCGACACAGACCATTTCATTTTTATTCAGATTTTTTTCGCTGAATACACACAACACACACTAGTACCATTTTTATTTTTTTTTATTTTTAAAGACGCTTGAGTCAATCAAAAATTTCCAAAAACGGCTTTTTTCATTATGGCGCAAAAAAAGGTGTCATACTCAAGATTGGTAATAATTAGCCAAAAAAACTAAGCGGTCCGACACAGACCATTTCATTTTTATTCAGATTTTTTTCGCTGAATACACACAACACACACTAGTATATCAAACTAATTAAACTAGAATTCCCAAATTGAAAAGGGGCCTTTCCATTTTAGCATTTTCGCTCCTGTAGCGTCTTAAAAAGTAAAATGGGTATATTGGCGAAACGAAAGCCCACAGACTTCGTTGATTAGGTTAATTGCTTAGCATGGGAAACAATCGGGCTGTTAAGAGAGCGTTCTTGGGTAGATCGGTTGGTGTTTTATATTTGTGTCAACTTCAAGTCAGTGACTGACAAGAGGCTGTGCAGGATCGCGACTGGTGGCGATCTCTCATTTCGGAGGCCAAGATTCGTGGCTAAAGTTACTCGTACCCAAAACAAAAAGTAATCAACTCGAGGCACAGTTTGCATCACTTCATAAGGCATATTTTAATGGGACAGACGAAAATATATGCACCGCTAAAGACTGTCCCCATTTCTTACCCAAATTCGGTTTACTCCGAGCCAAAATACTAAATTAGCAAGCTTTTATATATTAACTCGGTAAAATATTACCGCAAAATTTATCACTGAAGACAAAATAAACAGTAAGATTACTTTCTTATTTATATCGCAATTATGACATTTAATTTAAAGCTAAAACGATAAACAAATTAGAAGAGGTTATTTTTCGGAAATTTAAAATGTATTTTATTTTAATAGCATAAAACATACTATCAAGAAAGTTCCCTTAGGTATTTACTCTCTGAAACATTTTTTTTCAGTACAGTGGTTCATTATATTTAACTATATGCCAGGTCGAAACTTCGGATGGCCATTTGTACTGAAAAACGTCGTAATGTACTGTACTATTTCAGTAGGTACAGATCACCATCTGTACCTTTCTGAACCGACTCTTATTATGTTTACAGCGACGATTTTTTAAATAAGGCAAAAGTGGTTCACAACACGGTATATTTGTGTTATTAGGCCATCCCGTAAACATCTCCGAAACTCGAAAACACAACTAATTATAAATCACCTGGAAAATTTCAACAGTTAGTTTTACAACTTCAACCATTTGCAACTGACCAGAGGTAGACTCTATTTCTTCGTAAGAAAGTTCAAACATCGGTTGTTAAATAGTAGGTACGTCACATTACCTCTTTCACCAGATGTATATCATTCACGTTCGCAAGACTTTTTCCAAGAAGCGTATAATTTCGGTGTTGAACCGACCATGAACCAGTTACGACAAGCTCCACTTCGCTGTTACGTCACGGGGGCTTGTTAAAATATATTCAGTTCTAGATCCATTGAGTGAGAAATCCATAGGGTTATGTCATTTCTGGCTTGCCTTGGCTGGCCGGCCAGAGTGGAGTCGTTAGGGCTACATACTTCAGGGGTGGCAGTGAAAATTTTACCTATTAAGACGCGCTTTGGCACAGTGGCTTGCCACCTGGTTGAAAGCGGCGTACACTTCTCGACACCCTTGAGCTCTCACGCCGGTGTTGCCCTTGGGCTATCTTAGATGTCGCTTTTCGTGGGGGCCCGTCTTGTAGGGGCGAGTCACCGTTTGCCGGAAATTGAATACCGTTTTATTAGGCAGGCGTCCGGTCTTTTATCCCATAGCCCAGTATTTAGTCCACCACTTTCATTCAATAGCCCAGATTCATTTTAGATTACATTAACTCTTAAATAGTCCTCACACCCTGACGGGTGCTGCCTCTGCGTGAGTCCCATGACACGGGAAAGGGCAGCATCCGCTCGGTGTACCCTTTACATTTCATTAAAGTGCCAAAAGGGCATTTATGCACACCTCGGACACTGGCGATCAAACATATGAAAGAGGCGCGTTCCTAGCACACAGTCTAAGCTCGTGTAGGTGAACGCGTACTATGCTTGTATGAGTGAGATATTACAGGTCGACTGTTCGCGTTTTTGACAGGCAGTAACAGTGAGGTAACCGAGAGGGGGTTGGTGGCACTTTCAGCCGGGAGCGGGAGTGGGCATACTGTACGATAGTACTCTTTATGTGTTGGTTTCGGTTCCACGCACGCCTCCCAAAGGTCCGGAATACCCTATGGTTTTCATGATGGGAAAGACATTAAATAACTGTCCAATCTAAAACGCCACGCCACCTAGTAAAACTATTTGATAACCATTACCCCGAAATACCAACCAGAGGAATGTGTCCCCAAATAGATACACATTATTTAATCCGGCCCACGCCTGTGGCATTCCTTTTTGTACTTTTGGCTAATAGGAAACAGAAACACTTTAAACGAAGCAAAGGTCTATCCTATCTCTTTGAAATAAGGATTATTAAAGGTTAAGTGTGTGGATGGTATTTTGTATTTTATGAGGCATTCTGATAAATGTTTTGAGTTTAAGGTGAAGCAGATGTTTTTCTACTAGTGTCAAAAATACAGATGTGGAAGATTCCATAAACGTATATACTTAAATCAGCATCTGTAGGCCTAGCACATGATGGCCGCGGGAGTATGTCGCCGCGAGATAGATGCCACGTCTTCTTCTAACTGTATTAATGACATAAGGACGGGTAGTCTATCTCGCGGCGACATACTCCCGCGGCCATCATGTGCTAGGCCTACAGGGGTCAGAAAATCTTGACACATGATACAAAGGAATCTTTCATTTTTGAAATGGAAACTGTCAATTCCTTAACAAGGAATTTCCAAAATTGTTCAATGTGGAAATTTCTCAAAATTGGCATCGTCCTTAGGAATTAGCAAATCAGGGCAATCAAGAATACGAATATTGACGATCCGTGTCCGCAACGCAACTGTCTGTGTTGCACCAAAAATGGAAAAGTGACAGAGAGAGATAACTACGACACACTACCAAGCATGCAAAGTATTTAAAACTATTTATAAAGGATTAAGTAAATTTTTAATACAAGTTATGCTAATCGAATTATTCAAACTTCAACTTTTGACAGCTTAAGCACAACATTGCAGCTATGAAGCAATATTTTGTACGGAATGACACCTGAAGTTTTAAAATGAATCTATTATAATACTTTATTGTCTTCGGTTACCGCGATAGTTACCTACTCATGAAATAAAACTATGGGAACGGGTTAAATAGCGTATGATGAATTTACAATTCATCCCGACGTTTCGAACACTTTACAGCGTTCGTGGTCAACGGGTGACTGAGGAAAAATTACAATGTGCAAAAGCTACCCACATACAACCACCACGAACGCTGTAAAGTGTTCGAAACGTCGGGATAAATTGTAAATTCATTATACGCGATTTAATCCCTTTCCATAGTTTTATTTCATGAATCTATTATCTCAAGCAAAGTTAAAACTACTCGTTTCGTAATCCATACTGAATATTATGAATGGTAAAGTGTGTGTATCTGTTTGTTTGTCCGTCTTTCACGGCAAAACGGAGAGACGAATTGACGTGATTTTTTAAGTGGAGATAGTTGAAGGAATGGAGAGTGACAAAGGCTACTTTTTGTCTCTTTCTAACCTGCCATTTTCTAAGTGGGGATGGACGATTTTATGAAGCATGAAGCGTTCCGCAATTTTATAATGTAACGCGAGCGAAGCCGCGGGCAAAAGATAGTGTTACATATATTCTTGAAGCTGTTCAAACTGAAATAGCCACCACACGCATGGAGCAAAACCAGCACATCAGTCAGCCGTCATAAGTGCAGCGGAAATAGGTGAACCCACGGGGTGAACCGTTATAGCACGCCGAGAAGTCTGGTTTGTACAGCGATTCACTTTACTATACTGAAGCATGTCCAACTTGTCAGTAAAAATGCATGAAGTTTTCTATGGGAAAGCAGTTCTTTGCGTAGACAAATTTGCTGCCCATTCTGACAAAGTCACTGTATCAGAGTATATTAATCGAAATCGGTGAATTTTAAGGAGCAAAATAAGTGCATCAGTCAACCAGAGCGAACCTTATAACGCGTCGAGGAGTCTATCACCTAGCGTAAATACATTTAACTTACAAATAACCAGACAGTAATTTAGTTCACTACAAGATTTGTAAAAAAATATTTTTCAAAAAAGATATGAAACATTTTTTTTTGCTGTGGAGTTATTAAGATTTTAATGTCTCGCACAACTGTGGAGTCATCCATTACCGAATAAACCTTCAAAAAATATTTAAAAAAAGAGCGTAAACTTACTTCTACTTTTTTTTAAATCGAGAAAACCAATTGTTACGTAGGTGTGCTAAAGTATTAAAAATTAGGCATAGATCTACCGTTTTTCTATTGTAGTTTTGTTACATTCATGGCCAATTGCAAATATGACCCAAACAAAACTGACCTATATCCAAAATCATCAATTAGTTTTCCCGTCCATAAGCAAAACTAGTTCTCCAGTAAATGCGTATTATTTACAGCGCAAGCGCACAGGAAACATAAGTCTGCATTAGGCACGGAAGCCGGGGATTTATGCCCGTTCCAATTTTCAAATTATCGCTAACGGTTTTAATCGTAGTGACAAATTTACTAGAATTTGCAGTTCTCATTACCAAAGAGGATCGAGTATTATAGAGAGTTACTGTCGAAGTAAAATGTGTAATGTAATCACAGTGCATAGACTGCCATCTCTTGACACAGGCTAGAAACTTTTGAACCTCAGTTTTGACAATTTGGCCCATATTCTTAGCTTGATATGTTTTAAAATGTCAAAGATTAATAATATCGCCATCTAGCTGAGCGTACCCCAAAGGTGTAATGCCATCTAGTTCACCGTACCTTTTTCTGTATGCTGCCGTCCTAAGGTAAAAGGCAGCTATTCGACATTTTGCCGAAATTGACTTATTGTAATATTCGTAATGTACAGGTTAAGCTGCATCGACCACTTTTTTCCGTTTTTCGATATGTTGCCTAGTTTCCGAGAAAATTTCTCTAAAAAGGCAGTATTTGCACTAATTTTCCAAGATTTCCTAGCCAAAAAAGCAGCTATTTAACAAAACTAAGCTAAATCAACGTATATGCAGATATACGTTTTTTTACGCTCTGGTTAGGTTGATATGTTATCCAGTATTACTAGCCTAAAAGTGCGTAAAAGTGAAAAACTAGGCTAAAAATACGTACAAGACGTTATACGTAGTTTTAGCGTAGGATTTTGATCAATTTTTAAACTGATACTAGTCTAAAAAAGCGTATATACATTTTTTCTGTAAAAAATGTCAAATACGTCATTTAAGCCTAGTATCGCTCGATTGTTTTACAACACAATATTAGTCTATAAAAACGAATAAGTGTTATACGTTCTTCTTATTTTGTATGGGTGTCATATTAAACGTAAAAAAACTTTTAAAATGAGTGAAAGTGCTGCAAACTAGCCTATAAAACAGTATATGCTCCAACCTTTGTCAATCCACCCGCCAGCCGAAAGATACTTTATGCTATGGAAAAGCCATCAGTGACGAGCTGCGAGCACCGGCGCAGCTTGTGGCTGACAGTACGAGAGCGCAGCTGGCTTTTTTCGCGCGAAATATTGATCGAAACCAAACGAAGTTAGGAAAAATACTGAATTATTGCATTTTTGATACGTTTTAACAATAAAAACTATTGGTTACATTTCCTACATCATTTCTATTGTCATTTTTATTCGAGATACAAACATTTAACTCGATTTTCAGATATTATTGCTCGAAAGCAAATACGTTTTTTTAGCGTAGTTTGCGGTGGGAAAGTTGTTCGTATATAGTTTTTTTTGCAGCAAACACTATATGAGGTATATTAATATTCCACGGTTTAAGTATTTAACGTTATCCTTTTTGGTTTAATTTACAGTAAAAAAAGTAAATAATTTGCAATTAATGAATGAGAACGTTAGAGATGAATGTTGATATAGAGAGGGAGGGGTAAATCCAAACAACGATGAATGGATTATGTGAAATAGGATATTAGAGAGAAAGATATGAGTGTTGAGATGACGAAAGAGGAGAATGAAAGAGGAAGACCTGTTCTACCTACCCCACATAAAATGAGATAAGGGTATGAGGAATAAGAAGGAGAAGTATTGGCAGTAGTCTACATTTTCAACTATGTTTTATTTTACAAACATGGAATATTAATATGAATATAATAGGAAATTGAATATGAAAATAACCATATTTTTGATAACCAGTATCAAAAAGCATAGGCATGTTCGTGTGAAAGTTAGGCCTATATAATAAACTTACGGGGTCATCTGCCACTGTTTCCAGAAAATCCATTAAATGACTATTTTGTTGTAGTCGAATTCAATTTATAACTAATTATTTTGATTGACTTTGATTTTGATACTCTCTATAAACTTTTGGATCGCAATTTTTGTATTGTAACATTGTTGAAGATTTTTATGGTTACTAATCCAGTCATTTCTGAATTGCTCGATGTTATCTGTTTCTTAGCTTAATTCATTTCAGGGTAGTTCGACGGATTTAATGTTTTCGCAACAAACTCGACATCATTCTCTTGATACCAGACCGGTACTTGGCGAGCGTAGTGAAAAGCAGCTTAATCGGACCAGAAGAATATTTGATCCCTGTACTTTCATATACTTAAGCAGAACCTGCTTATGAAGGCATTCCTTCTTGTAAATCTAGGAATGTAAGTTTCCTTAAACAAAAAACGAATGGACAAATTGCTTGCCAAACCACTTTTTGCCCAAATTTTTCGCAAAAAATCATTTTATCGTAGGTATTTGAACCCTATCAGAGGTTGAGGTACCTCTTGGTCGTTTAACTTCCGAGCTCGAGTTTTGACGGGAGATTCCTGAGTTTGGATGCGTTTTGGATGTGTTTGTTTCATGTATATAACCAGCCGCAGTGAATGACGCTCTTTAGCTTACTGAACTATTGCTACATATTCGCACAATCTGTAATAGAAATTGGTAAAATTGTTTTTTGTTTGCAAACTGTTCGTCACATAACAATTATATTATCTTTTTCTTTAAATTTTTTTATAGAAAAGAGCCAGGTTTTTGGAGCGACCATGAAATTCTTCTAAACTGTATGTATAATTCATGCGAAACCATTTGGTAGTAGGTAGTGTAAACTGCTTTCTAACTCACATCTTGTGCGGCCAATTTCATAGTCATCCAAATCCTTTGCAGATAGATTGGTCACAATTAAAACCCGTTGTTGTTCTACCTCTCATCTTGGCATTAAAATTACATAATTATAATTTATTTTGCCTCCAATTCTCAGAAGTGACGCGATAGATTGACATATGACATATGATATAAAAATTGACCTTTTTTTCAAAGCAAAATAACAAATTGACCTATTTTATCATTACTTACTAACTTGTTTCCATTAGCAACGTAAGAAAGTTTCCACAAAACTCCGAATTAGTACACGTATGTTTAGTATACAGACGGCACTCTTATCATCTAGGCTTTGAGGAAAAACCGGCCAAGTGCGAGTCGGACTCGCGCACCGAGGGTTCCGTACAAACCTTATGAGGAAATGGGTAGTAAGGTTAAAATTATTTAAAAAAAATATATTATGTGATGTAACTAAAAATTTATGGTTTTCGTAATTTTTCCTTTATCTATGCTATAAGACGTTGCTTCGTACCAAATTTCAAGATTCTGAGTTCACGGGAAGCACCCTGTAGGTTTTGATTCCCTTGCAAGTGTCGAAAATTTGCGGCATAAACGGCTGTATCTTTTGATTGCGTTGGCTTAGAAGTTTGATTTTTTCACAGCTTTAAGGGACAGTAGACCTGAGTAATTGATATAAATTTCAGCTTCATACCTCCACGCGTTCCTGAGAAAAAGGGTCTTGACAGACGGACGGACGGACAGACGGACAACAAAGTGATCCTATAAGGGTTCCGTTTTTTCCTTTTGAGGTAAGGAACCCTAAAAACGACGAATAGATACTAATAATTGACTACTTACTGACTAATTTAAAAGAGCAGGTATTATTGTGTACTGTAAAAGTTTATTATATTATATTTATCACTATCCAAAAAGAATCGATAGATCAAGTTTTTTTTTTAAGTAAATAGGGACAGAATGGCGTTTTCTTGTTTCTTTAATACATACGTTTTTAAACGACGTATTTGCATTTTGTTCCAATTTCTTCCAAATATACTAATCTATAAAGCCGTATATACGATTTTTTTGATAGTATGCGTTCTTTTAGACTAGCAGTACAGTCGAAAATCTGGAAAACTCACTAGGATACTAATTAAAAAGGCCGAATAACTACGATACTGCCTTTAACTTAGAATCTCGAGTGCTAGATGGGCATTGTTGCTAAGCAATAAGATAGTATGTGATTATATACGGCGTTATAGCCTAGTTTAAGAGAAAATCCTAGATTAGAACACCGTATAAAGCATGTTTTACCGCTTTCTTGACTAGTAATATCTACCATTTTTGAAGCTTAATACTATGCAAAAAGGCTTTTATCGAATTAAAAAAAAACCAGTCGCTGTACAAACACACAAATAATGTCTAAAATAAGTAAACACTTATACCTACTCTATACAAAAAGAAATAATGAAAAAAGTTAATCCGTTTTGTAGAAATTCAAAAAAGAAGGTTTTTTGCGATTATCTCAAAACTAGCTTTTGTCGAATAGCTGCCTTTTACCTTAGGACGGCAGTATGGTACTGAGGTACGTTTTTTTCTTAGACTTTATTTGTCTATACGGAGTTATACGTCTTTGTCATTACCAAGGACGATTATAAAGGACCAGCAGAGTCCATACTAAATACCGTACCCCGTTGGCAGCCGTAAATCTATGTCACTAGATGTCACTAAGAGTGTCATTTGAATAAAAATTTCGTTTTTTTTTTAAATACGCACGCGGTAGTTCAACGGCATTACAAGTGATACAGTGAAAAGTATATAGATGACGCTAGGGGCCCGTGTCATGTTTCAGTCCCTGTTTACTACGCAAGCCATTGTTCTTATTTTGAATTATGACAATCATGCAAAAGAGTACCATACTGTCAAATTTTCTATCTCTTTCATTTTGAGCGTGACGTCAATGATTAGTAATATTACTTTCAATATATTTAAAATTTAGATTTTAATGAGGCCATTTCGAACGGTGTTTATGATAGATATCATGTTGACAATCCTGACCGTCTCGCTCATACCAATCCTATCCTATATTTGAACGAGTGCGACCGAAACAGTTGAGTATTATTGAAGATTTTAACTATAAAACTCCCGTGAGACTCATACATATTTAAAAATATTTTAAGCGGGTTACTCGCGTATTAAGTCGCGTATGCGTCGCGCTCTCGACATGTAAAGGCGGGGTCGCTACTCTTGAGAAAGGTTCTCGAAATTGAACCGAAACATGTCGAACGCTATATCGACTTAATACCTACGTGAGTAACCCGCTTAAAATATTTTTAATTATTGAAGATTTTTGAATGTCTAAAATCTTATTGGTAGTTGTCGAAAACCCGCTTTTTCCATAAAGTGTTGGCGCGACGTCAAGTGGGTGATAGGCGTACGAGCAAGTACGCGTTGGATGGTCGACTACTATGCGCAGCGGTTTTTACGCGTACTTACGGTGACACACAATCGAAAAAGGTCGTCGAGTCATAAGTACGCATACCTGCTCGTATCATACGTTTATCACCCACTTCAGACTGCGTTTCGATCGGCGTTTAGCGACAATGATTATCAGCTCGGCTTCATGGCTTTACGAACCTTAGCTCGGACCATCGAATATGAAACTTCTTTATACACAAGGGTATAAAGAAGTTTATAACCAGGTGCTCCATGACACCATTGCACCAATCTGTCGCCAGCACCGCTACACTTCAACGGCCAAGTCACACAACATCCATACTAATATTATAAATGGGAAAGTGTGTGTGTCTGTTTGTTTGTCCATCTTTCACGGCAAAACGGAGCGACGTATTGACGTGATTTTTTAAGTGGAGATAGTTGAAGGGATGGAAAGTGACATAGGCTACTTTTTGTCTCTTTTTATATCCCCCCACTTCCTTAGAATGGAGGATGGAAGTTTGTGGAGAGATTTTCGAATTTAACGCGAGCGAAGCCGCGGGCAAAGGCTAGTTAACTATAATAATAAAGAAATCGCAGTAAGGAACTTTATGTAGATTTCATTACTTTTTAGAGATAAACAAGCAGCTCCATCGAGACGGCAATTTTTTACAGAATATTTTTGGTGGGATATACATAGGCATAGGTATATTATAACACTAACAAGGTATCTATTGTCTTAGTCCGTTTTCAGATTATCCGATCCGATATCGGATGTCGGAAGGATTTAAATAGAAAAAATCCAAGATAGCGCCTGTAATGTATGGGGTATCAGTCCTACATCCGATATCGGATCGGATAATGTGAAAACGCATTTAGTCTCATTAATTATTACTTATGTCAGAGTTTCACTAATTAATTAATTATTTCCTTTTATTAATTTATTATCTCAGTTTAGGTTTAGACGAGTACCAAACGAGTAGTATACGAGTAGAAAATATATTACCAAAACAATACAAACTATCATTAATTTATTATAAAAACGTAATCCAAAGTGCCACACCTGGCGGCCTAACTATCCGCGTTGTGTCCAAGACGAAGCCTGACCGACGAAGCTAGCAAGTCTCTCTACATGTTAGCTGAAATACTGTCAAACCATTCACTGTGATTACTCAGATTATTATAAGCAAAATGATCTTCGAATGAACTTTCTGGACAATTGAGATGCATGGGCGCAGTCGAAACCAGCTCGCCCCTTCAGCCGTGTCCCGTTGAAAATCGGAAAGATTCTATTCCTTAGCACATTTAATGTTTACAAATTGGATTCGCCTTCTGTCACCTAAACTGGTAAATTTATGTATGAGGTCATTGGTCATACAATTATTAATTTATACAGTTATTAATTCTGTATCTCTACTCGCATTGCTGCTGCGATTCTAAAATATTTAATATCCATATATTATGAATATTCAATAAATCATACAATGACATTTTGTGATGTGACATGGATGTCAGATGTCACATCTGTTGGCACAATGATTGCGTTTTGTTGAACGTATTTGAGCTCAACATATAGGTTTATTATCACTAAATATATTATATTAATGAACAACGAAACGGATGTGACATTTTCCTAGTCCACCAACGTCATCTAGTCATTTTATTTGGCAATAATTAGACAACATGCGAACAAACTTAGCCAGCGAAGCGATCACAACTACGTCGAGGCCGACCAAAAAATATAATTTGTAAAAATTGTGTTTTGAGCCAATATTTGATATTAAAATAAAGTTTTTTGATAGTTATTCATAGTATAATATAAAAACAAGTAAAAATATGGGTGAAAATATGTTTTTTTCCACTCCCGGGTTACGAAACAACGCCATCTAGTTTTAAAGCAAAAACTAAGCCTTTTTTCAGGGGTACGCTTTTTTGTATGGGCTATATCAGTCTAGTATTAAATGGTCCTTGTCATTACTAACAATTATTGAGGTATTTTTTATGCGATAGGAGGAAAACGAGCAGACAAGTCGCCTGATGGTAAGCGATCACTGCCGCCCATAGACACCTGAAACACCAGAACTGTTGGAGGTGCGTTGCCGCTCTTTAAGATGGGTGTACGCTCTTTTCTTGACCAGTGACAACGAACAGTACAGCCAGATGTACCAGTGCTTGACAGTCATTGTCAATAAATGTGACAGAAGGATGTCATCTACAGGGTATTAGCGTCCTTATTTTAATCAAAAATATTCCACGTATTTTATTTATAAATAAAATTAATATTTTGAACATTAATTTTATTTTTAAAATATAAACATATTACCTAAGTGTAATAAATTAAACTAAAAAGGATTAACATCCTCGTGTGACCATAATAATAGAAAAAAAAAATTCAGTAAGTAGTGAATCTACATTCGAAACTGTTGGAGCAATTTCAGCTTACACGGCTGAAATCGTTACATTAGCGCCATCTATCGAAAATATCCCGTACTTCAACTGAAACTCCGTTTGAACCAGAATCTCTACTGCGCGCGTTTCCCCAGCCAGCTAACAAAACAGTTCAGCGTGTTGCCACTAGATGGCGTTAATTTAAAAACTCAACGGTTCTATTTTTATACACGATGGACTATGAATAATTTCTAATGCTGTTCTAATGTGATTCAATTTGGCAGTCAATGTAACAGCTGAGACAAGTGGCTAGTAATCAATTTTCTGTAGCAGCATTGTGAGTCGAATGTTGTATCACTGAAGAATGGCAGGAATGTACAATACGGTGCAGCACAGTTACATTGCAGTCATATTAGAAATAATTTACCGTAATATCTAACAAAAAATACACAAAAAAGTTTTTCTCGGTTTTTGGCTTTTCTAGCCAAAAGTTTTTTGGCCCTATACAAGTATTCCTGCACAGGAACAGAATCGATAGTATCAAAAAAAGTTTGTCAAAAAGACCAATTTTCCCGCAGCAGGATGTATTGTGACATCACGGACACTGGCGATCAAATATATTATGAAAGAGGCGCGTTCCTAGCACAGTCTAAGCTCGTGTAGGTGAACGCTTACCATGCTTGTACCGCTTGTACGAGTGAAATATGACAGGTCGACTGTTCGCGTTTTTGACAGGCGGTAACTGTGAGGTAACCGAGAGGGGGTGGACGGCGCTTTCAGCGGGGAGCGGGAGTGGTCATACTGTATGATAGTACTCTTTAATACTTTGATGATGTATTTCCAAAATTTACGCCACATTTCATGAATTTAAAATTAAGGGAAGATCTTTTAAGATCTAAGACAGTTTTGACGTAGCAGAAGGGGATTTGGTAGCTGCTGCTCTCATTGACCCGTTTTCAAAATATATCCCGCATAATTCATCTCTTAGTTGTTAACAATATACCTACTAGGCTACTACCTACTATTACTTAATAAATAAAAAAAGATAACAGCCAGAGCGCACATATCTCAGCACTCTATAATTTGTATGAACAACTGTGATGATTTAAAAAATTACATTATTTTTGAAACAGTACTATCTCATGTTTTTAGTATTATTGACAGAATTAAAGTGAAAAATTGGCAGACACCGCGGTATTTAGACTGAATAATATTCTTTTTTGACAGCTCGACTGTAATTTCAGGAGGTTAGCAAGTTTTTACTGACTTATATTTTATGCGCAGTTTTAGAGGTTAATGGACGTGTGCCTAAATCATAATAAAAGAGAAGAATACATTCTAAAATTCACTGAACACAGTTGTTTAGTGTTTTTATATTAACTTTTTAGAATATTCTGTCTGTGCTTTTAGGAGATACGTACGAATAAGTACGTATATATAGTCAAAAATGAAAAAAAAAATTATATATTTATATATATATATTTATTTGTATACATACATACATACATACAATCACGCCTGTGTCCCATAAAGGGGTAGGCAGAGCACATCAAACTACTCAGGTTTCAGTGCCACTCTTGGCAAATAATGAGGGGTTGAAAGAAAACGAAACTGTGACATTGCAGTGACAGGTTGCCAGCCTGTCGCCTACGTCACAATTTAACCCATATCAATCAATCAAATCAATCAAAATATTCTTTATTCAAATAGGCTTACAATAAGCACTTTTAAATTGTCAACAGTGTACAATATTCATCTTATTCTAAATATCAGAGCAATTTATTGGTGCAATAAACTCTAAAAACTTCTAGAATAAATTCTAAATGTCAACATATCCCACAATCGCCTTCTACGACACCCACGGGAAGAAAGGGGGTGGTGAAGTTCTTAACCCGTCACCACACGGGCAACCACCCGAGCGTCGCGTCGCGTCGGGCCAACTGTATGGGCAAAGCCTGAGCCCGCGGCGTCTTTTTCCATACAGTTGGCCCGACGCGACGCTCGCGAGACGCTAGATGTGGGGGGGACCCTAAATAATAGAATAAGGAAAGGCTACTCACGTCCATGTTGTCCCTGAGCGTCCTCGCCCGCGCCCACCGCTCGCTGAGCCGTCTGCGGCGTCGCAGCAGCGCCGGCACCGCCACGCGGCTCAACCACTCCCCGAATTCTGTATGATGACACCGTTAACACCGTTAGGGGGGTGATGAAATTGACGTTTGACACCGTTAGGGGAGTGAAGCTTAGTTAGAACAACATACATACATAGGTTTGATAGATTGGAAAATGATGGAATTTGACGTGAGTAAGTATTTAAGGAAAGAGTTTTTGAGCTGATTAAGGCGTGGCAGAAGCGCCGGGACCGGCAGCTGCCCAAGACCGGAGTCAATGGAGAAATGAGTCGAGCTTTACACCCCAGCATCAGCAGAGGGTAACAGGATTTAAAGAAGAAGAAGAATGTATGTACTATACAGCTGCAAAAGTGCATGGCGAATTTATCAATGGATTAATTCATAAATTTTCCATGCACTTTTACAGCCCACACACACAGGAAAATTAGGAAATTAAGTTAGTAAAGACTTTTCCTAGGTCAGTTCGTGAAAGATTTTTTGAGCCATTTAAGGTATTACAGAAGCGCTACCAGCTACACATTTAGAAGGCTGCAGGTTAGAGAAGCTTAGTTAGTACAAAATAACAGAAGTTAAAAGCTGGAAGTGAGTAAGGAAGAATTAAAAAATATCGGGAAGTGGTAACTGGGCATTTTAAAAATTTGGGACCCCCTAATTAGCGTAAGTTGTTAACAAAAATTAACTCACTGTCAGTTTGTGACGATACTTAACCATGAAATTTCAATAAATATACTGTTTTTGTGTTAGTTACATAAACTTTAAGCGATAATCTACATTCAGAATGTGAAAAAAGTAGATTTTTAGACATATTTTATGCTTAATTGTCGTCACAAAACGGACAGCGAGCTAATTTTTGTTAAAAATTTACGCTAATTGGGGGGACCAAAATTCTGAAAATGCCCAACTATATCTCTGCAGGGATGGCACCGAAACGCGGCTCAACCACTCCCAAAATTATGTGTAATGAATGATTAACACCACAAGGAGAGGCTTAATTAGCACAACATTAAGGTACATCACTTTTGAATCATCTAGGGTGTCACAGAATTCTCGGCACCCCTAGCTTTAATTCTGGTTATTTGGCACCTTTGGGTTAGTCAGTTGACACAGAGCTAAGAAGGGCAGATAGTAAATTGTTGAGTAGTATCGATACCGTCGATGTGAGTGCAGCAACAGCATAAACCGAAAGCATAGTGTTTATACAGCCTATACATACATACAGGTACAAAAACTTTGGTATGTTTTGGTATGTATGGTCACAAAGTTTGATCACATAAGAGATCCACGGCCCAATTCCAGATGAGTATCAGTCTTAAGGTGATTAGGTCAGATTAGTGTCGTTGAAACTTATACGTGTATATTAAATAGGACATTTTGATCGTGTGTTTTATTTGGATGCAAAGCATGTTGATTTCTAAAAGTTTTAATCTAAATAATGCCATAACAATGTAGTAGCATATTCTGGAAATCAAAATGGTCTG
Organism: Leguminivora glycinivorella; assembly: GCF_023078275.1. Classification (NCBI taxonomy): domain Eukaryota; kingdom Metazoa; phylum Arthropoda; class Insecta; order Lepidoptera; family Tortricidae; genus Leguminivora; species Leguminivora glycinivorella. Next base: position 27,357,984 of record NC_062974.1, read on the forward strand.
TCCAAAGCACAGGTCAGGAAAAAACGTTAAAAGTTACATCAAATCATTATTTATTTAAGCGTGTGCTTTTTTGATTAGTTATGTTAGCTCAATTTAAGTTTCAATTTATATCAAAAGCAACGTACTTAATAAACTAAGAGCAACATGTAATAAACTGCCAAAGCCCCCATTTAGATGGTTCTTCTAAATATTACTCTATAAAGTAAAATTAATTGCAATGTCACTGAAATTGCAAGCTAGGAGTTGAGACTTATAAACAACTTGTTAAAATTGGCAAAGTACAAAAATTGAATTCGTCAGGGATAACATTAGTGTACAATATAATATAATTAGAGAGCGAATTTCAGGTAGCGATTTGAATATTAATATAATTTATTATTTTTCCGAAGTCCGCTCTCTAAATATAATACATGTAAAATAGTGTTCAAACCACAAATCTAGAATCAAGATTCAAAATATATTGTGCAATATGATATTATTTAGGTAACTGGTGTTTTTGTGACATACTACCCTTAAATTGACGGACTTAAAAACTGGGTGCAAATAACTTTTTATATCATAACGATTAAACAACCATGTACTTAAAGCACTTTTATTATTTCTAGATTTTTGGTTCAATCAGTTTGTATAGTAGCTACTATAAGCGAGTGTAATGCAAGTACGGTCAGCATCTTGTACAACATCAAATTTTGCATAAATTTTGCTAAGTCAAGCCAACATAATAATATATACCAATTCATTTAAGATGAACAATGATGTAAATTGAAGCTTTAATGGTGATGCTTAAATGGTGTTCTCTTCAAATTATTTATCATATTTTCATCTTACCATGTAACTATCATGATTTTAATATATATGCCAAATATTATTAGAAATAGACAAAGATAACCCTATTTAATATTTGCACTGATGAATACAAACATAATCATTAACCTGAAAATTATTTTAGAATGATATGTTTATAGTAAAAACAATAAAAATCTTTCAGATGGTATTAAAGTCAGAGCAAAATTAGCTAAAACAGATTCAACGATTAGTCCATGTACATTTTCAAATAAATTCAACGATTAAAAACATAAATAAATGATTTGTATGAATAAGCCAGTACATATGTATTCGAATGCAATATTTACATCGATGCCAAAACGATATCAACCGCGTATAATCATTGTTCATCTCATTCAATAAACACTGACCTAGTGCTTCTTTCGTCATGATATCTGTGTCGTGTTCAGTGTCCATTTTGTGTGTTTTTATATCACTACCTATTTAAAAATTATTGTTTTTATCGTCACCACACTGACAGTTTTGTCCACTTTCACTTGTCACTTGTAGTTCGTTATGTCGTTTCGTTGTTATTTAGTGATATAGGATTTTTCGAAGTGTTTCTTATTATTATTATTTAGTGCAATCTCTATAGTATTGAATAAAGGAAGAAAATTATAGACCATTACATTCTAAAAATGCTTACTGCACAGGAATTATAAGCTAAATGAATTTTTAAAACAAAATCCATTGTTCATTATCAGAAACTTAACTTGCAAAACAAAATAATGTAGACGCTTAATTTAGTAGAAACGTTTTCTACATTTCTGTTTCATGAACTGGGTGGCTAGCCGAATGGCATTTCTCCGACGCCAAACGAAAGCGATACGCCGCTGGCTCTGTCGCGCCAATACGCAAGCGCGATAGAGATAGATATCTACTAGCGCTTCGTTTCGTGAGCGTTTCGTGAGCGATTGTGCCATTCGGCTAGCCACCCTGATTAGAAATATGGTGCTATTTATCATAAATCTTCATATCATTTCACACGACTCCGTAGTTTCCGCAACATTAACCTTTGCAATAAACCATAATCTAAAAATATTAACATCGGCCTTGAACGCCTACGCAACGAAAATCCCGATTCCATCAATTGGCTGCAAATCCGCAAGTTCAACCTTCTGGCATGCACTCGTTGGCATCGCTGACAGACTTGCGCCATACATTCCCGTCCCGCGCTAACGGAGCGGACCAGAGCTATTACTCTGGATTAACTATGTGCAGGTGGATAGGTATTTGCCAAAATGTCAGAGTGGATGTAACAAGGTTTAAGGGATCAACTCAGATCTTGGCTTTGAAATTATTTATTGAAGCTTATACATGACGGAAGAGATCTATACATTGAGGGATGTAATTTGATAATGACACGAGTTTTAAAACCTTCAATCTATCAAAATTCAATCTTCAATCTAGCAATGCAATCAATGACATGTAGTTGTAACTACTAAAAACAACCCATAAGGGCCACAAGCGTGTCAAGTGGAACCAAAATACAAGAGGAGGGCTGACGCCAAATCAAATCCGATAGAACCCAGTAGAACCAAGAAAACGAATAAAAATAAAAAACGTTATCTAATTTATATGGGGTATTCGTATTTTCATACGATTATTTTTCGAAGGGATTTTTGACCCAACATAGAAAGGTGTTCTGGGTACAGACAAAAAGATATTGATACTAAAATCGACAGCGGAATCTGTTGAAAATAGCCTTAAACTATTCAATATCAAAATTTATTAAAAAGCGATTAGCTTTCGTTGAAGAAAATAGACGACAGTGTGCGTAACCGAATGCACAAACTCTTCACGAAACGAATCGTCAGCGAATCGTGAATCGTTTGGACCACACACACAGGCCCTTGCAATATTAAACTGGTCATCGAAATATGCTAACCATTATGAGTCCAAGAAACATCAAACTTTAAGTCTAAAAAATTCAAAGCATGCAGACTAAAATCCAGACCTGATCTAAATTCCCGACAAGGTCACGCCGAGTTTATGGCAACTGCTGAACATTTCATTGCACGCCGTCACCCGTTCACTGTCATCTGTCATGATTTAAGACTAACGAGTTGGCTTTGGAAGCTTTTGCTTGATAATGTGACTAATGAGACTTCCTGGAGCGTGCGATATTGAAACAGATGCAAAAATTGGTCTTAATGTTATAATTTTGTTGGGTTATGAAAATAAAACTTTTATAAAATTATGTATATGGGCTCTTGTTTCAAAATTACTGTTACGTTATAAAATTCAAACTCATTTAAAAGAAAGAGCACATTAAGTACCTATTCGTGTTTCAATAATTCGATTAATAAAATTACACACCCAAGCGAACTAGGTATATAAATGATATAAATTTCCGTGTAAAACGAGCTTCAATATTTTAATTATTAAGCTCCTATGAGAATATAACAATAACACACAAATTTATTTATTTTATTAGTAACCTGTTTAAAATAATCATAACTATCTTCCTGTCACATAATTCTCCTTCACACGTTTGGCTCATTCATCCGCCATTGTTTACATATTCTCTCCTCAACATATTGCACAATAAACCCGACGACCATCTTGAATAATGGTTTTTGGCACACTATGAATTCAGCACCTTATAATTATGAGTTTCACACCGTATTAATAGTCGTAGGGTTTGTACTAGTTTTAGTGAAGTCGATGCCATTTTGGGTCTATATTCACTTTCCTATTTTTTTTTGTTAGATTTAGACACAATTCTGTTTGTTTTGGACGACCACTTCTAGACAATTTATTGAATTAAAACTAGCTTGTATAATAGTTTTCCATTGAGTAAAAAAAAACTACACTAGGTACTTTGTCATTCATCATTACTCAGTTTACTAGGAGTAAAATTATTCCTTTCAATTACGGTGCAATCGCGCTTTTATTGTAAAAGGAAATAAGATGATAATAATATATTCTATCTATTTTCCTCGTTATTTGATCATGTTATTGTATAAAGAAAAAGTCGTCATAAAAAAACAGACAATTATGTTAGGTATTTGACTATTTGACATAGTTATGAACCTAACTTAATTTTAAAATGAAGTATAAAATAAACAACAGCATTATGAAGCAAATAAACATAATGAGTAATCCATAGTCACAGAAATGCATGGACTTGAAATAGTTGTCGCTAAAATTAGTCCCTCCTACGATATTCCTAAAATATATGACGGATGTGCGTTCTTAAATATACAGACGAGTGGGATAATATAAACAAATTGTATTGGTTTAAGGAATGAAAATAGCAATCCCTGTGATAACTTATTCGTTTCGTGAATAAATTAATTTTATTTAGTTATAGGAATAATTATGTATATTATATACCGTAAAACGGTTGATTGTAACACAAGCTATAATTGTTTATTAATATTGTAACATCTGTAAACTGATTTGCACAATCTGACAATAAATGATTACTTACTTACTTACTAAAAACTGAAATATTGCAATAAAATATATAATTATAAAGCATGTTTAAATTTGTTCACTAGAAAAAAATATCGATATATATGATTTTATATACTTTAATTTAAAAAGAAATAGGAATCTAAAATACCTGTAACCTATTTAGGTTAGGTTTACCTATAAATATTTAACATCCAATAAATAATGTATGTTTGTATGCCGTAACCATTAATTACTTAAATTTTCACATTAATTCAAATACTATGTGAAACTTTTTCAAACGGAGCATTAGGTAATAAAGAAATTGTCAGAAATAAGAAAGAAGTTATATTTATCAAAATAAATCTCCATGTGGATAAAGATAAAGTTTTAAATGCAAAACCTACTGATCTCTATCACAGTAACCTACAATCAATCGATGCAATAGTTAACAAAGACAAAGTAGTTTTATCTGAAGTGGCAGTCGCTCAGTCAGAGGCAGAAAATGTCACAATGTGGGCTGGTACCGACGAAATGAATCACGATGTTATTTGCATAGTCTTTATCAAAGTTGCTGCAGTGATTTCAAAATATTCTACGAGGTAACTTTTTTTCAATAATGATCGGAAGACCGCGAAAATTGGAATATTATAAGGCTCGTAATAATCCCAAAAATTGGAAAAAGTAAAATTGAGAAAAGTTTTTTCACACATTTTTATATATGTAATTAAAATAAATACACACAGTAATAAGCTTCTTTTATCGTCGATTGTAGTGGCAACTTTGAACATATTTGACCCTAATTGCTTCAGAGGAATATTTGTACAATACTATATTTAATTTTAATACTTCTCTGCTTTCAACTAAATAAAATTAAAGTAAATATCCACTACCGAACATCATTTTGGTGTTGGTAAAATTGTAAGCTTCATTACTTTAAAAAGAATAAGGTAATGAGAAAACCGATAATGTAAAAATGAGCGTAAATATTTTAACACTATAATCATAATAAATCTAGCCCATTGGAAGAGGCATTAAGTTTTGTAAATAAACAGATGTTTCTTACAAACGGTTTAGTCTCGAGACTCTCGAGAGCTTGAATGAGGATATAAATAGGTGTTTTGGCTGGAAGGTCGTTGAATTGTGAAATATTTGGTAGGTACAAAACTGAGCTTAAAAAATTAAACAGAAATTTAATCAATTATACTATATTTATACATTTGGTACTGAAACTACTGAAGCATTTGGAGATAACCGTAATCTTGAATAATTTGTATCAAATATCCATCCACATGACTGTGTAAAGTTTCTGTAAAATAATATTTTATTTATTTATCGAACAAACTTAAATATTGTATTTATTGCAGTGTGCACAATATTGCAGTAACATTTTTTTTTATTACAGAAAAATAAATATAATGAATGGTATGAATTAGCTGTGGGTTCAGTAAATATATTTACTTATCAAATGATATGTAGACCTTTGGTTTTTTAAGTGTTAAACTGATCATAGTCATCATAATTATTGTAAAGTATCTTGAGATGTGAATATGTTTTATGTAAGGGAAAACCATTCGTTTTATCAGAAATAGTTTATTGAAGCAATCGAGATGTACAGTATCACTATTTCCACCTTATCTATAGGAATCTACTAATAGCTATTACGGATAATATAACTTAAAAAAAAACCCGTGCCATTTTAGGATTAGCTTCTGGAATGGCTTCATAATAAATGTCATCAAACTGAGTATGACTAGATCTGATAGTTGTCATTTTGCTACTACTGGACTTCCTCTTCTTAAAAGCTACTATTGCCATGACAACGTTAAAGATCGTGAACTTCTCGTAAGACCTACTAATAATATTGAACATATTAATGATATTAATAGAAAAGATAGTGACAAAATAGTTACACTAGCCACGTATCAATTAAAAGAAGTCGCCAAATGTCAGTGTACGGCGTACCAATCAGGTCCGCGTTCCGGTGTTTACACTATCACCACTTTATACTTTCACACCAACAATCCTTAATCTTGAAGCTATAAGGTCGAAAATTTCATGTTCGAGTTCTTGTGAAAGCTGGTCTGAATTACAGGGCGCCAATTTATGTAGGTCGTCGCCGTCAATCTTATCGAGAGGTCGGAAGGTCTATTTCTGAGTGGTCGGGGTTGGAAGAAAGTTTGTCGGAGGACAAGCCGGGACGATCTAAATTCGTCTCCTGGCTCACAGTGGGACAAGGACGCGACTATGCAGCCCGCAGATTGATAGGTCGATCAATCTTTAGTTTAAAATTCAATTTAGTAACTATTTAGCGTTTTTGAGCCAAGTAAAGGAGCATGTAGGCCGTGTCGTATCAGGACACTGAAAGGCTGACTTCGACCAAAGTGAAGATAACTTTATCAAGCTGCATCGACAAGAGCCCTCTCTGTTATTAAATTAAATTGAAATTAACGTTTTTAGAATTATGTTTCTATTTCATTTGAAATGTTCGCTTAGCTTCCAGCTTCCTAATTTACAAAAAATTGCCTATATTCTTGTTTTTATTTGACTCTCGCCTGACCTTGATATGTAGAGAAAACTAAACTAAATAAATAGCCGCCAAAATGTAGACATTTTTTTTATTTTCCCTTTAGCTTGAGCAAAAAATATTTCACATAAGCTCGGCACTAATATCTATGATAACTTGTAAACAGATCCAACAAATTTTAGTAACTTTTTGAATTCGATTAGTTTTTTTTTTTTCAAAGTGTTGCCGGAGAAAAAGATTTCAGTTTCAAGACGTTTCCTAGCACGTCCCAAACAATATTACAGTTTCAGCGTGAAATAATGTTGTTTACTCTCGTCAAGGTTGCACGTTTTTGAAATCTGTGTTCCACGTCACTGCACATTCACGTGTGTGTTAGTTACGAAGGTTCAAAGGGTTAAAGGTTACGAAATGGAGTTACGAAACGGTTCCGATCGATGTATTTCGGGATGCGCGTGCGTCGGCCGCCGGCACGGCAATATGACTGAAGCTCGAGCTTTACTATTTTGATACGTGGATTTATGGGGTATAAAACCGATCATTGTGGCGTGGTAGCGGTTAGCGTGTTAAAATGTTAATGAAGTATTTATTTAGTTTATTTGTAAAAACTATTGTAGATATAACAATAATGAAAGAGACTACTAAATTTTTAAGTGTTGATGCATGTTTTTAATTTGCATCAACACTTTGACTGACACTTCGAAAAGATTTTAATTTAATTTAAAATAAATTCTTACTGCAATTTATATTTGTTACATTTTCCGTAGTAAATAAATTGATTTAAACTAACACGATCTTCACTCATATTATTAAATTAAAACGGGACTATATTGGAGAAACCAAACGCACCATAGCGGAAAGGGTCAAAGAACATATCGCGGCAGTCAAAAAACGACAAATAAATAAGTCTGCGGTTGCCGAGCATTTGCTAGAGTCAGGACCGAACCACTGGATTGAACTGCATAATCCCAAAGTCCTTTCAACTGAACGTCTTTACTATAGCAGGAAAGTACGTGAAGCGATTGAAATCAGGGAACATCGTAATTTCAATCAAAATGAAGGGCAAGGGATTTCATCTTCGTGGAATCCAGTGATTAGCAAGTGTAAACGTGAGAAAACTTCCCGTCCCATACCATCGGATGTCGTGAGTGTTGTATGTAGGCAGAGTGGCAACCCTAGCGTAAAAGTGACTGATGACAATCAAGTGCGGGTAGTTCGAAAAACTCGTACAGCTAGAAGATGTTGATACAACTCCCAGCCAGTCTACCCGTGACCACGGACGTAATGTCATGTCCGAAACGTCGGGTTAAATATAAAACGTAAGTTTTACGCGATTAAGTCCCGTTTTAATTTAATAATATAAATGAATTGAATTAAACAGCAATTGTCAAAATATTTGTACATTTTGATTACGTCTTCGATATTGATAAAAATTGGTAAAGTGGAGTACATGACGCCGAGCAAGGATATGCCCGATTTCCCAAAATGTCAAAGGAATACAAACTTTCCTTTTTTAGGGTTCCGTACCTCAAAAGGAAAAAACGGAACCCTTATAGGATCACTTTGTTGTCCGTCTGTCCGTCCGTCCGTCCGTCTGTCAAGACCCTTTTTCTCAGGAACGCGTGGAGGTATGAAGCTGAAATTTATATCAATTACTCAGGTCTACTGTCCCTTGAAGCTGTGAAAAAATCAAACTTCTAAGCCAACGCAATCAAAAGATACAGCCGTTTATGCCGCAAATTTTCGACACTTGCAAGGGAATCAAAACCTACAGGGTGCTTCCCGTGAACTCAGAATCTTGAAATTTGGTACGAAGCAACGTCTTATAGCATAGATAAAGGAAAAATTACGAAAACCATAAATTTTTAGTTACATCACATAATATTTTTTTTTAATAATTTTAACCTTACTACCCATTTCCTCATAAACGCGTAGAGGTATTAAATTGAAATTCATACCAAATACTCAGGTCTATAATACCTTTAAGCTGTAACAAAATCAAACTTCTATGTCAACGAAATCAAAAGAAACAGCAATTTAAGCTGCATATTTTGAAACTCGCAAGTACTCGCAAGGGAATCAAAACCTAAAGGGTACTTCCAGTCGACCTAGAATCTTGAAATTTGGCATGAAGCAACGTTTTATAGCACACATAAAGGAAAAATTCCGAAAACCTTAAATTTTTAGTTACATTACAAAATATATATTTTTTAATAAATATAAACTTATTACTTTTTTCCTCATGAACGCGTAGAGCTATCAAGTTGAAATTCATATCAAATGCAGGTTTGTACGGAACCCTCGGTGCGCGAGTCCGACTCGTTGTTATCAAATTCTATAATATACATTATTTCCCATCAATCCACATAATTTTGAAGTGATATTTGAACATAGAAAACAACAAGGTTAACTGGAAGAAATCCCTTAATGGGATAAGTTCGCCTTTGTACAAATGATGTTTGAGTTCTTTTTTTCTTTACTGTGTGTGTTCTTATCTTTGTACAATAAAGTGTATTACTACTTACTACTACTACTACTACAATACGTAATATATTATACAAGTAATTCTTAGAAAAAAATAATTTATCCTCATATAAAATAATTTAATTTGTATTTTTTAGTAGACACACTACTATTTTAACTATAAACTGAAATAAATGTCATATATAAAGAAAAAACGACCAAGGCCTCCAAGTGTTCAAAGCTGGATTCGAACCTGCGTCCTCCGTTATCGCGACGGATGCCTAAACCACTCGGCCATTCGGACACGGTGGCAAGGGCGGATGGTGGCACATTTATTTCAGTTTTGTAGAAATTTAATTTAATTTAAAAATCGTCAGTAGAAATTTTGTCTATGGTTTAATTTACTACACAGTACACAATGAATAGGTAATTCATAATTTTATTATTACATTAAATAGTTTAATGCAGATATGTATTTAATGTATTATGGTAATGTAAAATTAATAGTGTTGGCATTGATTGATGAATTTGAAGATAGAATTAATGTGTAATAAATCGTTGTATTAACATTACTACGCATCATAGTGAAACTTATTTTAATAAATAAGGACCGTATCGTTAATTATGGGTACATTTAAAAAGTTATACAACAAGTTTATTAAATATATATTGTATTTTTTATTTACATTGTTAAATAAAAGACACATTATAAAGCATAAAAAATAAGGCATTTACGCTTTTTTATTGACCTTTGCCAAGTTTTCGTACTTTGCGTTTAATGTTTCGCATCAGGGTGGCTAGCCGAATGGCACAATCGCTCACGAAACGCTCACGAAACGAAGCGCTAGTAGATATCTATCTCTATCGCGCTTGCGTATTGGCGCGACAGAGCCAGCGGCGTATCGCTTTCGTTTGGCGTCGGAGAAATGCCATTCGGCTACGGGGCCTGGTTTTGGACAACACCTTTACCGAGCTTTTTGGCCACCTGGTTCCAGTCTCTCTGAATTTTTCCAACGAAGTGGCAGTTTTGTCTTTTTTACGCATATCTCTCTTCATCAATGCCCAGAACTTTTCTATTGGTAGAATCTCTGGGCAGTTTGGTGGATTGTGTGATTTACTCACGAAGTTAATTTTTTCTTTGGCATACCACTGAAGGACCGCCTTGGCGTAGTGACAGCTGGCCAAGTCAGGCCAAAACAAAGTTTGACCTTTATGCTTCCTTATAAGTGGCAGCAATCTCTTCTTGAGACATTCCTTCTCATACATTTCGGCGTTCAAAGTTTTTTCAGTAAAAAAGGGTGTCGAGATCATTCCACATTGGCAAATAGCTTGCCAAACTAGGATTTTTTCCCAAATTTTTCGCAAAAAATTGCCTTTTCGGCGTTACTTACGTCTGTTCCTTGTTTTACCGTATAATATTGTGCTCCAGGTAAAGTTTTGTAATCTAACTTGACGTAAGTTTCATCGTCCATCACTATGCACTGATTATTTTTGCACAAAATATCCTCGTAAAGCTTACGGACCCTAGTTTTTACGGTAGACGTTTGTGAAGCCGGCCGTTTTGGCTGTTTTTGCTTTTTGTACGTCTTTAAGCAATTTCGCTTCTTGGCTCGTTGTACCATACCAATACTAGTTCCAGCTTTTTTAGCACAATCGCGAACTGAAAGCCCTTTTCTCGCAGCAAACAGCTTACATATTTTCTGGTCCAAACTAGGCCTTGAAGTACCGGGTTTTCTGCCACGCCCAGGGAGGTCACTTAATGTGTAGTGCTCGCCGAATTTTTGGATAGCGTTTTGAACGGCATGAACACTTACCCCTTCCTCTTTAGCCAACTTTCTGTACGACATGCCAGGTATAGTGCACCATTTGGACACAATAGATTTTCGCTATTCGACTGAAAGCCCTTCCATTTTAAAATCAGGATATGATATATAGCATATGAGCATGACATAAAGATGGACATTATTGCTAAAAACCATGCGAATCGCAACTTTGGAAAATTCTGGAAAAATACCGCTAAATTGAGTCCGGGGTCGAGCCTTCCTGTGAGTGTAGCCGACTATTCTGACCCTGCCGCGATTGCTAATGCTTTCCAGCGCCACTTCACAGTCGAACCCACTCTCCAAGCGCCTGAGATGCTGGATGCTGAGGCTGAAGATGATATCCCCCTTGTTAGATTTTCTGCCAAGCAAGTTGCTTCTAAAATTAGTAAGATGCATAAGGGTAAATCGCCGGGATATGACGGCCTCAGTATTGAGCATCTCAAGTATGCAGGTGAGCATCTTCCAATAGTTTTGTCAATGTTTTATAATTTATGTATTAGTCACAATTACTTACCTGATGAACTCATGAAAACAATAGTTGTGCCTGTCATAAAAAATAAAACCGGGGATGCTTCTGACATTTCCAATTACAGGCCTATATCGCTCGCCACTGTTGTGGCAAAGGTATTGGACGGTTTGCTGGACGACATTTTGGTTCAAAATACAAAACTAAATGACGCTCAATTCGGATTTAGGCCGGGTTTATCAACTGAAAGCGCAATCCTATGTCTTAAGCAGACCGTCCATTACTATACGTCACGTGAGACGCCGATATTTGCCTGTTTTCTGGATCTGTCAAAAGCGTTTGACACGGTGTCGTACGACCTACTATGGCGGAAACTACTTAAGGACACGACGGTCCCCCGTGTTATCATCTCATTGCTTCGGCATTGGTATGGGAACCAAAAAAATTGTGTCAAGTGGGCGGGCGCCTTGTCCGAGGAATACGTGATGCAGTGCGGGGTCAGACAGGGTGGTTTGAGCTCTCCGTTATTGTTTAATGTTTATATGAACGGCCTCATCGAGGAGCTCAGCAGCGCTTATGTCGGCTGTCACGTAGAAAACATATGTGTTAATAATTTAAGCTATGCTGATGACATGGTGTTGCTGAGCCCCTCGATGGGTGGTCTAATGAAATTGTTAAGCATTTGCGAAACGTATGCTGGGGCCCATGGGCTCAGGTACAATGCCTCGAAGAGCGAGCTCCTGCAATTTAAAGCAGGTAACAAAAGCTACATTATGCAGGAGGTTAAGCTGTGTGGAACTCCATTAAAGAGAGTGGATAAATTTAAGTACCTGGGCCACTGGGTCACAGACACACTGTCTGACGTCGAGGACATCGAGAGGGAACGCAGGGCCCTTTGTGTCCGCTGTAACATGTTGGCCCGCAGGTTTGCACGTGCTAGTAAAGAAGTGAAGCTCGTGCTGTTTAAAGCTTTTTGTCAAACTTTCTACACGTGCGGTCTGTGGGCTAACTTTACGCAGCGGGCATATAGCGCTCTAAGAGTCCAATACAACAATGCATTTAGGATGCTGTTTAGGCTGCCGCGGTATTGTAGCGCCTCAGCAATGTTTGCAGAGGCTAGAACAGACTGTTTTTACGCAATCATGAGGAAGCGTATCGCGGCACTTCTCACACGCAGTCGAGGCAGCACAAACGGCATCCTAAGTACATTGGCGCAGCGGTGTGACTCGCCCCTAGTCAAGCGGTATGTGCAGCTACACTCACCTGTAGCTGTGCTGCCGCGAAACTTGTAAGGTTTTTGTTTGTTTCCGTCCTTGTATCTGTTTTGTTTAATGATTGTATCTTTTCTTGTTACTAACAATAGATGTATAGGTTGTTGTATTTACTAACCCTATGGACTTGATGGTTCGAAATAAAGTTATTTATTATTTATTATTATTATTTGTATGTCTTACCATATCTCGGGACCATGGGGTCCCGGACTTTTGGGAGGCATGTGTGGGGCCGAAGCCAACAGCACAGAGGCCCTTTTAGACACTTTAATCTAAAGGCAAGGGATACACTTGGCGGATACCATCCCCGAGCGCACAATATGATACATCCAGAGATGGTCCCCGCCAGGTGTAAAGACTATTTCAGTGCAGCACTTTTGTGTTGCGATGGGAACTAAGGTCATAGGCTATTGTTGTGCAAGTTGGATGGACTGGATAATGGTCTATGGGGGGAGACTATCGGACACCTGCCATGACAACTAGTCTCAAGATTGTAAAAGACAGGCGGTGACTCGCCAACTCATTGAGTGGGCCCTGCAAAACGGCCGCACGCATGGTGCGACAACAGAGCAACACTTGAAGAGTGGATGAAAGGTTGTCGAGAGGTGAGACTGCGGTAGCCAGATCCCGGTGATCCGTTCAGCAGGCCGCCGGCGTTATGACATTTTACACTTCCAACCTGGAGCATAGGTCCCGCTCTTGCGAATCCACTCTGGCCGGCCGGTTAAGGCAAGCGCAAAGGCGAGGGCTAGATGGAATTATTATTATTATATATATTTTTGCATAACAATCTTATTATTGAATGTACTAGAAAACATTTGACAGGTAACATGTTTTTTTTTTCTTAATAATCATCTCTTACTGGCCAGTTGTAAGTGTACCCATAATTAACGATACAGTCCTTACATTTGTGTTTGCAAATATCAGAGGGCACAATGAAATATTTATTAATATTAATTTACTCTAATATTTTATATTGTGCATGTAAAAGATATCAAGCCAACATCATGGGCGTAGAAGACTGCAAAAATCCAGACTTTCGATGTATACCAAGGTGTATATAATAAACGTTTTCCCCTCACTAGCTCGGAAACACGTGTTTTGTCCTTTAATACCAGCGGGTAAAAACGCATTTTATCCACTAGTGGGTAAAGTAATTTGAACTTGAATAAAGTCAAATTAACTGCTTTAAAATTGATAAACGTAGGTGAATCTAGTAATAAAGATGATTTACCACCTGTGGAACTACTGGAAGCAGTGATAAACGCATTTTTTTGCGTTGTAGTTTCCTCGCTATAGTGAGGGGAAAAGTTTTGTGTTACACTCGGGTGCAAATGTATTTTTCCCCTCACTAGCTCGGAAACACGTGTTTTGTCCTTTAATACCAGCGGGTAAAAACGCATTTTATCCACTAGTGGGTAAAGTAATTTGACCTTGAATAAAGTCAAATTAACTGATGTAAAATTGATAAAAGTAGGTGAATCTAGTAATAAAGATGATTTACCACCTGTGGAACTACTGGAAGCAGTGATAAATGCATTTTTTGCGTTGTAGTTTCCTCGCTATAGTGAGGGGAAAAGTTTTGTGTTACACTCGGGTGCAAATGTATTTTACTTCTCGTGTGTTAAAAAACTCGCAAGTTCAGGATTCCTTTCACTTGCTCGTTTTTCAATTCCACACTCGGCGTTAAAATACAACTTTGCCCCCTTGTATATAATAACAAATAACTATTACTTCTCGTGTGTTAAAAAACTCGCAAGTTCAGGATTATATTCTCGAACCACTCGCTTCGCTCGTGGTTTAACTATAGAATCCTTTCACTTGCTCGTTTTTCAATTCCACACTCGGCGTTAAAATACAACTTTGCCCCCTTGTATAACAAATAACTATTACAAATGAATTTGACAGTAGAACAAGATGTATCAATTGCAGATTATGAAGCATCACTTCAGGCGGGAAGGAAGACTGCCACAGGGATAGAATGGAAAGTAACGCCAAGAAATATGACATGTAGGAATCCTTTTCTCAAAATGTGGTTAAATTTTTTCGGTGGTCCTATCTTTAGGTGTAAATTGAAGAAAGGGAATTATTTTGTTAAGGACATAGATGTTAATGCTCTGGTTTTCAAACATTGTCCGCGAGGAAAATTGTATGGTGATTATATTTCCAAGTTTGGATTATATCGAACAAATCGTACTATAGGGTGTTCGATAACGAATTTGAATGTACTGCCTCAGAAAAACCACTTTCGATGGGAGTAAAAACACATTTATTTTTTAAACCTAATGAAATGTAAGTGGCCAGTAATATGTACGGTTAATTACTGCGTTTTATACTAGGTATAGTGGTTCAAGGAAATGTATGTAAAATACTGATTTAAACTTTCACGATTATTACACATCATTATTTTTAAATCGGGACTTAATCGCGTATAACTACATATTAAACTGACCTCCAACGTTTCAAGGACCAGGTTTCTCCGAGACCACGGGGACAACGCCGTCCTTGAAACGTTGGAGGTCAGTTTAATATGTAGTTATACGCGATTAAGTCCCGATTTAAAAATAATGGTATGTAAAATAATTTGATGTAAAAAAAAATGTACGTTGGAAGGTGTATTATTAGTGAAAAAATTGGACCTTGGAAATTGGATTCTCGAACCTGGAAGTAAGTAAAAAACCTGTAACGTTAAAAAATGTAAATTAATTCTCCTTAGCATGCATAATGTCTGTAGTATATTATTTGTATGTAATTTGTATTTTGTATTTGTGTATAAGTAGTAATATCTATAAAAAACTAAAATATAATAAATAAATTGAACTACTAAAAAAACTTTAATTAAATAAAAATAATACAGTTAAATAATAGGTACTAAAAATAAAAATAAAACCGCTTAATATTATAAGTAATTGTCGTAAATTGCTTGTCACGCTCTCTAAATTATTTTTCTCACTGCACCCACATTCGCAAATTTCTGTTTTGCCCTATGGTTGACTATGACCTAGGTAGAGAAAGACTTTTTTTAATTGTGCAATATAGATATAGATAGAATATAGAAAAACGTTTATTACAGAAACCATCGTACAACATCACATACATTTTTAGAAAAGAGAGAAATAAGCTTCCTTAGATTACATACATAGTTACATAGGTACACGACGACCTAATAAAAGCGTGTTAAAAAAGAGATCTTATGAACTAAATACTTAAAACTATATTGCTTATTATTATACAACAAAAGGTGCTGACTCATATAATGCTACAGCGCTGGTCTTCCGTGAAGCCCAGGAAGTAAGAAGATAACTCAGAAAACTAAAGGCAGTGTCAATATAAGGAACAAAAAAAAAAGTAATTTGATTAAAATAAGGAAGTGGATAGCAATTATTTGAATATATATATAAGTAAACAGGTCTGTGAATGTATTAAATACAATAGATTAGATTAGATTTCTTTATTTCATGATAAAAATTACACTATAAATTTGCTACATGTCAAAATTATGTTTATCTTCTCATCATGATCGTCAAAAATTACATAATAAATTCCAAATAAAAATAATTGTGTCTCCCAAATGAGGATCGTCATTTACAAAGAAAGAAAATACACATGCCAAGCTAAATAAAATTAATAAATTAAGTTACAATATCATGAAATTATCACGAAGCATAAGACAAAAATAAATAAACAAAAACAATAATAAATTAGCACGAAGAATATAAAGTGAAACATATAAATATTACGTAGTTGATAAATAGTCATCACATTTTAAACAACTAAATAATCATAATTATCGTTGTAACGCCGTTCTGACATATAGAAAATTATTTAAGTAGATATATACATATAGCCATACACGCCATACGAAATGTATGAAAAAATGGTAACGGAATGGGAAAAAACTTTGGAACACTTTTTTTCTCCTATTAGGATTGAAAGAGCTCGCGATCCTGAGTGGAAACCACGTAAAAATTCCAAATTAAATAAAGTGGGGGGAGTCAACTTTGAAAAAAAAATGGCTTTATGGGAGTGTTTTATATGAGCGACGTTGATGTACTATAAATAGGCAATACGATGCGACGACCGTCGCGCGACCGTCGTCTACGCAAGCCACGGAGCTAGAAGCTTACTAAGGCGCTTCACACATTGGCGACTAGAGATGGGTAACTACCCAGGTAAATACCAGACGGTGGGTATTTACCGGGTAAATACCCGATATTTACCTACCCGCGGGTAAATACGCGGGTATTTTCATTTTTCTTCCAAATTTGACGTTTTTAAATGGTGTTTGGGCTAAAATAGATTAATTTAAGTCAGTCTTTGTAATTGTACACATAATGTTTATTCAAATTGGGAACGAATAGGTTGCTATGAGATAAAATATGATTTTAGTGTATCACTCCAACTATAAAAATCGTGTAATATCATTATCTGACATACGGAAATAATTTCAAATGCTTTTAGTATAAATTATAAGTTTAATAAATTAAAACTGTAAATAAAAATATGTGAATAAAAATATTTAAAAAAAATCTTTTTCAAGCTCATAACTCATACATAGTATGTTTTATGACAAAAATGCATATAAACTTTTTTGTAGGAAATTGTGTCTACTTTAGTTCGTACATACAATACTTTTCGATATTAATGATAGTTTCCATGAAATATGAAAAAAATACATTTTACCCCCCCTAACCCCACCATAACCCCCTCCAACCAGCACTAGGAAGTTTATCTTTATCGTATAAATACGATTAATTAGTCGTATTGATTGTATTAATTAATACAATCTAAAAAGCACACAAATCATATTTTATTAAATTATTCTTCAAAATATACATTAAAACTTCTGTAAACTTAATTGTCTATTTGACTGAACAGTTTTGTTTTAAATTGTGTATAAAAATTACAACCACTAACTTAATATTTATCTCCATTTTAACACAAATCAGCATGTCCAACATGAAATGAATCTACCCGTCAATTTGGGTAGATACGTGTAAATACCGGGTAGATAGGTATTTACCGGGTAAATACCTGGGTGGGTAGATTGGGTATTTACCCACGACCTCGACATTTACCTCGTTGCGAGACGCGGAGCGACGGACTCGCATGCGGGGTTGCCTTGCGCGACGCCCCGCGTGCCTTTCGTCTCGCGTTTATTTCACATTCGAACGTTAAGACGATACAGGAGGGATCAATTCTCCATACAAACGCTCTCTACTATTTCCTCCCTGGTTTTTGAAGATAGAACAATGATTTTTTCAACACAGATTATTAGGTATTATTTTTATCTGTGTCGATCGTTTTGAATTTTTTGATATTCTTATTTTTAAAAACGCTAGAGTCAGCACAAATTTACAAAAACGGCCTTATTGATTATGGCGCAATAAAAGGAGTGGTATTCAAAATTGGTAACAATTAGCCAAAAAAATTAGACGGCCCGACACAGATTATTTCATAGTTATTCAGATTCTCAAATTTCGTTACGATTGATTAAGTTTTGAAGGAGGAAACAGTCGAAAGCGGAACCTAGATTTTGTGGCAATATCTTTTAACTGAGTTGTTCTGAATGGACATTTTTTTTCGATAAATCTACTTATTATATAAGACTAGTAGGTATATTTAACCAAAATTCCCAAATTGAAAGGGGGGCTCCTTTCCATTTTAGCATTTTCGCTCCTGTTAGCGGTTAAGGTGAGAGCAGTAAAGTTTCTATTTGACGATAGAATGGAAACGGAACTTATTCAGAATGTGCGGTGATACTTGCCGTTTGGTTTTTGTACAATCAAGTCATAAAACCCAGAAGACACTGGGTACATCCCGTATATCTCTATTTACAAACCAGACGTA
Organism: Leguminivora glycinivorella; assembly: GCF_023078275.1. NCBI lineage: Eukaryota > Metazoa > Arthropoda > Insecta > Lepidoptera > Tortricidae > Leguminivora > Leguminivora glycinivorella. Next base: position 27,376,605 of record NC_062974.1, read on the forward strand.
TAAATGGGTATTTTGTTAGAGATTACCAAGATTTAAGGCAAGACGAATTTTTTTTTGTTGCACAATTTAATTTAATAATTTTTAATTAAGACCTGGTTTTTTCTTTATTTTATAAATAATTTGCAGTCCACAAATCAGCAAACAACATAAGTACTATAGACCGTCAACCAAATCTTGTCACTAGAAAAAGGCGGCAAATTTGAAAAATCGCGGGCTAGCAACACTAGTTTTGAAAATCGGTGGAAGTTCGCTTGTCATTTGTATCTTATCTGTGGAAATCTCCGTCCTACCAAAAAGAGAAATAACTAGCACATATCCGTCCCTTTTTAATACATTATCTAATTCGTAAGGACGGAGAGAGCCCCTTGAAAAAAAAAATATCTGTGGCTGTTCGACGTACATTGCTGGTTTTTGTTCGTTTCATAGGGATACCATACTATAGTTTGATGTACATTGCTACTGCCAAAGTTTGGTTGACAGGCTATATATACAAAGTTAAGTAGGAAAGATACTAGGTCCATAGGTACTAACCATTCACGATTATTACTGGGCGCGTACAAAAGGGTATAGCCGGGTAACCATACGACGACAACAACGTATATGGTTCTAAGTGAAAAATGACAATTTTACAGGAGAGCAAAACAAAGGTAGAATCCTTATAACTTTTTTCGTATTAGAGATAATAAGCTGGAATTTGTCATACATGGTTATAATTATATTTTATAGCTTTTTTTATTTCAATATAACTTAATTTAATTGTAGTTTTCGAGAAAATGCAGATAGACCACTAGATTAAGTTATAACTTTTTGCTCACCGTTGGGTAAACGGTTCTATCTACCAGTTAGAATGTTATACTTGGTAATCATTTTCTTTAAGAAGCACGTATGCAGGTCTATCTGGGACTTAGAACCTTATACTTGGTTATTTTTTTCAATACATTTTACGTATGTAGGTCTATCTGGGACTTAGAATAGTATACTGTGTAAAAATAATGTTCGACTTAGGGCCTTATCACACTTGCGATTTACAAGCGAGGCGAAAGCGAAGCGAGCGCGCAGCGAGTTCGTCGCGAGCCCGTTACCAATTCGCAGCGAGTGCGTCGCGACTTCGCCGCGAGCGCGCAACGATTTCGTAGCGAGTTCGCCGCGTCTAGATATGCTGTACCTTCGTCAGCAAAATTCATTTCTACCCACTTTAGTTTAATCCTATCATTTGTAGTAGTTTATTATCTACGAGTGTGAGCGGACAGTAACAATAATGGCGGAACAATCAAACACTGTTGGAATCGATATCGAGGCATTTATAAAATTTAAAAAATTTTTGATTCGTTCACAAAACAGCACATAATAGTCGCTCACTTGCAGTCGATTACTTAAAAATGGATCCTCCCAAACACGCCGTTTCTGCTTTAGTTTTCGTTTCTTACTTCTTCGAAGCAATAAAGCTAACAGAAGTGTTTCGTCGTCGGAATCCATTATGTAAGTGACTGTCTAAGACGCAGATCACTTTCAGCGAATACGCAGCGTATTCGTTACGCGCTCGCGGCGAATTCGCGACGCACTCGCTGCGAATTAGTTACGGGCTCGCGACGAACTCGCTGCGCGCTCGCTTCGCTCTCGCCTCGCTTGTAAATCGCAAGTGTGATAAGGCCCTTACTGTAAAAGATTCTATGTGTTAGTTAGGTCATCAAATTTAAATCATTTATTTTGATTAATTGTTATAATTGTAATACATAGTTTTAACGCACCATATTTAATTTAATTGTTGGTTGCGTTGTGATTCTGTATAAGTACACATAAATTATAATTTTGACACATTTTGTAGATAGAACCGTATACGTTTCATTCGTTTTAACTTAATAATTATATAAAAAGGTACTAAATGAAAGTAAAAGTATTATAAATGTGTTATTTATTCAAAAAATGTACCAAAATATGTAGACCATAAACATTTTCCTAGGTCTCAGTCTTGATGACGAAATAAGAGAGAAAAAAGTAGCACCTATTCATATTGTTTTACTTATTTACCTTATACGTTAATACTTATTATCTTCAGCTACCGCGATATTCACTCATGAAATAAAAATAATGGAAACGGATTAAATCGCGTATAATGAATTTACAATTCATCCCGACGTTTCGAACACTTTAGGTGACTCAGGAAAAATTACATTGTGCAAAAGCTACCCACATACAAGAAATATTAATGAACCACGACCACAAATAATATCGATTTCTAAGGCAGGTTTACACACTATAAATAAAGCTAGTTATACAATAACATACAACAACATACGACATACGATCACGCCTGTTTCCCATATAGGGGTAGGCAGAGCACATGAAACTGCTAAAGTTACAGTGCCACTCTTGGCAAATAAGGGGTTGAAAGAAAACGAAACTGTGACATTGCAGTGACAGGTTGCCAGCCTCTCGCCTACGCCACAATTTACCCCATATCCCACAGTCGCCTTCTACGACACCAACGGGAAGAAAGGGGGTGGTGAAATTCTTAACCCGTCACCACACGGGATCGGGGGGAGTTATACAATATTAAAAAAAATACCATTACTATGTTAAAAAAACTATTGAACAATTCCCATTTAGTTTGTACATTTGGATGAAGTCTCCGATTTGGATAAAAATTGGTAGGCTAATAGAGTCCATGATGCTGAACAAGATCCACTAGGTTTCCCAAAATGTCCTATGTAGTTTGTATGAAACCTTTGTTTTTTGTTACCAGATTTCTATACATTTTCGGTAACAAAAAAGACGGGAATTGCTGAATTAATTAATTAATCTACACAAAATTGACAAATACTAACTGCAAATGGGCAACACCATTACACCATACAACACAAATGCCTCAGAGTCTTCGTCGTGCTTCTTCCATTATCAGATGTACTATTGGATATTTTCTTGATCTCAATAGCCTCGCGCAACATTCTGGGTAAGTATATACCGCTTCTTCTTAGCAAGAAGTCTTGTCAAACTTTATAGCATGATTGACTTTATCCATGACATAAGTATTCAGACACTGGAGACCATTGCCGACGGTGCTTGACATCCGCTATGGCAATACTTCGTTTCGTCTGCCCCACATATTATGACAGGTCGCACTCACAGTCTAGCCTGTATACTCCCGCTTTTTGTAGAGGAGTTTGACACTTCACCCAAATCTTGAAACGGTCTTCTATTAAAACTTATTTCAAGCTTATGAAGAAGATGTCACAACTCCTTAAGTCTGTATAGATTAATTGATTTATTGTTTTAAACTATTGTATAATTGTATAACTAGCTTTATTCATAGTGTGTGAACCTGCCTTAAATTTATATTATTTATGGTCATGGTTCGTTAATATTTCTTGTATGTGGGTAGCTTTTGCACATTGTAATTTTTCTTAAGTCACCCGTTGACCACGAATGCTGTAAAGTGTTCGATTTCGAAACGTCGGGATGAATTGTAAATTCATTATACGAGATTTAATCCGTTTCCATAGTTTTATTTCTATTGACTGTTCAAAAAGAAAAACAAGTGGAAATTTCGGTGGTTAAAGCTACAGTTTGCTAGTACGGATCCGCTGAGGTCTTCCATCACTTAATTTACGGATATGTCTGCCAGTTACTACTATTTATTCCCAAACCTTAAATGGGACCTGCTAGAAAAAATAAAATCCACGGCAAAAACCTGGAGGCGGCAGTTCGGTAATTTTGAAGACCAAACTGTCATTTCATTTATTATCAACCAACTTACACTAACAGGTAAACCAAACATGTAAGTTATAGTATAGGTAACATTAGCATTAATGCTACTTCTATAAGTGAGTATAGGTGCTTATTCAAATACATTTTAAGTTGTTGTACATTAAAAATTACTATATTAAAAAGTAAGAATAGTTTCATTTCGCTAGCACAATAGTCAGTTCAGGCCAATTTATTATGGGACACACACGTATGCTTGTATTAGTGGAATGCGTATCTTCTGGCTCCACAAACGCAGTTGATTCTTCGCAATATGTTTCGTCCATTCTTAGTGGTGACTCTGAAAGTCAAATACCATACATTTATAAAGCAACAGACAAAGCGGTTAATAAAATATAGGTAAGTACTTAATGCTATTTAGTGATGCAAAGTAAACAATGAGTAAAATAATCTGTGATAGTTAATTATTGTATTACACAACGCATAGCATTGTAGCAATGTTACCCTTCCTTTTTATATTTAAATTAGCACTAACAACGACAGAGTATAACTATTTTGAAAGAGTCTAAAATAAATTCAAGAAGGTAAATAGTTCTAAGTGACTGAATAAATGACGTAAACAATTCTAAGTGGCACATAGATCTATGTACTTTGTTAACTACAGCTATGATACTAACGTATACAGTTACAAGTGGTAGATAGTCCTGTATACGTAGTTCTATTTAATAATACTTTAGACGTATGGAGCTCTATGTGTCACATAGAACATTTTATACCTTTTAAAACATATAAACAAAAAAATATCAAGAAAATGGAAATAAATATTACATACCATCATTTATCGTGGCCGGTTTATTTATCTCTGTTTCGGTGCAATCCGGACGCGATCTCTTTGCCCCTGATTTTAAGGATTCCAACCATCTCGCACGTATCCACGTCATTATAAACAAACTTATATTTGCGGTAAATCGGTACACAGAATAACATCCAACAAAATTCTTACTAAAAACTTAAAATTGAGGCGAAAGTAACGTAATAACATGTTAATATTTTGTACGCAACGGTCGCAGCGTCGCAACCGTATGCTTAGCCGATCAACGGCGAACAGAGTTCGATGTGGCACATTGCGCTCTATGCGCGCGAGTGAGTGAGATGGCAAACATCGTGTACAGTTCGATGTGGCACTTAGAATGGTGTTCGTGTTAGTTTACAAATTGTTGACTCAGATCGCACTGTATGCGTCATTTTAAAATCTAAACTAAGTGACATTTTAAGAAAATGTTTATATTAGGCGATAGGTTTCGACGTGTAGATCAATGTGCTGCAGCGTACGTAGTTCGAACCTTTTAGCACTTAGCACCTTGTACGTTGTTGTCGTCGCATAGTGAAACTGCCCTAAGCGAAAAAACTGATTTCCTTTTACTGGATTGTATACCTATGTATATGTAGTGCTTTCACCAAATATCAAGCCTCAAATGTATAAGATTTAAAAAAAATTAAAAAAAAAGGAAAAGGATTTTTATTTTATTTTAGCCAAAGTTCTTATCCGATTTCTTTGTAATTTGGATTGTTGTATATACAATTAAGGTCAATTAAAAAACAAATATTGCGTTATGTCATGAAAAAAAATTAAGTTAAAAAAAAAAAAAGAAAAATAATACTTGCGAGATAGCGACAGTTACCAAATTTACATATTTTATGTATAATTTAATGATGTTTAACATATATTTTTTTCAAAAATAAAAATCGGGATTAACAGTGTGAAAAAATCGGATTTGTGACATCCCAAACATTGTTTTCATTCAAAATAACTTGTACGTGATTCCACTACAACGTTTTATTCCCAACGTATTTTGAATTTAGAACGCATTTTTTTTTAGAAATTGACCTTAATTGTATATACAACATATCCAAACTACAAAGAAATCGGATAAGTGCTTTGGCAAAAATAAAATAAAAATGTTTTTCCTTTTTTCGGATTTTTTTTTAAATCTAATACATTTGAGGCCTGATATTTGATGAAAGCACTACATATACATAGGTATACAATCCAGTAAAAGGAAATCAGTTTTTTCGCTTAGGGCAGTTTCAATATGGTTACCCGGCATATAAAAATAAACTTATCGACGTCGATATCTATGTATTGTGCCTACGTCATTCTCGCTCTAAAATCCCATCCGGACCTGCGGAGCTCGCTGCGCTCGTGCGTTGCGCCGGCGCCAGTGTGCCGTATCGTGCGTTTTTTCTACACAAAATCAAGATTCTACATACAAAGTTAAAAAACGCATCAACGGACCTTGCTGCGAGATGCGGAGCAGTGTGTGAAGGGCCTAAAGAAAGGGAATTGTTTTGTAAACGATATAGATCGTAATGGCATGGAGTATCCAACAGCGCAGTTAAGAATAATATAATTATGGCCGAGAATATGTTACTGTGGTTTTCATAGTAAGAGAATATGTTACTGCGCTGGAACTTTAAGGTTGTTGGGTGACAGCCGTAAAAATTCCAATAAAGTAATCGGTATTTAAGGCGATATATTTCCGTAGACGCTGCGCGCACTCGTTTTTTGAAGCCGTTAAAAACATAGGAAAACGCAATGGAAAAATCTGAAAACGATATATGTTAAATTTCAGGATCTGGTGAGTATGTTATGGAGTTGAACAACATGAATGTTACAACTTCTCTCGATAGAAAATGACTCCAAAGTTACCTCTTCTCTTAACAATAAATCGTTCCCATGGCTATGATAAGAACTTTTTAGGGTTCCGTAGTCAACTAGGAACCCTTATAGTTTCGCCATGTCTGTCTGTCCGTCCGTCCGTCCGTCCGTCCGTCCGTCCGTCCGTCCGTCCGTCCGCGGATAATCTCAGTAACCGTTAGCACTAGAAAGCTGAAATTTGGTACCAATATGTATATCAATCACGCCAACAAAGTGCAAAAATAAAAAATGAAAAAAAAATGTTTTATTAGGGTACCCCCCCTACATGTAAAGTGGGGGCTGATATTTTTTTTCATTCTAACCCCAACGTGTGATATATTGTTGGATAGGTATTTAAAAATGAATAAGGGTTTACTAAGATCGTTTTTTGATAATATTAATATTTTCGGAAATAATCGCTCCTAAAGGAAAAAAAAGTGCGTACCCCCCCCTCTAACTTTTGAACCATATGTTTAAAAAACCGGCCAAGTGCGAGTCGGGCTCGCGCACAAAGGGTTCCGTAGCAGCAACCAAAATTACAGTTAAATCAACCTATCTCAAAAACTATAAGAGATACTTTGATCAAACCAAAAATCGTTGAAAGAGTTAATTAGCATGCATCACCTCTATTTTTTTTAGAATTTTATACCCCGTAGTTATAAAAATAGAGGGGGGGGGACATACTTTTTACGACTTTGAGAGCTGATATCTCAAAAACCGTTCACTTTAAGAAAAATGTTTTTTAGAAAACTTTATATCATTTTAAAAGACCTTTCCATTGATACCCCACACGGGTATGTACATCGAAAAAAAATTTTCATCCCTCAGTTACATGTATGGGGGGCCCCACCCCCAATTCTTTTTTTTACTATTTAGTGTCATAATTTTGTAGCGGTTCATACAACACATATTCCCATCAAATTTCATCACTGTAGTACTTATAGTTTCCGAGTAAATCGGCTGTGACAGACGGACAGACGGACAGACGGACAGACGGACAGACGGACATGACGAAACTATAAGGGTTCCGTTTTTGCCATTTTGGCTACGGAACCCTAAAAAATATGAAAAAAATCACAAAAGTAGAACTTTATAAAGACTTTCTAGGAAAATTATTTTGAACTTGATAGGTTCAGTAGTTTTTGAGAAAAATACGGAAAACTACGGAACCTTACACTGAGCGTGGCCCGACACGCTCTTGGCCGGTTTTATTTGACTTGTTTTTTACTTCAATATATAGGTAATAAGATTATCTAGACGAATCTGATGAGTTTGTGCCGGTAGCGTCATTAAAATAATATAATATTTACCAAATACTACCAAATCCGCAAAGGAAACATGGAACAACTATGAACCCAATTTTAAGACCTGTTACTAATCCTGTTTTTGCAAAAAAAAAAATTTTTTTGAAAATTGTTTTGAAATTGAAAACATTTTCGATGGCACTTATGGCCTCTTCAGTCGCGCGGCGGCGCTTTCAGAGGATGGACCTGTGTCAGTTTTCTCCGCGTGGTCACGTGTCATTGAAGCAATGGGGAACAAAGCTTTGAGGAGGCAGAAAAAATAATTGCGTGCTAGAAAACAAATAAATGAAGAAAATTCTAATCAAAGCCCGTGAAAAGGTAAGAAAATGATAATTTATATATACACGTAAGTATTTCATTTTCATATGATGTTATCAAGTGACATTTACGATATCTAAACATAATAGATTTTAGAAACCCCTAGATGACGGGTCTGTGACGTCATTACAGCACAACTTTTCCACTTAGAAAATATATGACTGATGTCCAGCTAGTGAACAAACTTACGCAAAATTTTCATAAAAATATTGAATTGTTCGAAAGAAAAGGCGGCGGTAGGTACAGTACTGATTGAAGATCAGCTACGGTAGATATTTCTGTCTTTCAAAATTTGGTATAAGGTTAATTATATCGTGCTACCCTCCGTCTATATTTTTTCTGTGTCTATGCCAAACATGTGGCCAGCCTGACAGAAAATTTTTTTGACAACTATCGCCATTTTTAGGGTTCCGTAGTCAACTAGGAACCCTTATAGTTTCGCCATGTCTGTCTGTCCGTCCGTCCGTCCGTCCGTCCGTCCGTCCGTCCGTCCGCGGATAATCTCAGTAACCGTTAGCACTAGAAAGCTGAAATTTGGTACCAATATGTATTTCAATCACGCCGACAAAGTACAGAAATAAAAAATGGAAAAAAATGTTTTATTAGGGTACCCCCCCTACATGTAAAGTGGGGGCTGATATTTTTTTTCATTCCAACCCCAACGTGTGATATATTGTTGCATAGGTATTTAAAAATGAATAAGGGTTTACTAAGATGGTTTTTTGATAATATTAGTATTTTCGGAAATAATCGCTCCTAAAGGAAAAAAAAGTGCGTCCCCCCCCCTCTAACTTTTGAACCGTATGTTTAAAAAATATGGAAAAAATCACAAAAGTAGAACTTTATAAAGACTTTCTAGGAAATTTGTTTTCAACTTGATACGTTGCTCTTGGCCGGTTTTTCCACAATAGTTAAAAGATTTCAGTATTTTAACTTCTCAATAAATTTTGATGAAAGTCCATAATCATACATTGATAAAGCTGGACAATTTTTTTTTTATTTTATTTGGTGGGTATGATTACGGTACTTGATATTTAAATATATTTGTCTAATTTGCAAGATTATATGAATCCTTCAACAAGCTGTCTGACTCCTTTGACAATAGTTGATACTTGATATGAATATTACTTGAGAATTCAAGGTAGGCATAGAATGGTATTGATAATTTATCCTGTGCTGGGTTGTATTCCACATGGAGGTACGGTAGTGGCGGTAGTGCCCCCGCCAACACGAGTCAAGCGAAGAGAAAAGCTGTTTTCTTGAAGCATTTTGTCGTTCTTCTGAATCCTCGAATTTTGGGTCTGGTTTAAACCAGATAAATATAATTGTCAGGATATGATATCAATAGCAACTTTAATAAATAGACAAAGTTTCAATTGCATAGTTTTCATACTTTAGATTGTATTCATATCTTAATATAAATAGCACAGATTTCATCAGTGACTGGCTGAGTGACTTCATCATGTTTGAAGTTGTAGGTTCATAAACAACAAGAATAAAATTCGAAACTTTGGCATAAAAAATTTTGGGAAATTCGAAGCTTAAAGGCTTTCAATATGAAAAAGAAAAAGCGTTATTTATTCATGACTGACAAATTTTATGTGTCTTTTTAAACAACAGTGACATGACATAATATCTTTTTACATAAAGTCTATGGTCAAAGAAGCTGATGGTTACTGTGTTCTGTTAACAATAGGTTTATAAGAAAAAACTTCTACATAAAGTAGAAAACACGCCGAGATGTTAATCTTTCCCCTCCTCCCGCCTCCCCATTTTTATGTCCCCATTTTCAGTTTTTATATATTTAGGAAAACCGTAAAAGCTACGGTTATGATGTTTAAGGAGAAGTAGGTATATTTCCATAAAATTATCTACACAGTATTATCTTTGCAGGTAAATAATTGTAACTCGTAATTTTCAAATTATGCTCCTATTTATTATGGGACTAATGATGAAAACGCAAAAAAAAATCTATTGTATACATTTCGACTGTTATGATACAGCTCATTTCTACGGAACATCCAATTTTTTTTTCGTGGTTTCAGCATTGGACCCTTAATAAAAGTTGTTCATAATGACCTCAAAAGTCACTATGCAAAGTTTGAATGGTCCTTTTCATTTCACCCTGGCGATCTGTAGCTAAGTGCGATTACTAAGAAGTTTCGACGATGGCAGTTGGAGAATCCGAAAAAATCGATAAAATTGATTGTAGCTCAGGGACTTCCTTAAAAGCAACGACAACGCTGACCAAACATACTGTAACTATAAATCATTCGTATTACTTACACAAATGATGAAACCTAATAAAAAAAAAATAAGGCGGTGATCGTTTACTATCAGGCGATACAGCTGCTCATTTGCCTCCTATTTCATGAAAAAACTAAGAAAGCCCAGTTAAAATACGGCGATCATTATACTGCGATCCGTCTATGTCATGCTGCCGCGCGAATTTGAGTTCCCGTGTGCGACAAGCGAACAGAGCCGCGCAGGCGAGGCGGCCCGGACGCCGCGCACCTCACCCCCTTGGTTTGGTTAGTTTGACAGATCATCTCGCCTTAATGTATAATTTAAAAATCATTTATGTCGCGATGGTAATCATGTACACGTGTCTATTTATATTAAAAAAAAAGTTTGATGACAATAATTATAAAAAATGTAGAATTAATGTATAATAAATCGTTCTATTTTGACGTGTTGATACATTATAAAACTACTTTTAATACAAACCGGTCGTATTTGTTGCTACCAAAATACGAGAGTATGAAATATTTATTATTCTTAATACTAATTTGTTTAAATATGTTTTATTGTTTATGTAAAAAATATCGTGCGAACGTCGTCAGTATAGACAACTGTACAGATCCAGAATTTCCATACACCAAAGATGTACCTTATATAATTGATTTAGAAGTCTACAAAGGTATATACAATAACCGTATTAAATTCAAAGTATCTATAAATAAAATAATCATTTGAAAAAGCTTTATTTAATTCCACACACAAATATATACAGTAAGTAACAAAAATTATTAAGGAACTTTAAAATATGTTTTTTTTTCGATTAGTTAAATTAAATATAAAAAGAAACTATAGACTAAAAAAAATCAAATATGTGTGGACCCCTTCTGGGTAAAAGCCTCCCCCAAAGTGTTCCATGTGTCTCTGTCTGTGGCTGTAACAAGCCATCCTTGTCCTGCTGTCGCTACTATCTCGTCTGCCCACCTGGCGCGCGGACGGGCTTGAGCACGTTTGCCCAGTGGTCCAGACCATTTTATTGCTCTAATGGTCCATCTGTCATCTGTGTATCTGGCTACATGGCCCGCCCACGCCCATTTTCGTCTCAGTGAGAAAATTAGGGCATCCTTGACCTTTGTTTTCTTTCGGATAAGCGTATTCTTTACTCTGTCCTTTAGTTTTATTCCGAGGCAGCTTCTCTCCATCCTTCTTTGAGTTGTTTGTATTTTTTCTTTGTTTTGAGGTCAAATGTCCAAGTTTGGCAACCATATGTGAGGCTCGGTAGGATGTCTGAGTCCATAATAATTTTTTTATATGGCATTGGTAGTTGTGATTTAAATACTTCTTTATGGGCCCAGTATTTCCTCCAGCTGATCGCTATTCGCCGCTCTACTTCTTCGGCATTTCTTTCTTTGTTGAATGATATCATCTTGCCCAGGTAAACGTATTCTTTGACGAACTCTAGTGGGACGTTATCTATTAATATAGGTGTAGTATAGTGGTTAGTCATCAGTTTAGTTTTTCCCATGTTCATTTCCAGACCGACTTTAATACTGGCTAGATGTAACTCGGTTATCATTTTTTCTAGTTGTTGTGCATTTCCAGCGAACAATATAATGTCGTCTGCGAATCTTAGGTGACTTAAAAATCTACCATTAATATATATACCTTGCTTTTCCCAGGTTAAGTCTTGCATAATGTGCTGTAAGACAGCTATAAATAATTTTGTAGAGATCGGATCGCCCTGTCTGACGCCTCTTTTTATATCGAAATTTGTTCCTGTCCTGTCTAGTTTTACTCTACTCGTACTATTTGCGTAAATGTTCTTTAGAATATTTATGTATTTTTCATTTATGTTTTGTGATTCCAGAGCGCTCCAAATGCTAGTATGGGATATAGAGTCAAAGGCTTTTTTGTAGTCGATGAACGCTATATATAGCGGTCTACGAAATTCTAGGTATTTTTCTATTACCTGGTCGACAACTTGGATGTGATCCATCGTGCTGTAGCCACTCCGAAATCCAGCTTGCTCGATCGGCTGGTGTGCGTCGATATCTGGTGATATTCTGTTTGACAGGCACGCTGCAAATAATTTATATAGACAGGGCATGAGACTTATTGGCCGGTAGTTGCCGATATCTAACGGGTCACCTTTCTTGTAGAGCAGTATTATTTCCGACTCTGTCCATGACTTTGGAACTCGTTCTTCACACAGTATTTTGTCCCATAATAACTTGATAGGCGTCAGTAGCAGTGTTTTTCCGTATTTGATGCATTCATTGGTAACGCCGTCTGGGCCCGGGCTTTTTTCCGATTTAAGTCTCTTTATTTGTGCTAAAATTTCGGGCTCCGAGAACTCTTGAACTGGGAAGGTGTGTTTATGGTGGTAAGTAGTACTTGTTTGTTGTGCTGAGTCTGTTTGACTGTACAGTTTCGTGTAGAAATCCGTAGCTGTTTTTATAATATCTTGTCGAGACTTACATTTTGTCTGGGCTGACGATTGAAGTGACGAAATCCATTTTTTTGACTTATCTAACTCTTTGTATGCTTTTTTTAGTGATCTTGATTTATCTAGATGTTTTCTTATTGTGTTGATTCTGTAATCGTTGTAGCATTTTCTAATTTCTTTACTTGTGGTTTTGTAGAGTTGTTTCAGCCTGTCTCTTTCAGACTTATTTAACTTTGGTTTGTTTTGTAAATTTGTTCTTTCTTTCATGAGACTTAAGACTTCCTCAGATATAATCTTTCTTGTTTCCTTTAATTTCGTATTTTTTAAGCTCATAGAGATAGAGTGCATTATTTTTTTGCAGTATTCATCGGCGGTATATATGTCAGGTGATTCTAAAAGTTCTGGTATGTAATTGTCCAGGGCTTTTAGATATTTTTCTTGTTCTTTTGGCGATTTCAGCATTGCGGGTGTGTGTGAAAAATTGCGGCGGCTTTTTTTCGTGGCTTTCAGGTTAATTTTAGCTCTTAACAATCTATGGTCCGATCCAAAGGGGACTGAGGAGAGTACTTGGTAGTTAGAAATTAAGTTGGGCGTTGTGGTCAAGATGTAGTCAATCTCGTTTGCGGTATTTTTGTCGGGCGACCTCCATGTCCATCTGCTATTGTTTTTTAATTGAAACATTGTGTTTATAATTTTTAAGTTGTACTCGAAGGCGTACTGAATGAGCCTTTCGCCTCTAATGCTCCTGTGCCCGTAGCCGTGTTGGCCCATGACTAGATGTTCATGTTTCTTAGGTACACCGATCTGTGCGTTAAAGTCTCCCATGGATATTACGTGTTTCGTTGAGCTGACCAATTCGTGTGCTTTTGCCATGTCTTCATAAAATATATCTATTTCTTCTTGCGACGAACTTTCCGTTGGCGCGTAAGCCTGTAAGATTGCAAAGGGTATATTTTCTAATTCAATTTCAAGTATGCAGACTCTCTCTGACACTCCAGTAAATGTTTTTATATTATTTTTATATTTCTTCCTTATCAAAAAACCCACGCCATATAGACCTTTGGTTCTGCCTATGTGGTAGAAAATATAATCCTCGCACTCAATGATATTCTCTCCTAGACGGCGTACTTCGCTCAGTCCTACTATGTCGTGGTTTATGTTTTCTAGAGCTGTTTTTAGTTCAGTCAGTTTATCAGCTGATGACAGTGATCTTACGTTGTAGGTGCATATATTTAGGGTATTTTTCTTTGGGGGGTTTCGGTCATAACCTTCCGCGGTGACCAGCCGTATTGGAAGTTTGGTAGGGAGAGGCCGTGTTTCTAGTTGCTATAAATCCTTATTACTTGTATTAGATGGCGAGGAGTTGCGCGACCAGTATGATGTCAGAGTGCTGTTCACGCCGGTTTTGTTCTTTTTATTTATTTGGGTGACTTTCTCGTTGCCTGCCGATGCCGGCACGTTCGAGGCCTCCGGGGAAGATGATAGATTGCGTTTGTTGTTTTTCTGTTTTTCGCCCGCGTGCTCGTATTTTCTGTTCTTCAGGATGACGATTCGATCGTACTTTATAATTGCGTTTTGACCGTCATCTCTTAATTTTTTAACCTCTTCTAAAAGAAGTTTGCGTTTTTCTAGAATTTCAGGAGAAAAGTCTTCTTTGATGTAAATCTGAGTATTTTCAAGTGTTTTCTTCTTTTTAAGTATTAGAAGATTATCGATATAACATTCCCAAATAAAATAAAAAGTTTTAAGATTGTTTCCTGGAGTATTTTTTACGTTACCTACAATATAAGCGTGTGGCGTCGCTGGTGCGGCGCGTGCGCGGCAGCGCCAACAGTCTCCTAGCCATGGTGGCTGACAGGGTAGATGGGGCTCTCTGGCAGTACTGGAGTAGCCTACATGCTCACAATAATGTATCAAGTTAGTTAATAGGTATAAAATATAGAATATAAAATTGTCACTAACATAGATTAAGAATAGCACTGCAGTAAGTTACTAATACAATATGGAAATTTATTTCTGAAATAAATTATATTTAATTTAATTTAATTTTTCTTATAAGATATATAAATTACATTTCTACATGATCTCATTAGTTTTTAGCCAGTTCTTCAATTTGTCTAATTCTACTATCGTCTCGGAGCTAGGACTAAAAAACCGGCCAAGAGCGTGTCGGGCCACGCTCAGTGTAGGGTTCCGTAGTTTTCCGTATTTTTCTCAAAAACTACTGAACCTATCAAGTTCAAAACAATTTTCCTAGAAAGTCTTTATAAAGTTCTACTTTTGTGATTTTTTTCATATTTTTTAAACATACGGTTCAAAAATTAGAGGGGGGGGGGACGCCCTTTTTTTTCTTTTAGGAGCGATTATTTCCGAAAATATAAATATTATCAAAAAACGATCTTAGCAAACCCTTATTCATTTCTAAATACCTATCTAATATATCACACGTTAGGGTTGGAATGAAAAAAAATTTCAGCTCCCACTTTACATGTAGGGGGGGTACCCTAATAAAACATTTTTTTCCATTTTTTATTTTTGCACTTTGTCGGCGTGATTCATATACATATTGGTACCAAATTTCAACTTTCTAGTGCTAACGGTTACTGAGATTAGCGCGGACAGACGGACGGACGGACGGACGGACGGACGGACGGACGGACGGACGGACGGACGGACGGACGGACGGACGGACGGACGGACGGACGGACGGACAGACAGACATGGCGAAACTATAAGGGTTCCTAGTTGACTACGGAACCCTAAAAAACAAAGGTTAGACAGTAAATTACATGCCCAAACACACCACCACGACATCACGACATCACGACATCATAAGTACATGTCGGTAGACATCACGACGAATACCAAATGTGTTGGCGGCCTAGCCAAATTGACGATCGTTGACGAGACGCCAATCGAAATGAAGTCTTGCTCTCTCGAGATAATAATACGTAATCCATACTCCATACTATATACTATACTAATATTATAAATGCGAAAGTAACTCTGTCTGTCTGTCTGTCTGTCTGTCTGTCTGTCTGTCTGTCTGTCTGTCTGTCTGTCTGTCTGTTACGCTTTCCCGCTTAAACCACGCAACCGATTTTGATGAAATTTGGAACAGACAATCTTTAGATCCTGAGACAGAACATAGGCTACTTTTTATTTCGAAAAAAAGGGATGAAGGGGTTGAAAAAGAGGTTGAAAGTTTGTATGGGATTTCTTAATTTTAAATGATAAAACCATGAAACTTTATATTTTAGCACTTGATAAGAAATCATTAAACATATATTTAAAGTCACATACAGGTCGAACGCGATTAATTAACATTATTTTTACCTTTAAAATAAACATGGTGGGAAATAAACATTAACTAAAAGCGGGTAGATTATATTTATTTGTCTACCCCGAACATTTATATAAATTAATATCGGGTAGTTTTGTGTTGTTTACATCTCCGGTGACATTTTGCTGGGACGTCAGTCTTCCGCTACCACGGCCAGTGCAACCTGGCCGAAACGTTGGGAAAAAAGGTAAAAATAATGTTAATTAATCGCGTTCGACCTGTATGTGACTTCATATACGGATACGGATAATATGGGTATCGTTAGCGGGATACGGATAATCGGTCGGCGGTCTCTTACAATCAATGTGCTCTAAGACGATCGTTGTTTGCTTGCTTGAAGATTACGTTTGCGATAAGTATAAGCAAAATGTAAAAAATTGTAAGGGATAATAGAAAAAAGTATTTTTACTCACCGATCATAGTGTCGAAATACGGGCTATGTGGGATGTTTATAAAGGTTTCCCCAGCGTATATAGAATTACCTACGCTGTGGTCGATGTGTAATATTTCTACAATCATTGCAAGCAAAAGTATTATGTGCAATCGAAATAATCGCAGATAAATATACCTACAGAGAAACCTACGGTCCCTACGGATCCAAATGAAAATCTTAATGAATACTTTTATTACGCGGGCGAAGCCGCGGGTAAAAGCTAGTAAGAGAATAAGAAAAGTAGTAGCTACTACAGTAGGCGTGTGCAATTGAGTCAGCAAGAAGCTAGTCTTCCGGTAAACGTACTGCACCACCTCGTCGGCCCCGGCGTGGTAATGCAAGAGCGATACGTAACTAGAGCACCGTACCAAGTGTCGCAATCTATAGCTACTGGTTCGTTTTTCTAGGTGACCTGTGATTTTTCTTTTTTTTTCGACCAGTGACAATCCCTGCTTATAGTGCTTATCCATATAGCGGGATGACTTCTCTGCAATGATCCACACGCCTTGAGGCGCGTTGGCCTTGTTAGCTGCCACAGGCTGACCGGCGATGTCAGCATAGCGCCGCTGACGTGAGTTCCATTTGACAGGACTCAGCCGCACGCTAGGGGAGGGCCGTTCTTTTTACAGTATTATGCAAACTATCCGACTCGACAGGGTAATTTAAAGCTTGATGTTCATGACAATAATTATGATAATTGAACTAATGTATAATAAATAGCTCTAGTTTTATATGTTCGTATTGTTGCGGCATGTCATTATAAAACTACTTTTAATTCGATTAGTTAGTATTCATTGTTACCAGAAGACGAAACTATGAAATATTTGTTGGTATTTATGCTATTACATTTAAATACTATATATTCATATAAAAAATTTAAAGCAAACATCATGAGTATAGATAACTGCACACATCCAGAATTTCCGTATGCCAAAGAAGTGCCCTATTTAATTGACATAAGAGTATATAAAGGTATATACAATAACCGTCTAAAATTTAATATGACAGTAGAAAAGGACCTCTCAATGGCAGATTTGGAGGTATCTATTCAATTTGGAAGAAAAACAGCCACTGGAAAAACTGAGTGGAATGCAGCTTTAACTCATTTGACTTGCACAAGTCCTTTCATGAAAGTATTTTTTCAATTTTTCGGTATTTCACCTCTTGGATGCAAATTGAAGAAAGGCATTTATTCGGTGATGGATATAGATGTTAATGCCATAGAGAATCCCGTGCCGCAATTGGGAAAAATATACAGAGGTGATTATGTTTGTAAATTTGCCGTGTTGCGTAAAAACAGCACATTGGGATGTTGGGTGACCATTACAAAGGTAGTGCCATTAAAGAAATAGTTACGGGGTTGATAACCAATCAATAGACTTTCAAATGAATATGTGACACAGGATGATCTGAAAAACATACTAGCGTATTTTCAGCTATAAAAGCACCAACTGTTTAGGCCAGCAATTGATTTATAATATTTTTGTACATTCAGCCAATAAATTGGTTTACCACTTTTCGACCTTGTGTTTGAAATATAGTCAAAAAGTGGTAAACTACTTTTTTGACTGACTGTACATGACTATAGATTTACAAAATAAAATATATTTGTCAATTATTGAGCAATATTTTATTCTTAAGTCAGTCTACATGGTAAATGTAGCATTTACGGGACATTCAGACGTTTCTTATTTTGTCTGACGATTGAATAAAAATTCAAAGTTTCAAATTGTGTTTCAATAAACCAGTGATTTCCCATACCAATGCGTGAGCAGCACGACATGTCACATTTTTGGCGAAGAATACTCATTAGACTTATATTGACCGGGATATAGACCGTGATTACCTTTTTGATGTTAGTCGAGCTCCCGATATTTCGATGTAGTTGTATGCATCATGATCACGGAAAACTAAAGAAAGTGAGTGGATGAGAAAGTTGCGTAGACAGAGCGAATACTCATGCCACCATGTTGCACTTGTAGTTTTTCTATTAAGTAGTCATTAATCTAGGCTCGGTCGTATTGTCTCTCCTCTGCAACACAATACTTAACCCTTAAATGCATGGTGATGTATATATGCATCATATATTTGATGGCCCGTGGCTTGATATGTAGGTAGCTATCCAAAATCACATTTATTGCTTAATTATTATTTAATAAACAATTAAATAAATTAAATAATATAATGATTTACTATTTATTATTTAAGGATTAAGATGAAATGGCGGAAAAGTGTGAAAAAACAGGACGATGGCGATTTTTAGTACATATGTGATTTAGGCTGAATTTTTCGGAATTAGTTTATGTTTAAACATTTTATCATAGAGGTTTCACAAATAGTGTACCCTTTTAATAGTAGTCATTTTTTTTAAACAAAACTTAGCAATTACTATTTATTAATATAAATAAGATTTGACCTATTTAACTTGTAACACTGATTTAGTATAAAAATCGATCTTAAATTTAATTTTTTTTAATTTTTCCCAGAATCAGAAAACCATTGTCTATCACATATATTAATATCTCGTTATAAGAAAAATTCATGCATTTAAGGTTTAAAGTCCTCAGTAACGCCGTGTCTTGCGTGGGCGACGGCCGCGCGACCGTCGCGCGACCGTCGCCGTCGCGTCTCATCGCATCGTCTACTTCCATATCGATAAGGTTTGATTTCGTATGCGTCGCATCGCCGTCGCGCGACAATCGCGCGACCGTCGCCCACGCAAGCCACGGCGTAAAGGTTTCTCGGGCAATCTGGGAAAATTTGATAGAATGATTTTTGGTATTAAAACTGCACTTTAAATTGTTTAGCCCTTTTATTCATACGATTTATGTACGTTTCATTTAACTATTCCAAATTCATCCAACATTCCCATTTTTTTAAATTTCCTGTTCTTCTGTGCATTACTGCTTCTTATTCTTCTTTTTATCCCACACTATCTTGACATACGCGATAACGACGACGACGAGTAAGTATGTGTATTGGAGTAGACAGCCACTTTGTTAGCATACATACCGCTTGGGCGCGATACAGATCCCGACAATACTGATTCTAAAGCGTCAAAATCTATAATTGTCATTCACAGAGTAGTATCCTTTATTGAGCGTACAATCTTTGAGCGGGAAAGAAATTATTTCTAACATAGTTGCAGCGATAGCGCTGCGGCAGTCCATATTTTTCGCGTTTAGCAACCATTTTGTGCCAGCAACTGTCTTTTTGCCAAACTGGAATGATACTCTTTTGTCTTGTCTCGGTATGTCTTGTGGTACTGTCAAATTAACACCCATGAGCGGAGTGCCGGAAGCTCCAATGTATATACCAATATCGAGGTGGTATGGCAAAGGGTCTATGTAAGGCAGTTCAGGATTTTCACAATGTTCTACTCTGAAAGTCGTAGCCCGATATTGTTTACTTGTCCAATAGCAAAACAAAATGTTTAAATGTATGAAAATCAACCATGGATCCATATTTGTAGACTGAATTCTAAGCAGAAATGTTGCAAATGTCATTAAAACTGCTATTCTAACGATTACGAATAATTTTAAATACATTAATGATAAATATCTAAACGTTTATCGGGCAATCTATGATTATTTGCTGTCCTAATGACTTTGTGTTTTTTTTAACGGCATTGGTCTATTTAATGTTATTACATATACAATGAGTAACAATAATATTTTAGTATAATTTATTCTGAAGAGGAATATCACATCAAGCTTTTACTATCAACTGATATAAATATATTAATTTTTTTCAAGGCTGAGAAAAAAAAAATCATATTGGTTTCTCAAAATATTGTTACTTTCTGTACAGTTGCAGCATAGTAAACCTGTGACGAAAGTGTATGCCAACTCCACTATTCACTCTAAGTATTTCACTCTAAACAATTTTTAGAGAGCACGCCTAAGTAAAATTTTAGAATTGAAATTGAAGATGAAATAGAAGTATGGTAGCTAAAGTTACAATTACTCGGAAAATATAGAACCATAAGCCATATTTACATTTTTTTTAGTTTTTCAGAGGTACCTAGTATATTGAAATTACTCATCCAACAGCCGTAGTACCTACCTATATTTCTTACTAGCTTTTTCCCGCAGCTTCGCTCGCGTTAGAAAGAGACAAAAAGTAGCCTATGTCACTCTCCATCCCTTCAAGTATCTCCACTTAAAAAATCACGACTATTCGTCGCTCTGTTTTGCTGTGAAAGACGGACAAACAAACAGACACACACATTTTCCCATTTATAATATTAGTATGGATTAGAAATTTGGTAAACAAAGAAGCAGTCGTCATCAACCTATCTTCTTAGGACAAATATTAGATGTTAAGAATTTTAACTAGAACGAGAACTTTAACAGGTATTTTTAGATTTTTTTTTTAATTGCACCCGTAGGTTTTTATGTGCTCTCTTTGTCCGCGAAAATCCCTACTTATTCGAAGTAAAACAAGATAAGCAGAGAACTAGGGAACAGTACAGAAATAAACTATTGGTTCCGAAATGTAAATTACAAATGTATAAAAATAGCCCACACTACAATTGTATCATTATTATGAATAAAATCCCAAATGAAATTAAACAAGAACCCCGATATGTGATATTTAAAAACAAGCTAAGAAAACTATTAATTAATAAATGTTACTACTCTGTAAAAGATTTTCTTAATGATGACAATTTATAATGTATAATATAACTGCGATAATTGATATATTTAACGTAGGTATTTATTCTCAATCAATAGCTAGTCTGGATAATTTATATAATGTTCTAATTTAATTTATTATGTAATTTTAAATGCATTTTGTTATATTTTGTTTTTAACTAGTTATAAGTATGTTGTGTGCCCTAGCAGGGCGTCATGGACTGACATTTATAATATTATAACATCTTGATTTAATGTAGGTACTACATGACCTTTACAACGAAATAAATGAATATGAATATGAATATGAATAGGTATATCAACCGCATCATTTGATTATTTGCTAAGCAAAATTGGAGTAATTATTTATTTGTTGGAGTAATTATTTGTTTTTGCAAGTTAATACAAAAAATAACGTACCTAATATGTATAAATAAATAAATACCATTGACAACATTGACAGCTCATAAAATGAACCGATAGTTTAAAATGTCTGCTTCTTTAGGTTTTTAGGGTTCGTAGTCAACTAGGAACCCTTATAGTTTCGCCATGTCTGTCTGTCCGTCCGTCCGCCCGTCCGTCCGTCCGTCCGTCCGTCCGTCCGTCCGCGGATAATCTCAGTAACCGTAAGCACTAGAAAGCTTAATTTGGTACCAATATGTATATCAATCACGCCAACAAAGTGCAAATATAAAAAATGAAAAAAAAATGTTTTATTAGGGTACCCCCCCTACATGTAAAGTGCGGGCTGATATTTTTTTTCATTCCAACCCCGACGTGTGATATATTGTTGGATAGGTATTTAAAAATGAATAAGGGTTTACTAAGATCGTTTTTTGATAATATTAATATTTTCGGAAATAATCGCTCCTAAAGGAAAAAAAGTGCGTCCCCCCCCCTCTAACTTTTGAACCATATGTTTAAAAAATATGAAAAAAATCACAAAAGTGGAACTTTATAAAGACTTTCTAGGAAAATTGTTTAAAACTTGATAGGTTCAGTAGTTTTTGAGAAAAATACGGAAAACTACGGAACCCTACACTGAGCGTGGCCTGACACGCTCTTGGCCGGTTTTTTTTAATATGCAACCTTTCCAGAACTAAGTTAATACTGACAGTTGATGAATGACAGTTGTGGCAAAAATGTCTCTTATAAAAGACCTCGTGCTTCGTCCTTTTAAGTTCTCTCTAATGCTAAAAAAATGAGGTATAAGAAAAGCTGACTCCAGCTGGTGTAACATGATTCCAATTTTATCACTTATCTGCGTGGATAAAGCATCCGTCACGTTCTGGCAAGTATGTCAGTGTGAGAGTGACAGATGTATTTATCCACGCAGATAAGTGATAAAATTGGAAGCATTATTACGCCGACAGTTTGTCAATATTTATATCCCTTGCAAAATATACTCATTTTTGCTAACTTCCACCCATTAACGGGTAGGTACTTTTAATACTTCAAAATATATATATACCAACTTTTGTAGAATTACTTTCTATTTCGATATAATTATCATAACAGTATTAAAATAGACTGCAAAATGTTCATAGATTGCTCGATAACGTTTTGATGCTTATCACTAATGCATTTAAAATTATTCGTAATCGGTGAAATATCTGTTTGAATGATTTTGGAATTGTCTTACACAGTCAAACTGAGCATTCAATCTATAAATATGGATTCGTGGATGATTTTCTCATATTTAAACATTTTGTTTTGTTTTTGCACAAGTAAACAATACCGGGCTACGCCTATGAGAGTAGAAAAATGTGAAAATCCTGAACTGCCTTACATAGACCCTTTGCCATACCACCTCGATATTGGTATATACATTGGACCTGCAGGCACTCAGCTTATGCGCGTTAATTTGACAGTACCGAAAGACATACCTGGACAAGACAAAAGAGTATCGGTCCAGTTTGGAAAAAAGACAGTTGCTGGTACAAAATGGTTGCTGAACGCGAGAAATATGGACTGCCACAGCCCTATTGCTACAACTGTGTTAGCCATGATTGACATCCCGCTCAAAAATTGTACGCTCAAAAAAGGAAACTTCTATATTCATGACATAGACTTCGATGCCTTGGAGTCTGTGTTACCAGGATCTATATCACGTCCAAGCGGTATGTATGCTACCAAAGTGGGTGTTTACTCCAATACATATACATACTCATGTATTCTCGCTTACATCAAGATAGTTTCTTCGGACAAAAAGAAAAATAAGAAGCACTAATGCACAGAAGAACAGAAAATTGGAAAAATGTGAATAAGGGATGAAATTGAAAAAAATAATGATAAATCGTAAATTTGTTTTTTATCATGCAGAAACGTCTGCGAGCGATATTACATATTTTTAAATTAAAGGAAAAATGGAACCTTTGCCTTGCCCCGACAAGGCCAAAGGTCGCAGGTTTGAGTCCTGCCGGAGGTGTGAATTTTTCCATTTTTTTAAAAATAAATGATAAATCGTGTTAATAAATGGCTTAAAGAAATTTAAGGTGCAGTTTTAATACCAAAAGGTATTCTTTCAAATTCATAAGAGGATCATGAGCCGATTTCAAACTCGTCTTTTGTTACTACTACGCCCGAAAAACCGACCGTAATGGCTAGTGAAAGTGTGTTGAGGAGAAAAGACTTTGCGTTAGATAGAAAACCAGGACTTAAACCTGATGGCATGAATTTTCTCTGCCAAAAAATTAAAATTTTGAAAAAACCCTCGACATAGTGGACCGATTTTCATGAAACATGGTTAAGAACACTCCCGACTAACTCATGCAGCTTTCAAACAATATTTTATAATTTAATGCGAGCGAAGCCGCGGGCAAAAGAATAAATAAAGAAGTAGTAATAATTACCTGAGCGATAACTTCACAGGCCACCAGTTTTTATTTGCAAATCAGCATGCACCACAAATCCAGTACACCAACATCTTCGTTAGCTTGTAGAATTTTAGTCGGTTTCTCCTTCAGGCATATACCGGCTTTCTGTCAATAAAAATACAATTGTACAGACATAGTGCCAAATGTTTATAGATCTTTGCCTGGTTTGTCTTCCTGGATTAAATTTCCTAAATTAAAATATAAATTACCCTCAATGAAGGGTTCAACTCTATTTTCAAATACCATGCCCAAAAATAAAGGGGACAGACAAAGATTTTCCGCATAAAAATATCCTGAAAAACCGGCCAAGAGCGTGTCGGGCCACGCTCAGTGTAGGGTTCCGTAGTTTTCCGTATTTTTCTCAAAAACTACTGAACCTATCAAGTTCAAAACAATTTTCCTAGAAAGTCTTTATAAAGTTCTAATTTTGTGATTTTTTTCATATTTTTTAAACATATGGTTCAAAAGTTAGAGGGGGGGGACGCACTTTTTTTTCCTTTAGGAGCGATTATTTCCGAAAATATTAATATTATCAAAAAACGATCTTAATAAACCCGTATTAATTTTTAAATACCTATCCAACAATGTATCACACGTTGGGGTTGGAATGAAAAAAAATATCAGCCCCCACTTTACATGTAGGGGGGGTACCCTAATAAAACATTTTTTTCCATTTTTTATTTTTGCACTTTGTTGGCGTGATTGATATACATATTGGTACCAAATTTCAGCTTTCTAGTGCTAACGGTTACTGAGATTATCCGCGGACGGACGGACGGACGGACGGACGGACGGACGGACGGACAGACAGACATGGCGAAACTATAAGGGTTCCTAGTTGACTACGGAACCCTAAAAAGGGCCTACTTGGGGAGACCGAATGGACGCCGTCCTGCTGGTCATCCAAAATATCGTTGGGCGGATAGAGTGGAGGTAGACCTTCTTGAGCTCGGCGTCGGCGAAAGCTGGCGCGATACCGCTCAAGACCGAGTCAAGTGGTGTGCTCTTGATCTCTTGTGTTGGAAGCCAAAACCCATTTTGGGTTATCACACCAGCCAAGTAAGTACTTACTAAAGGTAAAGACATGTCAATTCTTTTGTTAACGTGCAGTAGCAATTGTCGCAGAGGCAACGCGCAGGTGGCAAATGGAGGCTTCGCGTTGTCCATCTCGCAAATCAGCATCAGCATTTCTTCCTAAATCACAAGTAGGTATAATTAATGGTAAAACAAATTTCGGTGTTTAACTTAAATATTTTAATAATCACTCGGTAACCAACCAAATACTATTGTATTGTAATATTTGTAATACGTTTGAAAACCCCCCGACATAAATAATGATGAACTTAATAATTGATTAAACTTAGCTTAAGGAAATGTTTGCTATACCCTTATAAGAGTCCATGAGAGACTGTATACTGTATATGCATGTACGTCGTAATTTTAACATCTTTTGTATATTTACCATGGTGCAGTAGAGATTGATTGATTGATTGATAGTGGACCGATTTTCATGAAACATGGCTAAGAACACTCCCGACTAATTCAGCTTTCAAACAAAAACTAAATCTAAATCGGTTCATCCATTCGGGAGCTACGATGCCACAGACAGACAAACAAACAAATAGACAGACACGTCAAACTTATAATATTAGTAGGTAGATTTTGTTTACATTTATCTAAATAAATGAGCTACAGATTATATACTTTAGTTATCCGTATCTTTCTTCACTATTGGTGCGGAAGGGATATAAGCAAATAAATGATTTTTTCTACTCCCGTACTTTTATTCGTGAGGTACAAGGTCGTGCATAGAACTTTAAAACCCTACATAAAAGATGTCAGGACAAGTCTATCTAGTCTATACCCTGAAAACATTTAGTAGCAGTAGCACGATATAGCTGTTACAGTTCAGTAAATACATTGCTACCAACTTAACAAACCAATTCGCAGAGTCGAGACTCCTTTGTTTTCTGCTGCGTTCATTGGCGACCATCGATTTAAACTTCCCTAGATACACTATCGCCTACAAATTCGACACTCAAAAGTGTCCGATCGCTTAGTTGCAAATGTGTGCGTCTAGTTGACAAACGAAAACTTCGCAATGTAGTAAAAACTACTTTAATTTTTTTACAAAAACAACGTTATTTCTTAGTACTTAGAGTTCAATTTCAAATGCAAGCAATTGGCGGTTATGACATTAATGAATGTGATCATCGCGAAAGCCATAAAATTTTATGACCGCAGATCGCAGGTGTGCATATTTTTAAACAAATCTACGTCTTATTGCAACCAACATAAGTTTAATTTCGTTCGCGCTGCAACAATCTAAACGCCATTTTTAAATTGGGAACGAGGATGGACAGAGGCATCATGGGAGTCGCGCTATGAGATGAAAGGCGAGAATGAGGAAATTTGCGGTATTTTTGCGAAAAACTGTTTAATATATATATATGTGTGTGTGTGTGTGTGTGTGTATGTATGTATGTTTATAAATATTATAAATAAATAAATAGATATTGGGGACACCTTACACAGATCAACTTAGCCCCAAACTAAGCAAAGCTTGTACTATGGGTACTAAACGACGATATACATACTTAAATAGATAAATACATACTTATATACATAGGATACATCCATGACTCAGGAACAAATATCTGTGCTCATCACACAAATAAATGCCCTTACTGGGATTCGAACCCAGGACCGCGGCTTAGCAGGCAGGGTCACTACCGACTGAGCCAGACCGGTCGTCTAATATATATAACATATGTGTGTGTGTGCGTGTAGTGAGTGTATGTGTAGCGATTATGTGAAGGTAAACAGTTGAGGGATTGTATGTGGTGTGTGTGAGGGATGGTGCACTTGGAGAATATGAATTAAGTAGCTATTAAAACAAAGAAGAATTGAATGATGACATTAATTTATTATTCTACGTAATTTCTTTCAAAGCTTTGTGTGGGTAAATCTTCTCTCCGCTCCTCAACTATAATCTTGCGCCATTTTTTCCTTTCAACGTCTTGTTTTGGGAATCTGGAATAAAAACCTTTTTTATTACTTAAAAACGAATTTGCTATTCCCGGGTTGTTTCTTTTTATAATTAAAGTAATTTATAAGATATGTATTAATATTATTGAATTGAAATCATTTATTTCAAACTTATTGGTCCATAATAATAAATAAATACATACACTAATAATATGAAATAGGCTTCTTTTACAAAAAATATAAATTAGCGACTCCATCATTCCATTTTTAACTATGTTCCACTTCATCCATCTTTTGTCGCCGTCCGCTCATTACTAGTATAGCGCGAGAGAAAGAGACAAACTGCGTAAGACCAAATCAAGGAATTTACTTTAATTATTCTAGAAAATAAATGTTTTTAGTAAGTTAGGAAGCCATTTTGGCCACAAATGCATAACATTATAAAATTATTAACAATTACTTACCGGAAATACGATACGTCATCCTTTTTTAACGTATATAAGGTGTTATTTTTTGCACTTTTTTACGGAGCACTTAGGCATGTTGCCGACACGGCGGATGAAGCGCTACTGACCGCCCAATTGTGCTTAGAACATTTTCAAGCACAATTTGCTGCGGACACATTCTAAGCCGTGATGGTGCATCTAGGTAGTTTAGATCGATGTTGGCGACGCGTCGAATCGCATTCAAATGTATGAGAACTCGATTCAACTCGGCTCGATTCGTCTTAGTGGCCAGGCTTCAAAGAACCATACCATAGACAGTTTTATTTTCATGTTTGCACTGCATATTCAAAATGGTAGGCGGTCCACTAGATAACTAAGATGACTGAAAGTAGGTATTTGTTGAATTATAATTTTCTTTCAAAATAAGTGCTTGGTCGTAGAAAAAGTATTGTATGCAACGGTGTTTAACTGAGTCAAAAAATGCTCGTGGCGTCTTTATTAACAATTTTCGGCTTCGCCTCAAATTGTTACCCACGCCACTCACCTTTTTTGACCTCTTTTAACCACCAGTTGCATAAAATACTATATTATTTGCTTATATCCTTATATCGATTTAAGAAGAAAGTAAGCAGAGTACTCATAGCTAAATTTAAAAACACTAATAGTTATTTGTTATACAAGGGTGCAAAGTTGTATTTTAACGCCGAGTGTGGAATTGAAAAACGAGCAAGTGAAAGGAGTCTATAGTTGAACCACGAGCGAAGCGAGTGGTTCGAGAATAGAATCCTGAACTTGCGAGTTTTTTAACACACGAGAAGTAAAATACATTTGCACCAGAGTGTAACACAAAACTTTTCCCCTCACTATAGCGAGGAAACTACAACGCAAAAAATGCGTTTATCACTGCTTCCAGTAGTTCCACAGGTGGTAAATCATCTTTATTACTAGATTCACCTATTTTTATCAATTTTAAAGCAGTTAATTTGACTTTATTCAAGGTCAAATTACTTTACCCACTAGTGGATAAAATGCGTTTTTACCCGCTGGTATTAAAGGACAAAACACGTGTTTCCGAGCTAGTGAGGGGAAAAAGTAATATATTGAGAAATATGTAGATATTAAAGTTGTATAGTAATAGTAGGTACTGTAACTGAAACCTCCGCTCACCTTACTTATTTACTTACTTACTTGACTAACCATTAGTATAACTAACCCCCCTTTAAATATACCCCGTAAATTTGGCCTTGTGATCGTCTAGCGTGAATAAGTAGAACCCTTCGACGTGAACCGCGATAACCTAGATCCTTTAATGAGTATCAGCTGTATTTTTGACTAATTTTTAAAATTTTATTTATTTATATTTTAAAGAAGAATAAAGGTTATTGTAGCATAATAATATAGTGTTATAGAAGAGTATTTTATCAGATTTAGGCCTAGAAAGTTATATGTGAGAAAATTAATGACGTGATGAAGGAATTTTAGAATAAAAGTTAGTGAGTGAAACATACATGAAATAAATATTAAAAAATATTTTAGAAAACATCGGCTACGCTCTATTTTCGATTCCGGTTTGGGGTGAGAACTTGCGATACCGTCTGGAATCCTTAGGCCCAATCAAACCACATTATTGGGCATCCTAAGCAAGTAAGCCTGAAGGGCTATCTATCTACAAACTAACCCCCTTTTTGTTTTGTTTCTTGTCCCTAGCTAAACCCCCGTTCCCCAATACTGCTAATAGACCATAACTTCTCGATCTTTCTAATGTTTTATCGAAACACCGAGCAGTTGCTAACTTTTATAAGAAATAAGTAAGTCAAACTTTTCTAAGATTTAGACTTTCCATCAGTGGACGGCGCTCGCATGCCACTGGGCCCTATAACAAACAAATCCTTTTATTCCAAAGACAGTTTGTTTCCCTAGCCAATTTGATAGAATTTACCTTGAAAAACTAGTTAGCAACACTAAGTGTCCCGCAGCCACACCGAAAAATCAGAAATTGCTACCACAATTATTAATTTCACTCAAATAAATTAAGTAATAAGAGTTTTTATAATTTACCAGTTTTACCACATATTTTAAGATAGTAAACACCACATTTAAAGTCCATTAAAACCATATAAATACACGTCTATCAATTATACTTCAAAACCAATCGTAAAACAGCCCTAATTTCATAGAAATAGTGTGTGACGCTACCCTAATCCTATTGTTTTCCCTACTCTAACATATCTGAAACACAGACCCTCACTTACCATAGATCTTGTGTTCAGAATATGTACAAGTGTATCCCTACTAGAACTGTGCAGTTCAGCCAGCGAAGCTGAGATAGGCAACCTATAGGCTTGTGTCGGTCAGATCCCCCCCTCTGCTCTTGCCCGCGGGCTAGGGTAGCAGAGAGTAGATCGCCCTATCCGTGTATATATCCAGTATTCGAAGACACACCAGTACCAGCCACATGAGAGACTCAGCTGCGATCAACTTTACTTAGATGTGGATCGATCACAACCGAAATCCCCAGCGACCAACGCCAGCATGGACTAGAGCACCGAGTAAATAAATATATATAAATATAGGACCCCAGCCTCAAATACTGCCGACTTCAGTGAGCAAGGATTACTCCTAATGCCTTTCGTCAATCGTGAAAGTCCTCACTTCCATCTAACAGTTGGACTCTTTGAGACCGGTGAGAAAATACGCTTTTGTAAGTATAGAAAAGCGTCCAAGCCCTCCACTTGGAACAAAAAGACCCCTAAACGCCTCTTATTTGACACCGTAAGGGAAGAAGCGCCTAGCCGGACAACAGTCTGTCACAAACAATGATCTGGCTTATAACTTTCACAAAATGACCCCATAGAAAATTACTAAATTCAATTTTACTGACCAACTAAACAAACGAGTGAAGTTTCCTTTACGTGCTATAATCTAAGCTTAGTTTTGCAAGAATTACTCCCTACAAAACCAAACACAGACTTATCTCCAAGCACCAGCCATACATCGACCCAGTCTTTGTATTGCTTAACGGCACTCATGAAACAAAGCACAGAAAATTTCACTATACACATCAATTTAAATGTAACACCACACTATAAATAGAACACTAAAATAACCCCACAACTGACAGTAAAGCAATTCCACCATAGGTCTAAGTTCAACTGTACGACGATATTGTCCCCGCACAACCAAACAGAGACACAATTTCAAAGTTTACAATCACTTAGAATAATTTCCAAGTAAAAACAAACAGAGAAACAATAGCAGAACAACTTCACTCACCAGTATAACACACGAAAGCCAGAGACACTGTTAGTCTTGTGGATATTGTAAGAATGACGCGCGTCGGCTCGCTCCGACCCTTTTATAGCCTTTAATCCAGACATAATACGGACTGCAGACGTTTTGCAGACAAACCGCAGACTGCAGACGTTTTGCAGACATAATGCAGACGTTTTACAGACATAGCGCGGACTGAAGACGTTTTGCAGACACAATGCAGATGTTTTACAGACATAACGCGGACTGCAGACGTTTTGCAGACACAATGCAGATGTTTTACAGACATAACGCGGACTGCAGACGTTTTGCAGACACAATGCAGATGTTTTACAGACATAACGCGGACTGCAGACGTTTTGCAGACACAATGCAGATGTTTTACAGACATAACGCGGACTGCAGACGTTTTGCAGACACAACATCGACAGAAAGCCATTAACTTGCGCACATAAGAAAAAGATCACAAGTGCTTTGTTTACACTCATACGCTCTACGCAATAAAGTTCACGATCATCACGCGGATGTTTGCTTATTAACACGTGCAGATTGCAGCTGTTTTAGAGAGAGACAGAGCTATTGGTATTGATACCTATGTAGTCCAATAGTGGAGTGTTCCGTAAATATTTTTACGTAAATATTATTTTGTGAAAGACTGTTTAAATCAATTTAGTAAGTGACTTCGCAATGAAAGATCTCATTTGTTACTTAATATTACGTTAAATGATATACTCAAGGAGTATAATAATCAATATCAGTGATTATTACCTCTCTGACTTGTAATTGGAACCAAGACGCAATATCGGAACGCCATTCGTTTGACAGATCAGATTGTTAGTATCCACAATCCATTCATGTGAATATAGTTTGTAAATAAGTTTTTTTCAATAAGTTGTGCATCGATTTATAGTGATTTCTATGACTGATGACGTAACTAAACATGTGATTAACCATCACAGATATTATTTGTTAAAATATTCAATGAAATCCCGAAGGAATTATGCACCAAAAAGTTAGCCAAGGAAAAGTTGATTTGCCGTAAGTTTTATATGTAATAACGAGTCCATTTCCTCGTCATAGACGCTTGTTCTGTTACAACTCGCCCCCGATTGGAATTCTTTTACAAAATACAAAGTAGTTTGTAAAAAATTTCAATCTTAGTTAGCAAAAGAAGCAATAAAACTGAATAAAAGAAAAATATCTCTAGATCAGTCGGAAATATCCCCCCATTTCTAATCGTGTGGTGTGTATTCCAATACTATGCAACTGCTAGCGACTCAGTTTTGAAATCAGCTCATCAGAATCTCGACAATGAACCATGATAACCCCTTTCTCAGAGTCCACGCATCGCCAGGGATACCAGGTTGTGAATCTGATAGGTCCTATTAACCCGTTCTTGCTAGCTCGTTCCCCGGTCGCGGCGAATATTCATTCCATCCACACTGTTGGACCGGAATAATTATCGTAATAATTTCAACGAGTTCACAATAACTTCCCACGCAATTACGAAGAAACCTTTAGAGCTCTCATTATAAGTCCAGAGCCTTCAATCTCCATTGTCGGAACTCAAACCAATTTCTCTACCTAATCACTCCAGCCACATGTTTTGGCGCATGTCTCATACTTGAATAAAATATACTGACTTAAGATCTGTTTGGATGTGTGTTTTTTTTTTTATAAAACAAACCTTAAATGACATAAGCATGTACCTCAACTTGGTACCATATCATGATCAAATGAAGAAATGATTTGATGATACTAAACTCCACATATTGGAAAACATAACAAGGAAACAATTATTGAAAAGAGCCTCGTTCTCACTAGACGATATCGGCCCTTAAATATGTCGATTGTCAAATACATCCCATTCAAGATGAGGTGTGTGGTTTTAGTATGGGTCTTATTACCTTGTAGAGTGAGTAGCCACGAAAAACTACCCTTGAAATGGGTCGAATCCAAATGGATTTTAACCTAACCGATAAGCTTTTTATGGCTAATGTGTTTCCCTCAGCCCCCCGCTGTTTATTCCCCGCAAATTCCGACCAAACTAGTTTTGACCACTTTCCAGCGCTGTCTGTCTATATCAATCCACTCATTCTATAAAAAAAACATTCAAGACACACATCATTCAGTCATTCATCCCATTCAAAACATTCTTACATCTATAAACATTCATCATCTCTAAATTATTCACACACACACACACAATGTAACCATTCTTACTTCCTCATTCGCTCTTTCACTCGATCTCAACAGAAAGCCAACGCTTTTAAAAGTAATCAAAATAAAGAATAAAAATGGAAATAAAATAACATAATAACTTCAAAATTCACGTATCCCATTTTACCCCACTCTACCCTGACTCGAGGACAAAGAAAATTTCATTTTATTTACGAAAGGTCCTTCATTCATCTATATTTAATTTTA
The DNA here is from genome assembly GCF_023078275.1 of Leguminivora glycinivorella. Taxonomy (NCBI): domain Eukaryota; kingdom Metazoa; phylum Arthropoda; class Insecta; order Lepidoptera; family Tortricidae; genus Leguminivora; species Leguminivora glycinivorella. Next base: position 27,409,731 of record NC_062974.1, read on the forward strand.
TAAAATAATTACTAACCGCAAACAATTTGACAATATGTGAAATTTGTTTGATACACATGTTAAAAATAAAATGTTCGTACGGACAAAATGTTACATTTTATGGTCACATTTTAACTAGAGTCAATTACTGTAAGTTCACTACCCTACTTTCAATTTTCCTGTCTTTGTTTTTTTTTTTCTGCAGTTCATAATGCAAAATTGATAACATAAAATGCAAAAATTTAATAAAAGTAAGTACAGTCAGCTAAAAAATTAGTGGCCCTCCCTACTCCGGTCTTTGTAGGATAAAATACTGACCAAGTTATGCTTAGGATCGAGGATCTGCACTGGTGATTACCGATATCGTACAGTATACCACCCTATATAATGTAATAAATGATAACGCATAAATAATAAATATCACTGCTAACTGTAATAACTAAAATGAAAAATAGCTTATCCACCGATCTCGATTTTCTAATGTCTACCCCAGGTAGACTAGCTACTATGATGTCCAGTTATTGTTATATTAAAATAATCTAACCATACAATGTATATCCAATACATTCTTCTTACAAAATAAAGATTTAAAAAAAAATTGTTGTCCATATAATGAACCGACTTCTTTATCTAGATAATAAAAAAGATCCGTATTATAGATTTACATCCACCATACACCACTTTATAATCCTAGGAATGAAACTACTAAATGACAGTGAAACTTTACGATGGGCTAGCCAATAAGGCCCTTTATCACACAGATCACTATAGAAATAAAATTAATTTCAGACAAAATTTTGACTTCTACCACCCCTATAATAATAACAGTGAATCTCAATAAAATTTTGAAAAACTCATGACGCATTTAAAATAATGATAATGATGATGATGATAAGAAAGAAAAATAATAATGTTCCACATAAGTATGTCGCAATAAATAAACATTCTTTACTAAGAAGTCATTGACTTGTAACCAATGTACTCATAAAATTTACATTACACATCATGTAATGTTCATAATAAACGCATAATACAATTTTGCAAAAAAAAGTAATTGCAGTTTTGAAGTGGTTTTCATATTTTCAATTTTTTCCCGCAAAATATGATGTATCCTTAATTTTGATATGGTTTTGATATTTTTTGTAAAATATAATGTAACATCAAATTTGATGTGGTTTTGATAAAATATATTCCTTTTTTTTTTTTCAAACTATCTGCAAAATTTTATTTTGGTTTTAATTGCCTTACGATAAAATACAAAATGATGTCATAAGTAGGTTCAAAATACTTTTATTTGATTGGATAATAATATAACAAAATAATGAATTTTTCTTGAAACGAGCTTAAAACTTGTATTGTCCTATTCTATGTCTTCAATATTGTATAACATGCCCCGAAAGTCTTTTGTAACCTCGGGCAATTTATTCCTTCTTCATTACATTTGCAGCTGCAGCAAACTTTGCAAATTGTTAACAAACACGACAATGGGCTGAGGAACTTGGTTAAGGTGTCTCTCTTCCTTTTTTTTCTTTTCATACTTGGCTAGTTCTATGATGAGTTCTTGAGTAGCTAATGATGATGATTAGATCCTGCTGGCCTCCTGGTAATATTTCAAAGTTTTCCAAACTATTCTCTTCTCAGTCGGTGTCATAACCCAGGACACCATGAAACCTCTTCCGAAGACACGTTGCACACTTGATCACAATCAGCATAACCGCAAAAGATCCAGTTACTTATTTTTGAACACAGCAAGTAACTTGAAACCAATGAATATTTCTTCAACTCTAAAGTTGGCTAGTCCTTATTTGTCCAATCATTGGTCAAAAAATAAAATATTGCATAAATCGAATATCATAAACACTTGTTATTTCACTAGCGTTACTAAGCATGCACTTAAACACACACTGAAGTTTTCACCGCATGTTTCCACCGTCCTCGCTGATCCACTATGTTCAATGACAGAACACTGCTGTGGTAAGAATCTATCTTAGGTTAAAACTAAAGTTAAGTTAAAGACTTCCAATAAACAGAGGGAAAGATAAAATAAAAATCACAAGCGTTAAAATATTTTCCAAAAAAAAAAAAAATATGCCAACTAAGGTTGCAGGACCATCTAGGTACTTTAACCATATGAGACGTACGTCTCATTTACGTTCACCTACAATTATTATTATTATTATTATTTTTTTCCTCAAGTATGATGTCTGATCGCTAAGTGACTTTAATTTTTCTAACTCAAAAATTACTGCAGACTATAAAACTCCGTCTTGTTTGCTCAATAAAACTAGAATAGGGTAAATTAACTGGGGTTTTGAACACTTACATATATGTATTTTTCTTGATCGGCATTTTCTGTTCCATTCTTCTGTTTAGTGTGGCATAATATGGCACCACTAACAACATAATCATATTGAAAATCTTCAGTAACACATTGGTCCTATGAGCAGGTATGAGACCAGGCTCAAAAACTCTTACTCCTCCGTTAGTTGACATCAAAAGCCGGGTACTTCAACTCGAACGTCCCACGAAATATCTCAATGTTTACTTCATGTTTTTCGCGTCCAAACTGTTGCTAACTCTGTCTCCATGTACTCATGTCTTGCACTGTTGCACTAACACCTTTTTTAACTAACTAATTATGGCCTAAAACTAATTGAAATTACTATGTTTTCACTAACAGAGCTCTTCGTTTCAAACCGTAGTTAACATTTCTCTTCGTGTGATAATAAGACGTCACTAAAAATCACACGTGCTTCTACACAATCAACTATACTAATTATTGGAAGCTACACAACACTGTAATTTCTGTGAAATCGTTTTCTTAAATAAAATTTAATAACTTCGCGCTCAGATTTTTTTCGTAAGGAACTGTCACTGTCAATATTGTCATCCTTAACCGTTTTTTTTTTCTTTTACAATTGTCCTCATGGGCGTATTTTCATTGTAAACACACTAAAGTGTTTTGTGTAGTCACAAACATTAAATCAACAAAACAATTATTTGATATCATAAATTTAGCCTATCATAATGTTCAAATATTTGACTAGTTATTAGAAATATATAATTGATTTTTTTTTTTCATAATTTAATGAAATCGAACGAAAACTATCGTGTAGGTTTGCCTTTATGCGTAGGAAATTGCGTGTGCGCATCGGTTTACAAAAGTGTGACCAGATTAAAAATATATTGTGAGATTCTTTAAGGATCTAACAGACGGTCGGACCGCACTTGTAAGGGGACATGTGTTAGGCCCTATTTACAAAATACCGTTCAGAATCTACACAACTTGAATAGTTTGATGTGATTTAAGCAATAGAAAATTAAATTAACAAAATCTTTTGTATTTAAATACATCTATTGTATTTATGTTACTATAATGAAATATTTATGCTGGTTTTCATAAAAGGAAAAGTGAAGTAAATTTTTTTAGATGGCAACACCGGACAATATCTTTTGTCAAAAATTGCATGACGTCTCATCATTTAATACGGATTTCCGAACGTATTGTTTAGATTACATTTTTTTTTTTTTTTTACAAATGTGTCATATATTGCCGCGGTTTTCACAATATGTGACAATGACAATGACATTTATCTGACAGGGGAGGTTTTTGACATTTTGTCTTTTTCGTTAAGCTAGGTTAAGTACCGGTGGTGTTTTTTATTCATGTAAAACGTTTAAAAAACTGGAAAAATGAAATTAATATTAGATATTTGTGTTATTTATACCCAACGCAACAAGTGATTGGTGAACAAACCTGGCGAAATCCAGCCTAGTTCAGTGGACGTAACTAAACATGGATACATAACCTTCAAGCAAAGGTAAGCCCTTGTTTTATTCTTCAATGTGTCATGTCATCAAACGAGCCGTTGTTTTCGAAAACCTGCAAAATATATCTGTAATCTCTAACGTATAAGTTGAAATTGGCTTTCTTTATCGCAAAATGTTTCTTATTTCTTTGTTCTGTCGTCAGACAAGTTACTGATTAGTAAATTCTCCACATTACTTTCTGACTTTCACATTCCCTAAGAGGATCTAAATGTACGTGAAATAGGCCTAACTAACAAAATATATTTGTTACTTTCAATGAGGTTTACATGGTTGTTCGATTTTTCAGTTTCAACATCTAATTGGGATTTCTCTGGAAAGTTTACAATGTCCGATATTTCTACACATCTGCCACAAATTTATGGAAATCAATATTTATAGAAACTGAACATACCTTGGTTAAACGGTAAGCATTAAAAATATGTTCGACTAATTTATTTGATCTAGGCTACCTAACTGTTCTTGGAAATTGTAACGTTGTTTCCGTACCAACATATAAACTTCTCAATTAATTTTCTGAAGCGCTGGCTTATGGGCTATGGAAAATAATATTTGTAGGACCTCAAACGAATGTCATGGCATTTAAAAATAGGCATTGAATCTTGTCCAAGCTTTAATTTTGTATTTTTCAAAGATAAAACTTGACGTCTGATACTTAAATAAAATTATGTAGACTAAAAATCCAGACTTAGCATAGATTTTATTTCTGCTACATTGAGTTTAAATAGTGTATGTATCAATTTTCAGTATATGAAATGGATTATCATCATTGAAGAACATCAACCAGCTGTTGGCAACATGCAGGTTGACTGAGGAATCCCCAGTGCGTGGTCACGGACCGTTCCCCATATATCTACTGACTTCATATAAATGAAAGGTACTTATATTTTATAATAGCTCGTACTATTTATTAAATTTAAAAGTTAATAGCTCATGGCATTAATATTATATTTAGATAATTTAGGCGAAGTATAGCATAACAGACTGGTTTACGGCGAATAACTTACTTCTAAACGCCAAGAAAACCAAGTGTATCAGATATGCGCTTCCGAACGTTAAGCAGGTAAATAACAGTAAGATCCAAATGAAAGGTGAAACGCTGGAATTTGAAGATCGAACGGTTTTCCTTGGAGTCACTTTGGATTCAAAACTGCAATGGCATGCACATATAGCCACTTTAGCTGGCAAACTTAGTTCTGCAGCTTACGCAGTAAGGCGAATCAGACAACTAACAAACGTAGAGACGGCCAGGCTGGTATACTTTAGCTACTTCCACAGTGTTATGTCATATGGGATCCTGTTATGGGGAAAAGCTGCAGACATTCAGGCTATTTTTGTGCTGCAAAAACGAGCAGTCCGTTCAATCTACGGATTGGGCGGTCGAGCATCTTTAAGAGAAAAATTCAAAGAGGTGAACATTCTTACCGTTGCCTCTCAATACATATACGAAAATATTATGTATGTTCGGAAAAATATCCACGAATTCAAGCTTAACAGTGACATCCATAACTATAACACAAGGAACAAACATAAACTTGCTGTGACCGCCCACCGTCTCCGTAAGGTTGGTACGTCTTTCGTCGGGAACTGTACACGTTTTTATAACAAAGTACCAACCGATATAGTGGATTTGCCATTTGACAAATTTAAGGCACGCATTAAGCGTTTGTTGTTATGTAAGGCGTACTACACTGTGAAGGATTTTATAGATGATAGGGATGCCTTTAAGGTGGTTGCTTGTCAATAGATGAATGAAGTCGTATATATTTTTTTCATTTTCTCTGCATTGTGTAATTAAGCATACTAGTGTTCAATTGACGTACGAGAACATATTCTCGTCTGATTATATTGTTTTTATTTAAGTTTAGTTGTGGACACTTGGAGACCTTATACATCTCCAAGATTATGTGTTTAATGTTTAATGTTTATCTTACTTTAATTTTATTGTATAAATCTATATTTCCTTCCTTTGTAACATACGAGCACAGAATATAGTGTCTTACAGCTATGTTTTATTATTTGAATATTTAATTTAGCCTGGCAGCTTGAACATGTCATGCACACTTAAAAGTCTTTGCTTCGGTGGCGTCGTTGATCGGGTCGCCACCTTCCCGAATAAAGGTTGAGGGAGGCGATGGCTGAGATACGCGTCATACTCGTGAACGGGTGCCGTCTGTGAAGACCGGTCTGTTTAAGCTTACTGGGGCTGTTATAACTTAGTAACTTTAATTCTAATTTTTATTAAATTAGGACACTTTGTTCGGTTGTCGTTTGTTTCCTTTCTTTTAGTGAATATTTTAAATATATGATTTTGACTCATGGAGACCATATACATCTCTAAGGAGAATTAGATTAAGTAGATATACATTTTATTTTTAGTTGTGACATTTAGAGTCATTTGCACCTCTAAAGTAATTTTAGACTTTTTTTTTTTTTGTATTTGTACTTTTTATATTAAAATTTAGTGTAGTTCTTGGTTGTAATTCGACATTTAGAGACCTTCTACATCTCTAATTAATTGTATAGAGTTAACTTTAGTTAGAACTTAGAATTAGTATATAATAGTATCAATTGTAATTTCAACTCAATTTTAAATATTTTTTTAAATACCTATGTACATGTGACGTGTAAAAGTGCCCCTGTGGCCTATTTGCTGAATAAATTATTTTGATTTTGATTTTGATTTTGATAGCGATGGCAATAAGCAATGAAGTGAAAATTAAACTTACATTAATTTATCCTAATTTTATTGGTTAAGCAAACTTATTACTAACTCATTTATGTCCTAGCTCATGTAGATATGAACTGCTAGGCAGGGGTTCTCAAACTTTTTAATATTTTTTTTTCCTTTTGTACATTTTGCTGTATGCGTTGTTTTTTCTGACACAATATTTCTCATGGGCGTGTCTTAGTTCCAAAAATTAAGCGACGCGCCCCCGTGAATAGATAAATGAAATAATATTGAACCCAATTTGGCAGAACCTAACTCTAAAACTAAACCCTTTTATTTCTTATAATATATGAACATTTCTAATGTCTGACTATTTCTTTTCAGTCTCGCTGATCTGCACAACCAGCTCATGTTCAACGTTACTGAACTACAAAGTAATCCGACAATCAGACTAGACCCGGTCATATCAGGTAAGTTTACATACCTACTGCGTACCACATTCCACATACTATTTCTGAACCTCAGTAAAATATGGTTTTATAAAGATAATAGTGCTTATTATCTATGCCTACTTAACAGGAATATTACAAATTTCAATCAATTTTCATGAAATTCATTAAGCAATTGTGACAATGATCAAGCAGTGGTGGAGTTAAGGTATGGCGAGGTACGACCTCCCAGATGCTGGTAATGCTAATATTTCGTAGGATATGTTTGACATGGTTGTAATGAAGTACAGTATGTTGGCATACTCCTGACTTGTGAAATATTGTATAAAAGCTGTGTACCCAATCTACCGAACATAATAATTGTATGGTTTTACACTTACTATTTTAGACTAGCCTACAGCTTATCATGTAAGATAACGAACTCATGTCATATGAAGCTATTGAAAATCTTGTTTATACATACATACTTATTTGTGTTACTACAGTAAAAATATATGCGTATAGAAAGTTGAAATTCGTACAGTGGATTTAATTTATTGAAATAATTGGCAGATATAGGCTATGGTGACCTCTCACCATCAAGAGGGACATATGCTTGTTTCCTACGGATGTAATATGAAAATATATGATGACTTATAAGCTAATGAACTAAATTAGTCCTAACATGATTAATACGTATATCTTAACAGACAGAAACCTGTTCTTCTCACGGCTGCGCTACAGTGACAATATTTGGTACAAACCGTACAAACAATATGGCAAATTATTGTATGATGTATGAAATCCTGTCAGCCAAATTTTAGATTATAGAGTTACAACTGAAATGCAAACAAACCATCCATCGAAGGATGTACTTGTCATAATACCACATGCGTGTAGCTATTCAGTATTCATAGAAAAATGGCGGGACGCCCCATATAATATTGTACTTCAGCGCGACAATGAATAATCGCGCCCCCATAGCCATTAGACTAGAGCCTATCTTCTTGTATTACTAGGTCTTAAATCTAGGGCTTAGGTATCCTAGATTATTTTAGGAAAATAACCTTACATCTAGACTGTAGTTAGCCTGCCTATGAATGAAATTCTGTATAACAAGCCTGCTAGGAATATGTATATCATCAGAGTGTTCATAAACTATATAAGACAGCATCGAAGCTATCCGATCTCCGGTGTGAAGCGCAAACGTGATGTGAGATTTCAAAATAGCCCTGAAGATGGCAGAGCCTGCTATGAAAATGTACTAGACATATAGAGAACTATTTGTTTTAACATGAAATTCTATTGCTATTGTACATAGTTCACACACTTATGTTTCCAATTCCGGTCACTAGGTGACAAACTCTTCTAAAGTACTACAGCTCCGCGCTTCCTATTATTTTAGATACATAGGTATTTTCTATATAAGTACCTAGTATTTCCAGTACTTGCCCTGCCTATACAACAGCCATAAAACATACATTAAGACACAGAATAAATAATAGTACTACGCACAGGCGCAAAGGAACGTCAAGATGTGCCAATGCCAACAATTACTACGTAGCAATGCAACCCGAATTGCCTAATCGGGACGATATTTAGTTCAACCACTACGATTATGAGCTAATTTCCTAGAAATAGATTTTGTCTAAGTTTACTACGCTACTTTAATTTTATTATTTTATTTTTACAGATACCAGAGGAAGACGAAAATATAATTGATTCTGTACTGATGCACGACCTCGCCCGGAACGCGGCAAGAATTAACAATGGAATAAAATACTACAGACGTGTTTATTAACGATAAAGTTATTTTAGTTTTTATGAAATAGCGATTGAATAAAAATATTAGGTATATGAGTTTTATTTAGAGATGAAATAAGTCAAGAAATACAGCACACCCTCTCGTTTTCACAACAACAAATGTAGCCTGGTAAGGCTAATTCCTATTATTTATTTATAAACCTTGGTATCCAAGATGTGTTCTACAGAGCACATCTTAGATCCCTTGGGCACGGAACCAAATGTAACTGAAACCTCCGCTCACCTTACTTATTTACTTACTTACTTGACTAACCATTAGTATAACTAACCCCCCTTTAAATATACCCCGTAAATTTGGCCTTGTGATCGTCTAGCGTGAATAAGTAGAACCCTTCGACGTGAACCGCGATAACCTAGATCCTTTAATGAGTATCAGCTGTATTTTTGACTAATTTTTAAAATTTTATTTATTTATATTTTAAAGAAGAATAAAGGTTATTGTAGCATAATAATATAGTGTTATAGAAGAGTATTTTATCAGATTTAGGCCTAGAAAGTTATATGTGAGAAAATTAATGACGTGATGAAGGAATTTTAGAATAAAAGTTAGTGAGTGAAACATACATGAAATAAATATTAAAAAATATTTTAGAAAACATCGGCTACGCTCTATTTTCGATTCCGGTTTGGGGTGAGAACTTGCGATACCGTCTGGAATCCTTAGGCCCAATCAAACCACATTATTGGGCATCCTAAGCAAGTAAGCCTGAAGGGCTATCTATCTACAAACTAACCCCCTTTTTGTTTTGTTTCTTGTCCCTAGCTAAACCCCCCGTTCCCCAATACTGCTAATAGACCATAACTTCTCGATCTTTCTAATGTTTTATCGAAACACCGAGCAGTTGCTAACTTTTATAAGAAATAAGTAAGTCAAACTTTTCTAAGATTTAGACTTTCCATCAGTGGACGGCGCTCGCATGCCACTGGGCCCTATAACAAACAAATCCTTTTATTCCAAAGACAGTTTGTTTCCCTAGCCAATTTGATAGAATTTACCTTGAAAAACTAGTTAGCAACACTAAGTGTCCCGCAGCCACACCGAAAAATCAGAAATTGCTACCACAATTATTAATTTCACTCAAATAAATTAAGTAATAAGAGTTTTTATAATTTACCAGTTTTACCACATATTTTAAGATAGTAAACACCACATTTAAAGTCCATTAAAACCATATAAATACACGTCTATCAATTATACTTCAAAACCAATCGTAAAACAGCCCTAATTTCATAGAAATAGTGTGTGACGCTACCCTAATCCTATTGTTTTCCCTACTCTAACATATCTGAAACACAGACCCTCACTTACCATAGATCTTGTGTTCAGAATATGTACAAGTGTATCCCTACTAGAACTGTGCAGTTCAGCCAGCGAAGCTGAGATAGGCAACCTATAGGCTTGTGTCGGTCAGATCCCCCCCTCTGCTCTTGCCCGCGGGCTAGGGTAGCAGAGAGTAGATCGCCCTATCCGTGTATATATCCAGTATTCGAAGACACACCAGTACCAGCCACATGAGAGACTCAGCTGCGATCAACTTTACTTAGATGTGGATCGATCACAACCGAAATCCCCAGCGACCAACGCCAGCATGGACTAGAGCACCGAGTAAATAAATATATATAAATATAGGACCCCAGCCTCAAATACTGCCGACTTCAGTGAGCAAGGATTACTCCTAATGCCTTTCGTCAATCGTGAAAGTCCTCACTTCCATCTAACAGTTGGACTCTTTGAGACCGGTGAGAAAATACGCTTTTGTAAGTATAGAAAAGCGTCCAAGCCCTCCACTTGGAACAAAAAGACCCCTAAACGCCTCTTATTTGACACCGTAAGGGAAGAAGCGCCTAGCCGGACAACAGTCTGTCACAAACAATGATCTGGCTTATAACTTTCACAAAATAACCCCATAGAAAATTACTAAATTCAATTTTACTGACCAACTAAACAAACGAGTGAAGTTTCCTTTACGTGCTATAATCTAAGCTTAGTTTTGCAAGAATTACTCCCTACAAAACCAAACACAGACTTATCTCCAAGCACCAGCCATACATCGACCCAGTCTTTGTATTGCTTAACGGCACTCATGAAACAAAGCACAGAAAATTTCACTATACACATCAATTTAAATGTAACACCACACTATAAATAGAACACTAAAATAACCCCACAACTGACAGTAAAGCAATTCCACCATAGGTCTAAGTTCAACTGTACGACGATATTGTCCCCGCACAACCAAACAGAGACACAATTTCAAAGTTTACAATCACTTAGAATAATTTCCAAGTAAAAACAAACAGAGAAACAATAGCAGAACAACTTCACTCACCAGTATAACACACGAAAGCCAGAGACACTGTTAGTCTTGTGGATATTGTAAGAATGACGCGCGTCGGCTCGCTCCGACCCTTTTATAGCCTTTAATCCAGACATAATACGGACTGCAGACGTTTTGCAGACAAACCGCAGACTGCAGACGTTTTGCAGACATAATGCAGACGTTTTACAGACATAGCGCGGACTGAAGACGTTTTGCAGACACAATGCAGATGTTTTACAGACATAACGCGGACTGCAGACGTTTTGCAGACACAATGCAGATGTTTTACAGACATAACGCGGACTGCAGACGTTTTGCAGACACAATGCAGATGTTTTACAGACATAACGCGGACTGCAGACGTTTTGCAGACACAATGCAGATGTTTTACAGACATAACGCGGACTGCAGACGTTTTGCAGACACAACATCGACAGAAAGCCATTAACTTGCGCACATAAGAAAAAGATCACAAGTGCTTTGTTTACACTCATACGCTCTACGCAATAAAGTTCACGATCATCACGCGGATGTTTGCTTATTAACACGTGCAGATTGCAGCTGTTTTAGAGAGAGACAGAGCTATTGGTATTGATACCTATGTAGTCCAATAGTGGAGTGTTCCGTAAATATTTTTACGTAAATATTATTTTGTGAAAGACTGTTTAAATCAATTTAGTAAGTGACTTCGCAATGAAAGATCTCATTTGTTACTTAATATTACGTTAAATGATATACTCAAGGAGTATAATAATCAATATCAGTGATTATTACCTCTCTGACTTGTAATTGGAACCAAGACGCAATATCGGAACGCCATTCGTTTGACAGATCAGATTGTTAGTATCCACAATCCATTCATGTGAATATAGTTTGTAAATAAGTTTTTTTCAATAAGTTGTGCATCGATTTATAGTGATTTCTATGACTGATGACGTAACTAAACATGTGATTAACCATCACAGATATTATTTGTTAAAATATTCAATGAAATCCCGAAGGAATTATGCACCAAAAAGTTAGCCAAGGAAAAGTTGATTTGCCGTAAGTTTTATATGTAATAACGAGTCCATTTCCTCGTCATAGACGCTTGTTCTGTTACAGTACCTACAGGATAGAATATGCAATAGTGTAAAGTAGAACTAAAAACTAATAAGTAATAATAATAGTAGTGAATCTTACGTATCCACCTACCCAATGGCAAACAAGATATTACAGTGCTATATTGTCTTGTTTGCCATTGCTAGTAAATAATATAAAAGTAGATATTTATAGAACCTAATGTACCTATTAGGAGCCTCGTCTGCCAACAAACCATACTCTGGTTTGGCAGAAGTTAAAGTTTAGTTTTAAGTTTTAGTTTTGAATAAACATTTATTTCATTTTCATTTCATTTATGATATCCATACTAATCCATACTAATATTATAAATGGGAAAGTGTGTGTGTCAGTTTGTTTGTCCGTCCTTCACGATAAAACGGAGCGACGAATTGTCGTGATTTTTTAAAGCGGAGATAGTTGAAGGGGTGGAGAGTGACATAGGCTACTTTTTGTCTCTTTCTAACGCGAGCGAAGCCGCGGGTAAAAGCTAGTATTATAAATGGGAAAGTGTGTGTGTGTATGTTTGTTTGTCCGTCCTTCACGATAAAACGGAGCGACGAATTGTCGTGATTTTTTAAAGCGGAGATAGTTGAAGGGGTGGAGAGTGACATAGGCTACTTTTTGTCTCTTTCTAACGCGAGCGAAGCCGCAGGCAAGCTACCGCGGGTAAAAGCTAGTATTATAAATGGGAAAGTTTGTGTGTTTGTTTGTTTGTCCGTCGTTCACGGCAAAACGGAGCGATGAATTAACGTGATTTTTTAAGTGAAGATAATTGAAGGAATGGAGAGTGACACTACTTTTTGTCTCTTTCTAACGCGAGCGAAGCCGCAGGCAAAAACTAGTATATTATACTACTATTTGCGGAAGAGTCTATTGCGTTTGGTTTGCTATGGAGCCATGACCATGTGAAAGGTTAGAATCCATATCCATCCATACTAATATTATAAATGGGAAAGTGTGTGTGTCTGTTTGTTTGTCCGTCTTTCACGGCAAAACGGAGCGACGAATTGACGTGATTTTTTAAACGGAGATAGTTGAAGGGATGGAGAGTGACATAGGCTACTTTTTGTTTCTTTCGGACCCCCCAGTTTCCTAAAATGGGTAGTGGAAGTTTGTATGGAGCATTTCGCAATTTTCGAATTTAACGCGAGCGAAGCCGCGGGCAAAAGCTAGTTGACAATACTTTATTAATTGCAGTCACAGACCAACCCCTATAGACATCCATTACAAGACGACTAGCGGTCGCCAGCCTTCCTAGTATTTTCACTGATATAAGCGCGGGCGCTCGCCGTGCCCGATCAGTATCGACCAAGTAACAGACCCGAAAGCAGCGCGTGTTTTTCGCACAAAAAAATTGGAAAAGGGTATTTTGATGCCTTAAAGATGTCCACCTGTAGTGTGAAATGGTGTGGAAAGGTAAACAAGAAGCTCAAATTTAAAAACAGACGGCATTACATTCCACAAATAAGTCATATTTATAATTTATTCAGAGCCGGCATAGGTCAACTTACATTGGCCACTTACGCGTCAGTAGAGGGACAGTCATACTTCTGTCCCTTTTCATCTGGCGCGACTGCCCGCCGTCCTTGAAACGGCCAATCACAGCGCGCTTAACACATTCCCCGCCCGCTCCTCGCACCCCAAACACTGGTGACTCGTATCGCGAACAAAATATACAAGATTTCTACTCTATAGGAGGTTCTCTGTGATTGCAGTGGTAATTTACTTACGTTTCTCAAATACTCTTCCATTTCCTTAGTCATCTGCAAAGCGTACTGCGTGGCGAAATCGAAGTAGGTAACACGGCCTTTGCTCAGTGGTGTCATGGTAGTTTTGTGCCCAAAGCGCCATTTTAGCACCAAGTCGGTGTAGCGAGACCTCACTACCGCCTATAATGATAAATGAAATAAATATTGGTCGACACCATACACTGATTAACCCTTAAATGCATGGTGATTTATATATGCATCATAAATTTGATGGCCTGTGGCTCAATATGTATCCAAAATCACATTTATAGCTTAATTATTATTTAGTATTATTGAATAAATAATTAAATAAATTAAATAATATAGTGATTTACTATTTATTATTTAAGGATAAAGATGAAATGGCGGAAAAGTGTGACAAAACAGGATGATGGCGATTTTTAGATGTGATATAGGCAGATTTTTTCAGTTTTTTCATGGGGGTTTCACAAATAGTGTACCTTTCTAATAGTAGTAAAACTTTACAAATAAAACTTACCAATATTTATATAGTTATTTATATAAATAATTAAGTTTTGGCCTATTTAACTTCTAACATTGATTTAGTATTAAAATCGGTATTAATTTTTTTTTTTTATTATTTTTCCCAGAGTCAGAAAACCGTTGTCTATCACATATATTAATATCTCGTTAAAAGAAAAATTCATGCATTTAAGGGTTAAGGCCCAATTTAGATGGTACGAGAACTCGCATACAAGTTTTATTACATTGCGGTATTTGATGGCTGTGCAAAATTGTATGTAACCTCAACAGCCCGCAATGTACCTAACTTAAATCGCATGCGACTTCGCACGCTGTCTAAATCAGGCCTAACCTAGCCCCAAACCACACCTCGGACACTGGCGATCAAATATATGAAAGAGGCGTTCCTACGCACAGTCTAAGTGCGTTTTCACATTATCCGATCCGATATCGGATGTCGGACCGATATCCCATACATTATAGGCGCCATTTTGGGTTTTTTCTATTGAAATCCTTCCGACATCCGATATCGGATCGGATAATGTGAAAACGGTCTAAGCTCGCGTAGGCGAACAATGACAGGTCAATTGGCTCGTTATTGACAGACGGTAACTGTGAGGTAACTGAGAGAGGGTAGGCAGCACTTTCACCGGAGAGCGGAAGTGGCCATACTGTACTTAGTGCTCATACTCTAAGCTTGTACTTACTATGGGTGCTAGGCGACGATATACATACCTACTTATTTAGTTAGATAAATTCATAGAAAACATCCATGACTCAAGAACAGATACCTGTGTTCATTACATAAATAAATGCCCTTTCCGGGGTTCGAACCCAGGGCCATTGGCTAAGCAGGCAGGGTCACTAACCACTAGCCCAGGCCGCCGTTCGTTATTTTTTGTCAAAATTGGATAAAAGCTTCAGCAAAGAATCAAGAAAAATAAAAGCAATTATTCGGTTTCCTCATGTCATGTTGCACCTTGTATAGATGTATGTATATCCATACTTACCTCATCAGTAAGCATGACAGTCAAAACGTGCATCGTAAACAGCCAAGATGGCGCCACTGTCCCGTCAAAATGGGACTTCCCTTCGGTTTTATGGAGAACTAAGGCGAAAGGGTCGACGGTGACGCTCTTCTGTCGAAGGAATGGAAACCTCTTTACAATGACTAGGAAAAGTAGAAAAACATCGGACAAAATTGCACATTTCCACGTTTTCATTGTGCAGATTTTTCGCTTAGGTACCTATACCTTGTACTTTTGGCACTTGAAAAAAGTGTAAACAAACCGGAGCCGTCAAATTTGACAGATCCAGGGATAGTGAGGGTGAAGACACATATATCAGCATCGAATCGCATTTTGTAGTACAAAAACGCAATATTGTATGGAGATGCGTCCGCATCAATTCACCCTTCCGCATCGATTCAGCTTCAGCATTAAATGCGTATAAGTGTAACTATCCACTTCTCATGCTGAAGAATGCTTATTCAAGATAAAGCATGAGAACGGCTGCTTATGACATGAGGTTAGATGCTTGCGGATGAGAAAAGATGATTACGCGTGAGTCATGACACTTGCGATTGATAACGGCTGCTTAAGGGAGGGATGCGAAGGAGCAAGGCTGTTTAAGCATGATATTCACAGAGTGCGGGCGGACGACCGCGTCATTATCACTACGTGTCCATCTAGCAAAGTGCACTAGTTTGTTTACATTGCAATAATTACTTACTTGCGAAAATGGACGAGGATAAATTGATTATGTTAGTAGTTTTAAATTGAGAAGGACATTTCTTTAAATCTGCCACAAGTGTTACAAAACTTCCATTGATAACTCTAGTTTTCCATAGTGGATTAATCCATGTGCTTCGTTTTTTGCTTTTTTTCCTTTTCATTGCTTCTATAATACACGCTATCACAATGACGTTTATAGTTGACCTATCCATAACGGTTTTCAACTTCAACTGCGGCATAACGTATGCGATTCAATTCAATAGCATGCGATCGCATGCTTTAGCGGATGAAATGCATGCTATATGATACTTCAGCTTTAAAAACGTGCGTTAGCTCCCTTTAGCACCTGAACACATGTAACAGCATACTTTAACTTCCGATGCGTATAGTGTGTCCAAAATCATCCAGCTAAATGCGATTCGATGCTAATATATGTGTCTTCACCCTGAACCTTTTAAGGCCAGAAACCTTTTCCTGTAAAATTTAGCTTAAAACCAATATTTGTAAAAAGTCATAATTTTTCGTTGGTAAACTTCGGGAGATAAGGGGGGGGAATGGTATTTTATTTTTTACATTTTCCTTCATAATTCTTTTTATTTTCCACTACAAAAAAATTATAAAAATAGTTTTGATATGAACAATTTGAGCTCTTTCTAACGATACCCCACTTGACCTAGTAACTTGACATTTACGGTTTGCCCTTCTTCCATTTAGGCCATTTTCTATAATTAATATTAATATATTTTTAAAAATAATAGTTTCAGCTTGTAGAGGTTTAAAATGTTCATAACTGTTCCAAATTTCAAATCGATAGCGTAAGTAGTTCTCGAGATATTTAGAAACGTGACAGACATACAGACAGACGGACAGAGCGTCGCCATAAGGGTTCCTTTTGTACCTTTTTGGTACGGAACCCTAAAAAACATAAATAATCATCATCTCATACGGAGAAACGGAAGCTCGAAAACACAAATATCGAACTCGGATCAGATGATGATGATGATTGATAACAAGCAATGGCAAATGTCAGACAGATAAAATTAAAAATCGCGTAAGGTGACACTACCTTTATATTTTAGTAGAGTTAGTGCGTTTTCACATTATCCGATCCGATATCGGATGTAGGACCGATATCCCATACATTACAGGCGCCATCTTGGATTTTTCCATCGAAATCCTTCCGACATCCGATATCGGATCGGATAATGTGAAAACGGTCTAAGCTCGCGTAGGCGAACAATGACAGGTCAATTGGCTCGTTATTGACAGACGGTAACTGTGAGGTAACTGAGAGAGGGTAGGCAGCACTTTCACCGGAGAGCGGAAGTGGCCATACTGTACTTAGTGCTCATACTCTAAGCTTGTACTTACTATGGGTGCTAGGCGACGATATACATACCTACTTATTTAGTTAGATAAATTCATAGAAAACATCCATGACTCAAGAACAGATACCTGTGTTCATTACATAAATAAATGCCCTTTCCGGGGTTCGAACCCAGGGCCATTGGCTAAGCAGGCAGGGTCACTAACCACTAGCCCAGGCCGCCGTTCGTTATTTTTTGTCAAAATTGGATAAAAGCTTCAGCAAAGAATCAAGAAAAATAAAAGCAATTATTCGGTTTCCTCATGTCATGTTGCACCTTGTATAGATGTATGTATATCCATACTTACCTCATCAGTAAGCATGACAGTCAAAACGTGCATCGTAAACAGCCAAGATGGCGCCACTGTCCCGTCAAAATGGGACTTCCCTTCGGTTTTATGGAGAACTAAGGCGAAAGGGTCGACGGTGACGCTCTTCTGTCGAAGGAATGGAAACCTCTTTACAATGACTAGGAAAAGTAGAAAAACATCGGACAAAATTGCACATTTCCACGTTTTCATTGTGCAGATTTTTCGCTTAGGTACCTATACCTTGTACTTTTGGCACTTGAAAAAAGTGTAAACAAACCGGAGCCGTCAAATTTGACAGATCCAGGGATAGTGAGGGTGAAGACACATATATCAGCATCGAATCGCATTTTGTAGTACAAAAACGCAATATTGTATGGAGATGCGTCCGCATCAATTCACCCTTCCGCATCGATTCAGCTTCAGCATTAAATGCGTATAAGTGTAACTATCCACTTCTCATGCTGAAGAATGCTTATTCAAGATAAAGCATGAGAACGGCTGCTTATGACATGAGGTTAGATGCTTGCGGATGAGAAAAGATGATTACGCGTGAGTCATGACACTTGCGATTGATAACGGCTGCTTAAGGGAGGGATGCGAAGGAGCAAGGCTGTTTAAGCATGATATTCACAGAGTGCGGGCGGACGACCGCGTCATTATCACTACGTGTCCATCTAGCAAAGTGCACTAGTTTGTTTACATTGCAATAATTACTTACTTGCGAAAATGGACGAGGATAAATTGATTATGTTAGTAGTTTTAAATTGAGAAGGACATTTCTTTAAATCTGCCACAAGTGTTACAAAACTTCCATTGATAACTCTAGTTTTCCATAGTGGATTAATCCATGTGCTTCGTTTTTTGCTTTTTTCCTTTTCATTGCTTCTATAATACACGCTATCACAATGACGTTTATAGTTGACCTATCCATAACGGTTTTCAACTTCAACTGCGGCATAACGTATGCGATTCAATTCAATAGCATGCGATCGCATGCTTTAGCGGATGAAATGCATGCTATATGATACTTCAGCTTTAAAAACGTGCGTTAGCTCCCTTTAGCACCTGAACACATGTAACAGCATACTTTAACTTCCGATGCGTATAGTGTGTCCAAAATCATCCAGCTAAATGCGATTCGATGCTAATATATGTGTCTTCACCCTGAACCTTTTAAGGCCAGAAACCTTTTCCTGTAAAATTTAGCTTAAAACCAATATTTGTAAAAAGTCATAATTTTTCGTTGGTAAACTTCGGGAGATAAGGGGGGGGAATGGTATTTTATTTTTTACATTTTCCTTCATAATTCTTTTTATTTTCCACTACAAAAAAATTATAAAAATAGTTTTGATATGAACAATTTGAGCTCTTTCTAACGATACCCCACTTGACCTAGTAACTTGACATTTACGGTTTGCCCTTCTTCCATTTAGGCCATTTTCTATAATTAATATTAATATATTTTTAAAAATAATAGTTTCAGCTTGTAGAGGTTTAAAATGTTCATAACTGTTCCAAATTTCAAATCGATAGCGTAAGTAGTTCTCGAGATATTTAGAAACGTGACAGACATACAGACAGACGGACAGAGCGTCGCCATAAGGGTTCCTTTTGTACCTTTTTGGTACGGAACCCTAAAAAACATAAATAATCATCATCTCATACGGAGAAACGGAAGCTCGAAAACACAAATATCGAACTCGGATCAGATGATGATGATGATTGATAACAAGCAATGGCAAATGTCAGACAGATAAAATTAAAAATCGCGTAAGGTGACACTACCTTTATATTTTAGTAGAGTTAGTGCGTTTTCACATTATCCGATCCGATATCGGATGTAGGACCGATATCCCATACATTACAGGCGCCATCTTGGATTTTTCCATCGAAATCCTTCCGACATCCGATATCGGATCGGATAATGTGAAACCGGAGTTACACCCAGATTAAAATGCAACCATGAGTTTTAAACCTCTGCAAAATTAGGTACTTTTTGGTTGATGATTCCCTGAAGAAAATAATAATATTCATTAAATGTAATGACGATAGGTATGTATTCGTGAAGGTGTATACGTTTCGTCAAATTAAACGAAATTACATGTTAGTGGAATGAAATGGAAAATAGTAGTGAGCTCAATTATTTTTAAATAGAGAAAAAAATTCAGGAACCAAACGTTACCTAATAAACAACCCTCAAATTTGACAGCTCAGGTTTGTTTACACTTTTTTCAAGTGCCAAAAGTACAAGGTATAGGTTTAGGTATTAAAAATTTAGTTTCGGCGTTGTTCTTTTGTAAGAACCTTTTTTGACTTATACTTGCCGGGTCAACACATCCACACATCATAGTATAATAATAGGCAACTTCCATCAGATATAATATTGTCTTCGGTTACCGCAATAGTTACTCATGAAATAAAACTATGGAAACGGATTAAATCGCGTATAATGAATTTAAAATACATCCCGACGTTTCGAACTCTTTACAGCGTTCGTGGTCAACGGGTGACTGAGGAAAAATTGAAATGTGCAAAAGCTAAGCTGCTTCTTGTAAGTGGGTAGCTTTTGCACATTTAAATTTTTCCTCAGTCACCCGTTGACCACGAACGCTGTAAAGAGTTCGAAACGTCGGGATGTATTTTAAATTCATTATACGCGATTTAATCCGTTTCCATAGTTTTATTTCATGACGTTGCATCAGATAATTATAAGAAAAACAGGGACAGAAGTCACAGAAGTTATTTTTAACTCCAATTTACATTTTATAAATCAGATAGAAATATACAAAGTAAATCAGTTGACCGTGACGTCACTCAATTCGATTTCATATTAATGCCATATTAGCAAGTCGTTCAAAATCGTTTTGACAGTTCTTAAAAAGAAGCTGATTTGACTAGGAGGAAAGTAGCCTATATACATATGTACTCGTATGTTCTTCTTTATGTCAATGTCTATGACATATTGACATTGACTATTCAAAGTATGAATATGTGTCCTTCTGTTACTTAAGGCAACCAGATGAAAATATTTTAGTACCTATGACGTGAACAAGGCACAAGGCACGCTGAAAAAGAATGCGTGTCTGTCTATGTATAAAATACTTACGTATTAAAACTTACCAGGTTGGACAATAAAGATGAATTATGTGGGGAACTAAAAATCGAATAAAAAAGAAAATTCTAGAGTAAAGAATCTAACTGGGGTTAAGCAATATCTACACTAAATGAAATTCAACATGTTTGCTAAATAATTTATTGGGACTCAATTAATGATTTACAAAACAATAATAGTTAATTAGTATACATTTATGTGAAATAAAAATGTTTATATTAAGGCACTGATCCCGCCGCGAGCTAGTAAACTATAAGCTATCGGCTACAAAAACGAACAAAAGATAATCACTCCCGTGTAAATAAAAGAGACACGGTGATGTTTATAGTTACTCGCCCAGCGGTGAGCTATCAATATCGCCGTGTATATTTTATTTGCACGGGAGTGTTTATCTGTTGTTCGTTTTTATAGCCGATAGCTCATAGCTTACTAGCTCGCGGTGGGACCAGTGCCTAACTTCTTAGTACTAAACAAAGAGAAACATAGTCCATACTTAACAATGAAATAAAGCTTACAATACTGAAAGTAAATAAAAATCATAAACTCAACTTCTTAATTACATACAGGTACATAAACTTCTAACCTAAAGTTATGATCAATTCTTAGGACCCATTTAGGCGGGACGAGAACTCGCATACGAGTTTTATTACATTGCGTGATGGCTGTGCAAAACTGTATGTAACTCGAAATCGAATACGAGTTTGCACGCCGTCTAAATTAGGCATCAGTTTAAATGGAGGCGTAAAATTTGCATACACAATAAATAGAGTCTGGCTAATGAAAGTTGATCCCAGTATTTTTTTCTCTAACGAATTTTGAAAAGTTAACAGCGTAATCTATAAATAACTGTGAATAAAACCATAAAAAGTAGTAAAGTGCTGCAAATAAATTAGAAATAATAAAAAATAAATCCGTTATTAATGTGTCGCCAGCTCCATTTTTTTTTAAATTGCCACGTTTTTGCGGGATCAACTTTCATTAGCCAGACTCTATACACATCGTAGTCTTACATTAATTTGTATTTATTTATTTATTAAGGTACAGCGGGGCAATTCTCGACTGGGGGCAATTGTAACTAATCCATTTTTTCCATTATTACACTATATGATGTTAAGTTCTACATGTATCCACTGAACACGCCTACCATATATAACCGGTGGACACTCTATTTAATAATGCAAACATTGTAAAACATGGAAAAAATGGACCAGTTACATTTGCCCCCCGGTCGAGATTTGCCCCGCTGTACCTTATTTATAATATTCATTTACGTCACCTCCCTTGGCCTTTGGGTCTGCAGCAGCGATCGACAGCGGGCTAGTTCTTGGGAGATCACTTTCAAGGTCGCCTCCATTTTCTGCGTTGAAGATCTTTTCTCGCTGCATAAAATAAAATAGATATTGAAGAAACGTACATTAAGTAAAAATAGATTAACCCCCATATTCATAAACGTACACTAAAGTTATCAAGCCGATAAAGTTCGTTTGTCCCTTTCTGTCGCACCAATATGTCGGAAAGCGACAAACGAACTTTATCGGCTTGATTACTTTAGGGAACATAACACTTTAAGTTCTCGCGCTTTGTACACATATTTAAAGTCACACACAGGTCGAACGCGATTAATTAACATTATTTTTACCTTTTTTCCCAACGTTTCGG
Source organism: Leguminivora glycinivorella (assembly GCF_023078275.1). Lineage (NCBI taxonomy): Eukaryota > Metazoa > Arthropoda > Insecta > Lepidoptera > Tortricidae > Leguminivora > Leguminivora glycinivorella. Next base: position 27,432,295 of record NC_062974.1, read on the forward strand.
CCAAAATAATAATGTTAATTAAAATAATGTTAATTAATCGCGTTCGACCTGTGTGTGACTTTAAATACTTTAGGGAACGTTTATGAATAAGGGGGTAAGTATATTTATTATATTTAGTTATGAAATCTAGAGTCTTTTCATTTGTAATAAATAGTACATTACATCAGAGGCCAGGAAAATGAGGATTTCCGGCCAAGTGGGTAGATAGGGATACGAGGCCGGGAATCCGTTTTCACGCCGAGGCATGTATAGGTAGTGCTTTTCTCAAACATACAATGAAATATAAAAAAATGCTCTAAAGGACAATATTTTATAAAAAAAAGTTACTTTGCAGGCAATCCCTTTACAGTCCTCTCGAGTTGTTGCGCCCAAAAAGCGATACTTCCCTGCCCATTTTAAGGAACGTAAAGACAATATTTCATTGCATGTTTGAGCAAAGTTATTTTATTTGTTTTTATTTTATTTTTTGCATAAGTTTGTATTTTTTTTTTCACCATGTTTAATTTTTAATTTAAAGTAGCTTATGAATTTTGTTGCTTATGTTTTACATACAGATGTAGTACGAAAAGATTTTCCTTCGTATTTATACGGAAACGTACGAACGTGTCACGCTATTTCAGTCAGTCTCAGTACAAGACGTGCGCGCACTGTCTGAATTAGCACAAATACGAACGTTTCCGTAAAAATACGTAATTTTTCCGTAATTTTGACGACCGGTCTGGCGCAGTCGGTAGTGACCCTGCCTGCTACGCCACGGTCCCAGGTTCGAATCCCGGTAAGGGCATTTATTTGTGTGATGAGCACAGATATTTGTTCCTGAGTCATGATGGATGTTTTCTATGTATATAAGTATGTATTTATCTATCTAAGTATGTATATCGTCGCTTAGCACCCATAGTACAAGCTTTGCTTAGTTTGGGGCTAAGTTGATCTGTGTAAGGTGTCCCCCAATTTTTTTTTTTTAGTACAGTACATATATATGGTGTATTTTGATAGTGGGTCAGTAAAGGCAGCTTATAGACTACCAAACCCCGGTACAAGGCTTTGGAAGACCTCTCGATTTCAAATTAATGAAGATTGGTGAACAAGGTAACTTTTGACAAACTTCTTTTGCTAATCCATCCTATTCAGAAACTTGTAACAGCGGGACAAATCTCGACTGGGGGGCAATTGTAACTGATCCATTTTTTCCATTATTACACTATGATGTTGAGTTCTACATGTGTCCACTTAACACGCCTACCATATATATCCAGTGACACTATTTAACAATGAAAACATTGTATAAAAAAATGGAAAAAATGGACCAGTTACGTTTGCCCCCAGTAGAGATTTATCCCGCTGTACCTTATAGGACCAAAATCAAGCCAGCCGGCGTGTTATGTTTCCAATTTTATCATTTATCCACGTGGATAAGACATCTGTCACTCTCACATTGAAAGCGTGACGGATGCTTTATCCACATAAACAAGAAAAATGATTTGAAGCATAATACGCCGGCAGAAATCAAAGAAAACATTTTTCCCCTCACTAGCTCGGAAACACGTGTTTTGTCCTTTAATACCAGCGGGTAAAAACGCATTTTATCCACTAGTGGGTAAAGTAATTTGACCTTGAATAAAGTCAAATTAACTGCTTTAAAATTGATAAAAGCAGGTGAATCTAGTAATAAAGATGATTTACCACCTGCGGAACTACTGGAAGCAGTGATAAACACATTTTTTGCGTTGTAGTTTCCTCGCTATAGCGTGGGGAAAAGTTTTGTGTTACACTCGGGTGCAAATGTATTTTAATTCTCGTGTGTTAAAAAACTTACAAGTTTAGGATTCTATTCTCGAACCACTCGCTCCGCTCGTGGTTCAACTATAGAACCCTTTCAATTGCTCGTTTTTCAATTCCACACTCGGCGTTAAAATACAACTTTGCCCCCTTGTATAACAAATAACTATTACGTATTCCATACATTTACTATGAAGCAAAAGTGAAACTGAAAGACACGAAAAGAGAAAGAACCTATTGATTATGTAATGTTAATAGGTACTTACCCGAACGAAGAGTCTTCTTTCGCATAATCACTTCTTCGAACTTCTCCTAAGGACTTGGAAGTCCTGCGTTCAAGATCTAAAATGAAAAACATAATATATATAAATACTAGCTTTTGCCCGCGGCTACGCTCGCGTTAGAAAGAGACAAAAAGTGGCCTATGTCACTCTCCATCCCTTCATCTATCGCCACTTAAAAAATCACGTCAATTCGTCGCTCCGTTTTACCGTGAAAGACGGACAAACAAACAGACACCCACACTCTCCCATTTATAATATTAGTATGGATCTCATAGTTATCGAAACGTCTTGGTCCGAAAAAAAATTAATTCACATAGGCATTTTACGTCTACTTACTGACTGGTACTTCGCCTTCGCTGAGAGTATATCCTTGTCGCGGTGTTGTCTCTGTGCTAGTCGCTATAGTTCTATGTTCGCCGGGGGACAGTCTGTCATACGCGTCTGCAACGAATAAATGAGAAGGCACGCTGAAAGGTTATGACAGATGGCGCCACCATATTAGTCCATTGCACAGATACCTAAAGGATTTCATACGTGAGAGAGATGATTTTTTTCTCTCTCTCTCTCTCACATTATGAATGACACCTAGTATACAGTATACACATTTTATATAACTTCCCGGGCATCTTTACGTATAGTTTTGTTCATTCTGTTTCTATAAAAACGATTATCTTTGAGAAAAACACACATGTACCAGAAATATTGTAAAACAAAACTAATGAATTCGTTTAAAAGGCAAAAATCAAATGTTTTGACACTTTTGACATATGGTTCTGTTTTAGTTCCACTTTACTGCGTTCTCTATAATATTCTGTCGCACTATAGGCACTTGCACAGGCGCCGCCTGGCGGGACAAAATGTCAGTGTGCCTCCTAATTGTAAGTATACTTCGTTTCTTTTAGGATTAGAATTATCTGTCAAACGGGTAAACAAAGAAGCAGTGGTCGTAGACCTTCCTTCTTCGATTTCGGCCGATACCACTGATTTCTTGGAACTTATAACTTATAATACTATGTACATAAGTTCCAAGAAATCAGTGGTATCGGCCGAAATCGAAGAAGGAAGGTCTACGACCACTGCTTCTTTGTTTACCCGTTTGACAGATAATTCTAATCTTAAAAGAAACGAAGTATAGCTAAGTCAATAACATTTTCTGGAGGAATGCAAAGTTCGTGAGCGCCCATAAAAGTGAGATTTAACCATACAGGAATAAGTGAGGGAAGAGTGGTAACTCCATACATCAGTAAATGCGAGTTATTTGTATAGGCATAGTTAAGTGACATCTAGCGACAATCACTCGTCAATCACGCGTCAAATAGCGTGAATTATCAGTACTACTACTCGACACTAGGTGGCGACTGTGTCTCGTCTGCCAAAAATGTTATATTAGAACAGTTTACAACTTATATTACAAGCAGAAGGAATTGAAAACAGAATACTGATGAATACTATTGTAATATTAGCTAAAAATTGGTGAGCATTAGACTCTTCGTTCGTCGCGACATCTATTGACAAGTAGCAGTACTGATAATTTACGCTAGTTGACGCGTGATTGACGCGAGATTGTCGCTAGATGTCACTTAACTATGCCTATACAAATAACTCGCATTTACTGATGTATAGAGTTACAACTCCCTTTCTTATTCTGCAGCTATGGATTTAACCAAGTTGTAATAAGATGAGATGCACTGCTTAGCAAAAACGAGTAGAAATTCTGACACATATTGATTTGAAGGAGAGCGATGTTGCCACTTTTTAAATAAATAAAATAAATAAATATTAAGTATAGGACATTCTTACATAGATTGACTGAGTCCAACGGTAAGCTCAAGAAGGCTTATGTTGTGGGTGCTCAGACAACGATAAATTTTTCATTTTCTACTTTTTACTAAACTGTAAAAACCAAATTATTTCTAGGTTTTGATACAGCTTCTGTTTGGGAGTACATAGTTGAACCAGGCACTCTTAAATGAAATAAACTCTTCGTTCAAAGAATAGGCTAGTTTCCTATACTTTTTATGCAGTGCACGAAATAAAGCACCACATAATTAGAAGAAAAATAAGGACAGTAGTTATTTTTAAACAGTTTCTATTTAATAAGTCAAAAATAAAGATATAAACTAAATAAATTGACCGTGGCGTCACTCCTCAGTATTTCATAATAATTCCATATTAGCAAATCGTTTTGACAGTTCATAAAAAGAAGCTGATTTGACTAGTAGGAAACTAGCCTATGTTGGAGTTACTAAAATACCTCATAACTAGACATTTTTGAGTTGTTGGCATACGAAATTCTGAGAAAAGCACTGTACATATATTACTTCCGTGATTTCCAACCTCGATTCGATTTTAATCTCACATTGTTGAACCATCAATAGTATTGACTAACCAATCTTTTTTATCTGTAGTTCTAGAAGTTACTTACAAAAAAAACCTTAAAAAACCGGCCAAGAGCGTGTCGGGCCACGATCAATGTAGGGTTCCGTAGTTTTCCGTATTTTTCTCAAAAACTACTGAACCTATCAAGTTCTAGTTAATTTTCCTAGAAAGTCTTTATAAAGTTCTACTTTTGTGATTTTTTTCATATTTTTTAAACATATGGTTCAAAAGTTAGAGGGGGGGGGCGCACTTTTTTTTCCTTTAAGAGCGATTATTTCCAAAAATATTAATATTATCAAAAAACGATCTTAGTAAACCCTTATTCATTTTTAAATACCTATCCAACAATATATCACACGTTGGGGTTGGAATGAAAAAATATCAGCCCCCACTTTACATGTAGGGAGGGGGGGGGGTACCCTAATAAAACATTTTTTTCCATTTTTTATTTTTGCACTTTGTTGGCGTGATTGATATACATATTGGTACCAAATTTCAGCTTTCTAGTGCTAACGGTTACTGAGATTATCCGCGGACGGACGGACGGACAGACAGACATGGCGAAACTATAAGGGTTCCTAGTTGACTACGGAACCCTAAAATTGGTTTCAGTACTTACCATCAATCTCTGAAGGCAAGTCAGTCATCACTGATATCTCATGCTCCGTGTTTTCCGGACTGCTCGGTCGCGAATCTTGCGCCTTTTCCTCTATGGTATACGTGCGTGGTGACGTTTGAGCCATTTCTGCTTTAGGCGTCGACGAGCCAATGGGGGCTTTTAAAATGGAACCTGCAAAATGGCGGTCTATTGGTGTGCTAACTGCTAATCGAAAATAAGAAATAACCTAACCACAAAATTAAAAATTTTGAAAAACCCCCGACATATTGGACCGATTTTCATGAAACATGGCTAAGAACACAGCTTTCAAAAAACTAAATCTAAATCGGTTTATCCGTTCGAGAGCTACGATGCCACAGACAGACACACACACACACAGGCAGACAGACACACACGTCAAACTTATAACCCCGTCGTTTTTGCGTTGGGGGTTATAAAAAAAATAAAAAGATCAAAAAGACAAAAGATCGGCCTGAGTGGAGGGCACTGCAACGTTAGTGATGTGCAAGTTGCGGAAACCTTCCAAAAAAATCTTAAATTTCTTGAAAAATTCACGAAACTTTCACGAAAAATAAAGGGAATTTAAATTTATGAAATGGAAAGTTTCCATCCATACAATTGTCCATACAAAGTATGGAAAGTTTCCGAAGTTTTCCTATGTGAAAATTTCAGAATTTTGGAAACTTTCCTTAGCACATCAGTATGCAACGTACAGCGACTTATGGTTGTCACGACCATCAGTCTTGAGGAGAGAAGAAGAATTGAAAATTGGATCGGTTATGGGTCTGCTACAAGATCGGATACAAGATTCATGGATTTTAGGCTGTGCGGAAACAAGTAGCGAGTCTTAAAACTTTGGTTATTAAATTTTGATTCTCTAAAGGTGCTATTACACGGGCAACATATTTGCCAGCGTTGGACACATTTAGTGCGTATTGAAGAAACGCGGCAATGGTATGTGAATTGCTGGCAATTGTGTTGCCCGTGTAACAGCACGGTTAAAACATGTTTTAATTTTCTACAAATAATAACGCGAAACCAGTTCAAGCTGTCCCCATTATACAAGGTGCTCGCGAGGAACCCGCATATCTTGAACCACGCGTTTCTGAGGCCAAAAGAAAGAAAAAATGTTATATGAATTTTAAAATTTTTCGCAAAAAAAAAATTTTTTTTTGTTTTTTTTTCACCTTTTTTGGACGTATTTTCACATAAAAAGCAATTTTTATGCATAAAGTTGGCAATTAAAATGAGTTCCTTGATAATTTTTTCTAAAAACCAAATTTTTTGGAAGTTTTTCTTGTCACATTTTGACATTATCAATGACTACTGTGAGACTATACTCTACAATTGCGCATCAGCGCCGTAAAGAAGACCTTTTCTACTGAGTAACAATACCGAAATGTTTTTTTAAATTGGCAATAACTCTGAAACTAGACGAAATCTAGAAAAGTTTATATGACATTTTAGTCTTAAAATGTGACCAAGAATATGCCGTTAAAGTTATATGGGTTCCTCGCGAGCACCTTGTATATGACTTCCGCACATTATATTGCCATATGAAAGCGGTTTGTAACGACATTATTTCATAGTCAAGTAAAATGTTGTCAAGCTTTAGACAATGTCGCCAGTATGTTTCAGCGACGTCCGATGTCGACAATGTGTGTCGACTATGTCGCCAGTGTGTTTCAGCGATGTCCTATGTCGAAAATGTGTATCGACTATGTCGCCAGATTATCGAAAAGGTAATGATAACTAGTAACAACTAGAAGTATTAGTTACATTTTCGAGTAGTTCTCTCACTGCAACTGCATCTCCTAAACCTTCCTTCCTTAGTCAAGGTCGCGAGGATCTGGCTTCCGCTACAGGATCGGAATAGGGAGAGGGAAGGACCGGATTTAGACGGGCAAGTGCAGAAGGTTATGTGGTTCTGGCAGATGTCTGTGTGGTTGAATAAAAAAAAGAAAATATAGACTGCAAAGGAATACTTAAGAAAAAAATATTTGCTATGAATACAGACAAATCTACCTGGACTACCTGGGGCCCGTTTCTCGAAAGGTACAAGCCTTGTATTACAAGTGTGTTTCCATGACAACCCATACGATTTGACAGTTCGCGCACTTGTAATACAAGGCTTGTACCTTTCGAGAAACGGGCCCCAGGAGCCCATTTCTCGAAGCTACAAGTTACAATTTACAAGTGACAAGTTGGAAAGAGACTTCCGCTTGTAACTTTCAGTTTTGCGAAATGGGCCCCTAGTACAAGTAACGGCATGTAAGTTTAGCGCTAAATGAAATGTGGAGGGGATAGCTGCGCACGGGTACGTATATGCCCTTCGCCCCTGTAGGGCTGAGGAACCTGATTTTTGCCTTCTGCGCAATAACGGTCAGCCCTAGATAGGGTTGCAAAAAAACGGTTCTTTTTTCTGGCTTAAAAAAAAAAACATGAAAAAAAACCGTAAAAAAAAAACAGTTTTTTTTCTGGTGTACTATGTTTTTTTTCTAAAGGACGAAATCTCACACCGCCGCCTCTCCACGCTCCACGCCGCATCTGGGATTCCCCAATAAACGTTTGCATACTGAATGTTTATCGAATTAAAATGTACGTTATTGTAATTTAAACGTTACAAATCACGAAAAACCGTTATTATTTGTTCACCTGAAAAAAAAAACCATGGTGCTTGGTTTTTTTTTTCATAATTAAAAAAAAAACATTTGTTTTTTTTTCTATTTGCAACCCTAGCCCTAGAGTTTCTTGCCGCTACTTGTACCCATATTGTTTTTGTTTTTTGCACGATTTTGTCTTTATAGTCGTTCAACTAAAATTAAAAACAAAGAACAAAATGAAGCATATTATGTAGACTTACCATGTTCAGCGATTTCTCTCGTATCGTTAGTTTTATTAGTAACATTCAGGGGCAGATTCTCTTTTTCAAATTCTTGACTGTTAGGTCTCTCTGTTTCGTGATCGTGAAGTCCTATAATTTCGTTTATATCCTTTTTACGCGTTTCTTTTGCATCCTTTTGATCATGTTTCCCCAAAGGCTTTTTATCTCTTTTACTAACACTTTTATTTTTACCCTCTTTGCTTTGTTCTTTGACTGATTCCATTTTCTTTTTCCCTCCCAATTTAGGTTTTTTCTTTGTTAGAGACAATCTTCTTTTAGCTGAATCATTGATAGGTATAAATTCTGGTGTATGATGGAAATCATCATCTTTATTTAATAAAGGTTTTGAAGTACGAACGATGGAGGCTCGTCTGATATTTGAGTCTTGTTCACTGTTTGTATTAGAATTGTAATAGCTAACCGGTTTTGGATGTACAATCTCAACCTCATTTTGCAAGCTGTTCAAACAGCTGTCCCCTTGTTCAATTTCTTTTGGATAATTCAACTGATGTTCTTTATTAGCCGTGTGACTTAAACTTGTTTCTGGACTTTTAACCTCATTATTTTCAGTCAAGGTATTTGGTTCAAGATCAGTATTATCAACATCAGTATTACATTCAACTGTGGGACCTGTTTCATCTTGCTGAGGCGAATTATTTATGTGACTTTCATTCCTTTTATCTGCATTAGAACCATTTGTTACAATAATTCCATCATTTACTACAAATATTTCTTTATATGGATATCCATCTTTAAAATGAGTATTAGTTTCAGTAGTCATATTTAGTTTTTCATTATCAAGTGCAGTAGTATTAGTATTTTTTTCATTATCAGTCATAATTTTTGCTGATTTGTTAGAAATTACAGATACTCTCGGTAATTTTATAAACGCAGCTTCACGTCTTGATACGGATACTCTTGCTGGGTTACTTACAAACTCTGGATCATTATCAGATTTCTGATAGTAATGATACGTTTTATAATAAAGTGATTCTTGTTCATCGCTATCATTTTCAGCCTGTGGACATTTACGACAGCGTTTATTTTTATGAGATTAAAATTGATAAATGAACTTTTTACAACAATTGATATTTTAATTAAACCAATAGCTGTTGATTTTTTTCAGTAAGAGATTTGAGAGAATTATTGGAATGGTTCATATTATGTTAATATCAAAATTATAAACAGATTGAAAATGCTTACCCTTGCTAATTGTAAGGCGTCTAACTGCGCTTGAATCTCTTCTATCTTTTTCATTAATTCTTGATTAGTCGTGTTGTTCTAGAACAAAACGAAAATGTATGAGGTTCAGAATGATTTCAGTTTGCTTATCTAAATAACAGGCTACTAGACTCATTTCGAATTTGGCACAATAAATGATTGTCTTCTGTAGTATTTAACATAATAAACAAATATTTATTGATTTTGGCTATTAAAAGTGTATGATGACTGCGTATTTTCGATTAAAAATGTGCGTAATTTTTCAATTATTTTGGCCACCGAAAAAACTGTCAGCGATGTAGTGAAGTCATCGAATTCGAACCTTACTGCATGTCAAAACAATCACTGACATATTGAACTTTATGCCTTCATACTTAAAAAGTCAGAAAATGTTGATTTCGAATAGAATGACCTGATGCACAGAAAATCTATAGATTAACATGACTGTGTTGTTTTCGCCTGAGTACCTAAAAGTATAAATATACTTTAAAAAAATTTTTTGCCGTTTTTAGGTCATAATAAAATATCGTAATATTTTATTTCGGTTAATTGGACAATACTTAATCATATAAGACAGACTTTAAAAAAGGGTCAAGTAGCCTATTAAATAAGCTTTTTTGTTATGTAATAAATACTGAATTATTATTTTTATACCACGTCGGTGGCAAAGAGGTATACGGTCCGCCTGATGGAAAGCGGTCACCGCTACCTATGGAAGCCTGCAACTCAAGGGATGTCACATATGTGTCGCCGACCCATTAGAAACTTGTACACACCTTTTTGCTGTGTGTACTTATTTCTAAGGAGGTGTCGAAGATTCGAAGGACAATAGACGGAACAATTTAGTTCCGTAGGTCTTCAATAAATATTAAAGGACATTCTTACATAGAATGTACATAGAAAACATCATCACATTGTCGATTACCGGGATTCGAACCCAGGACTACCTGCTAGGCCAGACTGGTCGTCCAATGTGGATGTATGTTCATCTCTAGAAGTATTTTCTTGTATTGTGTACTACCTTTTCATCATTGTCAGTTTCCTGTCGATGGTCTGCGTATCCTGAATCATCAGACTTGGACAGTTTATCGTCGGGCACAGTAAGCTCATTTGGGGTCTTTGTTGAGGTAGACGGTGCAGGCTGAGAACAATAAAATGCGTGAGAAAAATTTTACGGGGTTCTCAAACCACCATCATGCTTGCCCTGTTTCAAACCTGGGCCAAAATGAGTGGATTCTAGGTCAAACAAAATTGACACAACCTAAGTCACTGGTCCCACCGCGAGCTAGTAAGCTATGAGCTATCGGCTGTAAAAACGAAAAGATAATCACTCTCGTGTAAATAAGAGTCACGGCGATGTTTATAGTTACTCGCCCAGCGGTGAGCTATCAACATCGCCGTGTCTCTTTTATTTGCACGGGAGTGCTTATCTTTTGTTCGTTTTTATAGCCGATAACTCATAGCTTACTAGCTCGCGGTGGAACCACTGCCTTAGGGATTGCAGCATGCTATTTTGACATCTGGATTATATTTCGACCCATCGCAAAAAAATTAATTAAAACTAGTTTTCATTTTGTGTAAGTAAACTAGTTTGAACTATTTAGATATGATTTGGTTTATTTGGTGCGATCCAAGGCGGGTAGTCAATGTGTCAATCGTTCATGATCCGTAGCGTACAGTCGACCAAAAATGAGGTTTACCACCTTACGGTTTAAGTTCGTTTGAACGTCATGAGACAACAAGGGCGATTTCCGCTTGCAATAATATTATGTCACGTGACAATTGCTCTGTCTATATATGATATTTACGCATACCACTATCTTGGTCCACTGTACAAAACGCCACTGTCACATATGGAAGAGTGATAGAGAGACACAACACAAAGAGTTCCGGTATCACAGCGCTACCTATTGTCATCTTAGTGAGGCCGATAGCCGCCCTTCCATTTTAACCTCAAAATCTTATATCAAGAGTGAATAGGCTATTCCTGAACCAGTAAGCTACAACCTCGGCCTTGTCGTCACTTTCCATCAGGTGCGACTAAGGTCAATCACTGGCCAGTTTATAATTAAAAAAAAAATATTGAATATATGTTTGATATACTGTTATTTGTTAGGAAAACATATCTCAATTTGCTCGCGTTGCCTGTCCGGGCAAACAGCTTCGAGCTACAGGCCGTCTGAGAACAGTCCCCCGTCGCATGGCACTTTCAAGAAAGAACCCGCGTGTCATCGGCCCTACGAGTACTTACTACGAACACTTACCTGCCGATCTTAGGAATGAGCCATATGACGAAGCATTTAAGTGCAAATTGAGAAACCTTTTGTTAGATAACCCTCTGTACTCTGTAAATGAGTACATGGAATTGAATTTGTGATAGCATGCATTTGATTACACTGACTTCGGATTTTATTTCATTTCTTAATTTTATTGTGTTTTGTGTATTTCTATTTGTAAATGACGATCCTTATTGGGAGAAAATATTCATTTTATTATTTTCAATTTATAATGTAATTTTCGACGATCATGATGAGAAGATAAACATAACTTTGGCATGTAACAAATTTATAGTGTAATTTTTATCATGAAATAAAGAAATCTAAATCTAATCTAAATCTATTCTGTAACACTGATATCATATGATGTCGCTGGGACGCGAAGGGATATTAGTGAGACCGTCAGTTTTGTTTCATTGCGTAAGCGTTTGACACGTTGGCTAGGCCGACAGGTTGCTTACCCTTGGAGATGTATCAGTTGTATCACCCGTCATCGTCATTTTGTTAGAGCAAGCGCTGCATCGTTCAATGCTCGTTTCGCGAAGTTGCTTCTCTTCCTGTTCAAATAAATATACAATAATATTAATTATTAATCACAATTCTAAATAAAATTATTCGGTGTTATGTGGAGCTCTACCTTTGCCCTTCGTCATTGAAAACTTGAATTTTTCTTCTGTCTCTGATCACTGACCTCCTAGACGCTTCGGGCCTTCAGCCATACGCGGAGCTCGGCCTTCAGCGTAGGCACTTGAACTTTTGTTTTGTGTTTACACACAATCTCGTCATGCCATAAAGGGGTAAGCAGAACACATGAAACTACTCAAGTTTTAGCGCCACTCTTGGCAAACAAGGGCTTAAAAGAAAACGAAATTGTGACATTGCAGTGACAGGGTGCCCGCCTCTCGCCTACGCCACAATTTAACCCATATCCCACAGTCGACTTCTACGACACCCACGGGAAGAATTTTAACCAAGCATTTCTGAGCCCAAAAGAAAGAAAAAAAATATTTAAAAACAGATGAGGAAATTTTACTAAAATATTTTTTAATTTTTTAGTGTATTTTCACATAAAAAGTAAATGTTATTCATGAAACTAGCACTTAAAATAAAATGAGTTCTAAAAATCTCATTTTTAAAGGTTTTACTGAGGAAAAAAGCCTTTCGTGTCGTTACAAAGTCGTTAATTTTTTTTTTCAATCGGGGTATATGACATTTTGGTCTTAAAATGGGATCAAGAATATTCTGTTAAATTCTCTCGCAATGCTCAAGAGCACCGTGTATTTAACATATACATACATACATATAATCACGCCTGTATCCCAAAGGGGTAGGCAGAGCAGATGAACTACTAAGTTTCAGTGCCACTCTTGGCAAAAAGCCAAAAGCAAAAGGCAAAAGGCAAAAGGGCAAAAGGGGTTGAAAGAAATCCAATTTGTGACATTGCAGTGAAAGGTTGCCAGCCTCTCGCCTGCGCCAAAATTTAACCCATATCCCACAGCCGACTTCTACGACACCCACGGGAAGAAAGGGGGTGGTGAAATTCTTAACCCGTCACCACACGGGGTGTATTTAAAAGGTAGGTGTAACACACATACCAGTTGGTAATTGTTGCTGAGATGGCTTTCCACAGTCTTGGCGACCTGTTGAGATATTTCTGCCGCCTTGAGCTGCATCTCCAGTTCTACCACTTTGCTCTTCTCGACTGATAGCTGTGTTTCTAACTCCGCTGTAAAATGGAAACAACATGAATAAATAATAAATAATATATTAGGGGACACCTTATATTATTAGGGGACACCTTATATATAGCCTGTCAACCAAATTTTGGCAGTAGCAATGTACATCAAACTAAAGTATGGTATCCCTATGAAACTAACAAAAACCAGCAATGTACGTCGAACAGCCACAGATATTTTTTTTTCAAGGGGCTCCCTCCTTCCTTACGAATTAGATAATGTATTAAAAAGGGACGGATATGTGCTAGTCATTTCTCTTTTTGGTAGGTTGGAGATTTCCACAGATAAGATATAAATGACACGCGAATTTCCACCGATTTTCAAAACTATTAGTGTTGCTAGCCCGCGATTTTTCAAATTTGCCGCCTTTTTCTAGTGACAAGATTTGGTTGACGGTCTATATTAGGGGACACCTTATAATATACTGTGTAACATGAGGTACCCGAAAGATTTCAACTACGCATTTCTGAGGGTAAAATAAAGATAAAATTTTATATGACGTCAAGCAAACAACGCCAGAAAAAAAAAATGTTTTTTTTTTTAGTTTTTTTGGATGTATTTTCACATAAAAAGTAAATGTTATTGGTAAAACTGGCACTTATTAAAATAAAAACTTACATTTTGTGTTCATCACACAAATAAAATGTCCTTACCGGGATTCGAACCCAGGACCGTCGGCTTAGAAGGCAGGGTCACGACTACTCCAGACTATCATTGCATCTCTTTTATTTACACGAAAGCTATCTCTTGTTCATTTTTATCGCCGATAGTTCAACGGTTACTCGCTTTTGGTATAGATTCAAAAGAAGAAGATCATATCATCCCATACATTAAAATGGGACCGCCTAAGAACGCGCATACACTACACTACACCACACATAGATGGCGCCACAAAAAAAAATGTCTTGTAGCTTTAGATTATACTTGTAGATGGCGTTAAGTGTCACTTTTGACATAGATTATTTAGACACAACAAAAATTTTTTAACGCCAATCTACAAACAATCGATGGCAACAAAGCATTTTTTGTGGCGCCATCTATGTGTGGTGTAGTGTATGCGCGATCTTAGGCGGTCGCATTTTAATATATGGGATTGTATGATCTTCTTATATTTAACCCTTAAATGCATATTGATGTATACAGGGTGCCCGGTAATTAATGGACAACCTTTTAACCACCAAGAGGGCACCTTATACTGGTCCAGAAAATTGACTTTAATGTTTAGTAAAAGTCGCCTGGTTTTCGAGATTTTCACACTTTTTAACCGACTTCAAAAAAGGAGGAGGTTCTCAATTCGACTGAATGTGTTTTTTTTATTATTATTTTTTTTTTTTGTATGTATGTTATTCGATATCTCCGAGAATCGTGGACCGATTTTCAAAATTTTTTTTTTGATCGAACCGGTATAACCCCGTGATGGTCCCATTGGCACCAAGTCAGGGTCTGATGATGGGATCCTGGAGAAATCGAGGGAACTCTTCAAATGTTATAGGCACATGTAATGTTTTTAGTCTATTTTTCAAAGGTACACCAGTATTAACGTCTGATGGTAATAATTTTATGTGGCTGAGCTGATGATGGAAGGTCAACTCCTCAATGGTTAGGAGTTTAAGGATAATTCTTTCACTACTGTACATGTATTCGGACTGATACATATAATATCACTAGGAACCACTAAAAATCAACAAATAAATAAACTTTTTAACAAAAAATAAAACCGCCTTCAAAAATAAGCGCGTTACAAAACACGGAGAAACTAAAAAGCCAAAAATAATAAACCTTTCAATTCAGATTTCTTATCGTATTGCAATAAGCTAAACATCCAAATTATAAACAAATCAATTATTTTTGGAGTCGGTACCAGCCTGTGTATGGTTGGGTGGGGCAAACAGGCAATAGCAAGGCGACGAACAGGTCTGGTACCGACTACAAAAATAATTGATTTGTTTATAATTTGGATGTTTAGCTTATTGCAATACGATAAGAAATCTGAATTGAAAGGTTTATTATTTTTGGCTTTTTAGTTTCTCCGTGTTTTGTAACGCGCTTATTTTTGAAGGCGGTTTTATTTTTTTAAAATTTTAATACTACCTAAAATTTTAAAAAGTGTGAAAATCTCGAAAACCAGGCGACTTTTACTAAACCTTAATGTCGATTTTTGGACCAGTATAAGGTGCCCTCTTGGTGGTTAAAAGGTTGTCCTTTAATTACCGGGCACCCTGTATATGCATCATGCATTTTTGACTCTATTGACAGCATGTCAAAGTTTATAAATCTTTATCAAGGTCATGCATTTAAGGGTTCTATGCTTTTGGTGATCAGTGCCTAAGGTATGAAGCAGGCGGCTATGGACGTTAAACTTTCGTGAGACATATATTCAAATATTTAATGAATCTACGGTTGTACACATGTCGCAGCAGTAGCGATATAATAACGTGAGTACAACTGTTCATTAAATACAATACAATACAATAGTTTATTGATAACGCCAAGTTACATGTCAGTTGATGTCAGGTATAAACATTTGATTATAATTGTTTAAAAATACATTGGACATTAATGAAGTATTTGATTCACATACACAGTAATAATTGAATAGAAATTATACAGTAGGCAGTTCGTAAAACTCATTTACGGAATAAAAACTATGACAGAGAAGCCACTTCCGTAATCTAGCTTTGAAGACCACCGTAGAAGTTGCATTATTTGTTATTTGGTTAGGTAGTCTGTTATATATTGACGCGCCCGAGATGTATACCGACCTTTCCGATTATCAGGCGACTATCCATACTAATATTATAAATGGGAAAGTGTGTGTGTCTGTTTGTCCGTCTTTCACCGCAAAACGGAGCGACGAATTGACGTGATTTTTTTGAAGTGGAGATAGTTGAAGGGATGGAGAGTGACATAGACTACTTTGTCTCTTTCTAACGCGAGCGAAGCTGCGGGCAAAAGCTAGTACTAGATAATGGCTTACCCTTTTCCGCGTCAGATTTTCGCAGACCGCGAACGAGTTCTAAGGAATCCTTGGGGAGTAAATTATGTTCGCTGCGCGCGCGTAAGACGGCCGACTGCAGTTCCGACACCTAGCGATATAGGTAATTTCATCATAAAAAGTAATAATCTAACCACAAAATTAAAATTTTGAAAAAGCCCCCGACCACACCATAGTAGACCAATTTTCATGAAACATGGCTAAGAACATTCCCGATTAACTCAGCTTTCAGACAAAAAAAAAACAAAATTTAAATCGGCCCATACGTTCGGGAGCTATGATGCCACAGACAGACATACACACAGACAGACAGACAAACAGACAGACAGTCAGACAAACAGACAGACAGTTTGTTTTTCTGTGCATTAGTGTGTGTGTGCGTGCGTGCGTGCATGTGTGTGTGCATCATAGTTATTTATTTTACAAAGGGGCAAAGTTGGTGTTCACATTCACTAGCAGACAGAAAATGGCGCACTAGAATAATAATTAGTAATATATAACCGCACGCTTGTATGGCGAGAACCCGCCCAGCGGGTTCACCGGTATCTGAGCAAAGTTCACGAGTGCCCACGAGGCGGGTTCGTGGTTGAGAAAATGTTAACCGAACGTGCCAATATTGATACCCGAGCAATCTGCCAATCTTGAGCGTCGCGAGAGTTAAATGCACGAAGGTTAAAGAAAACTTAGCCACTGAGTAAAATATTATTTTTTTCAGACAGCAACATGAACAATAAACTAACTGTAAAATATCAAAGTATATATCGAATTCATCAATTTATTTAATACTTATTCAGTAAAAAAATAAAAAATCACACCTGTTTTTCTAATTGCGTCATGCGGCTCGAATACTCCGTATGTGTTTTAGCTAGTTCCTGCCAAAAAAATAAAAATCAAGAAATAAATTACCTACTGATGTCGATTAAAAAAAAAGAAGAACCATCTGTAATTGATATTATTAAGCTTATTTTTTTTTAACTGGGACATTACTGCCTTGAGTGAGACTTGAACTCGTTCCTTCTGGATCGATACTCCAGCGTTGCTAAGACTAGATGGCGCCACTAAAATGCCTATCTATCGATTAATTACTTGTAGATTGGCGTTGAGTGTCACTTTCGAGTGTCTTTTCTATGTCGAAAGTGACACTTAATCGATCGCAAAAAGGCATATTTTTTTTAGTGGCGCCATCTAGTTTTTGCACGTCGTTAGGCGGTCGCATTTTAAAATATGGGATGGTATAATCTTCTTATATTTAATCTATGTCCATAGTCCAGTGAAACTATTAGGTCAATGGGACTTGTAGCGACATCTACCGTAAGAGCGATGCACTTCTTAAACGATAGCTTGTATTTATGTGTTTCGAATTTGCATTCAGTCTTACCTCTTCTAAATCCGCAATTTTTTGCTTAAACTGCTCCACCATCGTTCTGCATTTGTTTTCATTGCACACTGTTTCAGGGTCCTTCCTGGAAAATAAGAAGGAAAAGTATTTGAAGAACTGGGTACAACCATGGATTAAATATAACAAGATCATACCATCCCATACATTAAAATGCGACCGCCTAAGACCGCGCTTACACTCCACCACACATAGATGGCACCACAAAAATGTCTTGTAGCTTTCGATTACACTTGTAGATGGCGTTAAGTGTCACTTTTGACATAGATTTACGGCTCGGAATTGACACTTAATGCCAATCTACAAATAATCGGAGGCAACAAGGCATTTTTTTGTGGCGCCATCTATGTGTGGTGGAGTGTAAGCGCGTTCGTAGGCGGTCGCATTTAGAGGAATAAGTACCTAAGGGAAGAGTTGTAACTCCATACATCAGTAAATGCGGGTTATTTGTAATTTTGTATAGGCATAGTTAAGTGACATCTAGCGACAATCACGCGTCAACTAGGGTAAATTATCAGCACTGCTACTTGTCAATAGATGACGCGACGAACGAAAAGTCTAATGCTCACCAATTTTTAGCAAATATTACAATAGTATTAATCAGTATTCTGTTTTCAATTCCTTCTGCTTGTAATATAAGTTGTAAACTGTTCTAATATTAAATTTTTGGCAGACGAGACACAGTTACCACCTAGTGTCGAGTAGTAGTACTGATAATTCACGCTATTTGACGCGTGATTGACGAGTGATTGTCGCTAGATGTCACTTAACTATGCCTATACAAATAACCCGCATTTACTGATGTATGGAATTAATACAACTTTTCCCTTACTTATTTATCTATGGTTTTGTGGTAACATCCCTCAAGCTATTAAATTCAAATATGTAACACTAGCTTTACTCGCCGCTTCGCTCGCATTAAATACGAAAATTACAGAGTGCTCAATACAAACTTCCACCCCCCCTTTTTAGGGAAGTTGGGGGTTCTAAAGAGACAAAAAAGTAGCATATGTCACTCTCCATCCTTTCAACTATCTTTACTTAAAAATGACGTCACTACGTCGCTCCGTTTTGCCGTGAAAGACGACCAAACAAACAGACACACACACTTTCCCATTTATAATATTAGTATGGATTACAACATTGTACATTTTTCATTTTATTCAGTCTCAGATTTTTTTTTATAAGTGACATAAGTCTAATTGTAAGCGTAACTATGTCTAATAAACTCTGCAAGTCGTCAGCCGTATTTTTAGAGTACCAAAAGGCACAAAAGGAACCCTTATTTAGGTACTTACTTCTCAATGTGCTCCACATAATTTTCTAAAGTGTTGGTTTCAGCCATTTTTGTTGAAGGAGACTCTCTGAAATAGTACAGCAATGATGTAGAATCGTACAATAAGTAATTCAATCGTTCAATAAGTAATAGATATCATACATGAAAGAAAAAACGGCAAGGCCCACTGGTGGCCGAGCCGAGAATCGAACCCGGGTCCTCAGCTTACGCGGCTAACGCCGGCGCCGGGACTACGGGCGGGGTGGTCTAGTGGTAAAGACGTGAGCCGCGTAAGCTGAAGACCCGGGTTCGATTCCCGGCTCGGCCACCAGTGGGCCTTACCGTTTTTTCTTTCGTGTATGTTATCTATTTCAATTTATAATTTATACGAGTATAATTATAGTTGTGTACTTGAAAAAAGAACAAATCAAAAATATTCAATAAAATAATTTGATTTGTTCCCTAGTTCTATTACGTATTAGTTTAATTACGTGACAATATAATATCTAATACTTACCGCTACAATATTTAGAAATAATCAGTCAGTGTATGTAAGAATGGCAAATATTTAATTACTTATTTATTATTATTTATCACAGTCTTGAAAGGTCCCTCTTTTTCGCTTTACGCCGTGGCTTGCGTGGGCGACGGTCGCGCGATGGTCGCGCGATGGCGATGCGACGCATACGAAATCAAACCTTATCGATATGGAAGTATGAGACGCGACGGCGACGGTCGCGCGACGATCGCGTGACCGTCGCCCACGCAAGACACGGCGTTACTTACCATGATCCAGAATTCAAAACATTTATTCAACAAATAGACCACAGGGGCACGTTTACTTTTACAACATTACACATAAAGACTAGATTAGCTTGCATGATACAAATAACCGGGCAAAGCTTTGGACTTTTTTTGCTAGGTATATTTTAATCCGATTCACCAAAACGTACCTACTTCTATAGCCGGGTTCACCCTGACCGCACGCCTCGCGAGGCAATGCCTCGTGCGCAAAACGTCCGTACTTAAGCGTGCATCACGTTCATTAGGCTTGTGTAGTACATAACACACACATTTTGTACTAATAGTACAAAAGACACGATTCCCTGTACTACTATACTGAACTACTCCCAAATGATTCTGCTCTCTAGTACATTTAGTACAAAATCAAAATCAAAATCAAAATAATTTATTCAGCAAATAGGCCACAGGGGCACTTTTACACGTCACATGTACATAGGTATTTAAAAAAATATTTAAAATTGAGTTGAAATTACAATTGATACTATTATATACTAATTCTAAGTTCTAACTAAAGTTAACTCTATACAATTAATTAGAGATGTAGAAGGTCTCTAAATGTCGAATTACAACCAAGAACTACACTAAATATAAAAAGTACAAATACAAAAAAAAAAAGTCTAAAATTACTTTAGAGGTGCAAATGACTCTAAATGTCACAACTAAAGATAAAATGTATATCTACTTAATCTAATTCTCCTTAGAGATGTATATGGTCTCCATGAGTCAAAATCATATATTTAAAATATTCACTAAAAGAAAGGAAACAAACGACAACCGAACAAAGTGTCCTAATTTAATAAAAATTAGAATTAAAGTTACTAAGTTATAACAGCCCCAGTAAGCTTAAACAGACGGCACCCGTTCACGAGTATGACGCGTATCTCAGCCATCATACATACACTCACACATGCGCAACAGAAAGGGAGCGAAAGGAGCGAAGAGCCGAGGAGTGACAATGACAGCAAAGCGATCCGTGTGATCCGACCGCAACCGAACTAGAACCGATTGACTAGGACCGAGAGCGCGCGAAAACGGCCGATCAGCTCTCGGCTACGCCATATGCACAATTTATCTGTCACTCTCTCAGTGTACTACTGTACTAGTCCAATTCCCGTTTAGTTTGTACATTTGGATCACGTCTCCGATTTGGATAAAAATTGGAAGGCTGATAGAGTCCATGATGCTGAGCATGATCCACTAGGTTTCCCAAAATGTCCTATGTAGTTTGTATGAAACCTTCCCTTTTTGTTACCAGATTTCTATAGATTTTCGGTAACAAAAAAGGACATTTTCAAACAATCAACCTAGGACATTTTGGGAAACCTAGTGGATCTTGCTCATCATCATGGACTCTAGCAGTCTATCAATTTTTATCCAAATCGGAGACGTGATACATTTGTATCACGTCTCCTAACGTTCAAGCGCCTCGGTCAGCTGTTCAAAACAGCTCTGCACGAGAGCACCACCAGAAACCAGAGTGATGAAGTCAGAATGTATACTTACTGTTCAATCTGTGTAGTGGATACTGCCGCAGACTTCAGGTTGGAAGCTGACGATTTGTTCTGTAGCGACACTGTTGATTGGACTCTGTAAAAAAAAACAACATAATGCTTTATGAATGATCATTATTCTGATACCCTGTTTTATTGAATTCCGTCAATTTTAAGGGAATAAGGTTCTTTAGATCAAATACTATTAAATTCTCTAAGAACTAAGCGTCTTAACTTTTATGGTTATCAAGTTATTATAAAAATTAAGCTAATTACTGAACACGTGTGTGACAGCCTTTACCAATTCCTAAATGTTATTTGTTTTGACATGTGCCGTCAATAACTAACTTGAATGTAATTCTTAAGGTCTCTCGTCACACTAATAAATTCATTTATTATGTATGAAAACGATGAAATTTTTTTTTGCGAATTTAAATAAAAGTGATATGCAGGATGGTTCCTGATAATGAACCTAACGACGTGTCGAATTTAACGGAAAACCCAAAAAACACGGTGTATACTGCATATATTCTGCACTGTCACAAAAATTAATAAATAAATAATGTCACACCTTACACAAATCAACCTAGCCCCAAACTAAGCAAAGCTGGTAGGTACCTACTATGGGTGCTAAGCGACGATATACATACTTATATAGATAAATACATACTTATATACCAATCCTTGTTATATACATAGAAAACATCCAACACTCAGGAACAAATATATATAATAAAATTTAATATTGTAGGACATTCTTACACAGATTGACTGAGGCCCACGGTAAGCTCAAGAAGGCTTGTGTTGTGGGTACTCAGCAACGATATGTATAATATATAAATACTTATATACATAGAAAACATCCATGACTCAGGAACAAATATCTGTGCTCATCACATAAATGCCCTTACCAGGATTCGAACCCGGGACCGCGAGTTTTTAAGATGTTATTCTCAAATTTCTCAATATAGAGCACGCATTATAGAGTGTTTACAAATTGCTTACAAATTAAATATAACTCATCAATTATGAAGTCAAATGTATGCGGTCAAATAGACCCCACCATGTTAAGAAAAAACTCACTTGTTAGAATTAGTAGTAGTAGCGAAACACTTGTAGCAACCGCGGTTGCTAGGGACTTGTTTCAGAAACTGTTTGGCCGTACACAGTTGTGTGCTGAGCTTCCGGATCCTTTCCGCTAGAGCTTCGTTCGCTTTTGTTAAGTCTGCTATCCTGTAAATATTAAATAAATGATGATAAGCCCTTTGAGTTTTGTAGTGCTACCTTGGTTACTTCAATACCTAGGAACTAATTAATATGAAAATATCTAGGTATTCATAATCACTTCATAATTTAGTAGCACTCATGTATATTTTTGTCTGCAACGGACAAGATTTGAGACAAATAATATGAGCATGCTGTCAGGCACTTGGTTGCCTCATGCGCGGATCCAGGGGGGGTCATGGGTGTCATGACCCCCCCCTGGAGCCTAGGCTGGCCATACAAATAGACCACGTGACCCCCCCGGGGGGGCCTGGGCCTTTACCACGTGACCCCCCCCCTGGGCACGAAGCTGGATCCGCGCTTGGGTTGCCTGTATTTCCAACTTCAGGTCATTGTCTGAACACCTTACGGCCCAGCCATGACATTGGTCTAAGCGCAACAGCGGTGAGTGGCAGCCATACATTGAAGTGAGACACGGTGATGGGACTTTTCATTCACACGTATGGCTGCCTCGCTACTGCGCTTAGACCAATGTCGTGGCCAGGCAGTTAGTATACAAATTCAAACTTATTTCTTTATCTCTGAACTTTTCTAGCTGCTAATTTGTAATTTATTTATTTATTACACATCCATGCAGTGAAATTCTTAGTTTTTTGACTGCCTGGCAGAGGTTCCTACCACCCATGTTGTTTGTTATTTATTTATTTATCGTATGGCAAATCGTTTCTCTACTTTTAAATCCATAAAATGTCAGGCTTACGATAACCAATTGCGGTTGTTGATGGGCTCTTAATATCTGCCAATTCTCCGCTAAATTTGAAAAATTGTTATTTAAAATATTTAACATAATGAACTAGCAATTGCCCTCTATGATACTCTCCAGAGGGCTATTCAAAGAGTATGGTCATCATAATCAGACAAAAGATTATGACTCAAGGAGGCTAAACTATAGTTTACATCTTACCCCTCTCTTTGCTCATTAATAATAGCTTTAGCCGCAGCACAACAGTCTTTGCTCGTATAAACTTTAGACTGAGATGTCATTCTCTGTACCTTCGTTGATAGAATTCTGTTTTTCTCAGTTTGAGCATTGATTGTTCGCTTCAACTCCAAATTATTCTCTTGTAAAGAGTAATATAAGTCTTCTAGCTCACGTTTACTGAGTTTCGATGGGCACACGGAGCGGTAGTAATCTAAAACAGAAAGAATCATAAAAAATACTCTAGTCTATGCAAGTATTTGAGTTAAAAGCAGTTGAAGGATAAAAACTTACCTTTATCACATCGTGAGGCATGTTTCTTGCACATATTATTATCATTTTGATCCTTTTCATATGGAGATTTTGTTAAATTATTCGAAGACATAGTGCAAATAACAAATATAACAACAATCACAAACAAAACAAACGAACACTTAATTTTTTATGCAAAATTTTCATTTTTGATTTACATGATCACAGACATTAAACAATGATTAATGAAACATACTGCTTATTAGATTTTACATTTTACCGGAGGATTTTAGTAAATTTCAGCGTTTTGTCGACGTTATGTTTACGAAAATGCCGCCATAGCAACCCGTGATAGCAACGGACTGTCAATGTCAACGCCAGGGATCCTTAAACGGGACAGAGTTATAACATTTTTTGCCAAACTAAATTGAACCTTATAACTGAATCAAAAAAGGCGTTCGTTTCAGACTATCGAAAACGGTCCACATGAGAGGGCATTGCTTGGGCTGGCGTTCCACTCGCACGTGTGGCCAGTGTTAAAGAGGTTACCATAGTATTTGATAGTATTTTTATCTGTATATTATCTAACTTTATATTTTTATTATGCAATAAAAAAAGATTGTTGTCTTAAGCCGCTTATGTAATACTAATATTATTATCTTTATGTTAAACGTATAATTTCCCTCACGGGACAGACCCAGCCCAGCCTTATGTGGGCGATTTTTTTTTCTTGTATTATTTTAGTATTATATTCGGAGTGGGATTTCTGTATCTTTAGTAAAACGTCCCACTTTGTCGGTTACCATTAAGGCGAGATTTACTTGTATCTTTATATGAATAAACTGACCAAGTGGGTTTATAGCAATCGAAAAAGTGGGACGCTTTTTCACACTCAGAATTTATTATTATGAAGTTATTAAACCAAAAATTTTAATATTAAAAAAAACTACAATTTAGTATTAATATTAGATTTTGTTGTTACTTTGAATATTGACTGGTATCCCCAATGTATGACATGACAGTGATGACGTCACCGAATAATGTTGAAATTATCAATAAGTGCGAGTGAGACACCAGCCCAAACAATGCCCTCTCATGTGGACACACTTTTTGGCCTAACTACTCTATCTAGCTAATCTACATATCTATGATCAACGTAACGGGAGGTTGTTTAAGACACACATTAAACCGTTGACAGTTAGGTATAAAAGACAGAATTAAAATTATGTTCAACTCAAACAAGCTTCGTCAAAAGAAAAAGGCGGAAATTGAAATGTCTATGACAGGTAAACCTAAATTTTTACCGCCTTTTTCAGGTTAAATATTTGTATAAATTATACACGATTTAATCCGTTTCCATAGTTTTATTTCATGAGTAACAATCGCGGCAACCGAAGACAATATTATATTTGTTTAAACTGAAGCTGGTTTTTGACTAAATATTATTTTTTGAGGTAGAAATAATAAAATAAATAAGCCTAGAATTTTAATGGTAAGTAAATTAGAATTTTTTAGTGCAAAGATTACAATCATTCTATGGCAGGAGCTTGGTAGGAGCGAAATAGTTGCTTGTCATGTTCCTTAGAGCATAATTATTATATTACAGCAACGAATACAGTAAGCAAACAGTAAGAATCATTGTTAACTTTTTTAAAAGCTGAAATTAGAAATTAGCATTAGGTACTTACCGCGGTTGGTAACTATTTTATTAAAGAAAAACAAACGCAGGGTCTATCAACAAATTTTATTAAAACAATAACACACTTAGTGACTAAAATTATTCATTACCTACGACATCAATCTAATAGGTAACATAAATGAGGAGTCTAACACTGGGTAACATTGACATACAATATTATCGATATTTTAGCCTTATTAACTCATCATTACATTGTACCTACTGATGTGGGAAATAATTGTCTAGATTTTTTTTTTTCTGAGACGTTTCAATACATGGTTAGCGAGAGCTACTCGCTAGTAGCCGTATTAGTGCGTTTTCACATTACCCGATCCGATATCGGATCATACGCGGATCCAGGGGGAAGGGGGGTCATGGGGGTCATGACCCCCCCCTGGAGCCTAGGTTGGCTATACAAATAGACCACGTGATCCCCCCTGGGGCCTGGGCCTTTACCACGTGACCCCCCCCCCTGGGCACGAAGCTGGATCCGCGCTTGTATCGGATGTCGGACCGATATCCCATACATTACCGACAGTCGACACATACATTACATTACAGATACGTTAAGGTTGTCTGGTACAGATCGCTCTTTAGCGATAAGACCGCCTGTTGTCTGGCTCTATTTATAATCATTTGTTTTGTCTCCACTGTATCTTTTGCTGAGGTGTGCCATTAAAGAGTGTTCTATATTCTATCGAAATCCTTCTGACATCCGATATCGGATCGGATAGTGTGAAATGTGAAGACGGTTACAGCCTGGCAAAAAAGAGCAGAAAATAATAGGGGCGCCACCGTCTATGTAAACCATTTCGCATGTGGCAACTATTGAGTCTCTTTGTATGAGAACAGTACCTAAGTGTTGCTATGATAAAAAAAATGTTGCCTTTCTACACTTTTTTGCCAAACTGTAACCGATCTTAAAAAAAGACTTGTATGCAATCGGTCAGTTCAATCTGCAAATTCTGTCAATTTGAACTGACAGGTTGTATACAAATCTTTTTTTAAGATTATGATTTTTAAGGCTCCCCACAGACAGTCTTAAAAATTCATAATCTTAGAAAAGATTTGTATGCAAACTGACAGTTCAAACTGACACTGACAGATCTGTCAGTGTCAGTTTGCATACAAATCTTTTCTAAGATTATGAATTTTTAAGACTGTCTGTGGCGTGCCAAAGACTGTCTGCGGCGTGCTTAAAATATTATGCACGTGCATACATTATGCAATATAATCATTACTATGACTCTTCTCTTTCCAGTAGGCCTAGCACATGATGGCCGCGGGAGTATGTCGCCGCGAGATAGACTACCCGTCCCTATGTCATTAATACAGTTAGAAGAAGACGTGGCATCTATCTCGCGGCGACATACTCCCGCGGCCATCATGTGCTAGGCCTACAGTTCTACATAATAAGGTTTAGGGTCCCCCCACATCTAGCGTCTCGCGAGCGTCGCGTCGGGCAGCTGTATGGAAAAAGACGCCGCGTCGACGTCGCGTCGACGCGGCGTCAGGCTTTGCCCATACAGTTGGCCCGACGCGTTGGGGGACCCTTAAAGAATACTTAGTTAGTTTTCACTTTGAAAAAAAAAAAAAAACTATCAAATTCATTCAGACGTGTAGGTGTAGGTACGTACTTTACCCTAAGTATCTGAAGATAAACACGTACGCATAGATATACCAATTATATTCATACTATGAGGATTTGTGAGCAAGAAGCAAATAAAGATCCATAAAATGTCAAATCATCATCATCAAAAAAAAGAAAAAAAAATCATCCTCCTTGCGTTATCCCGGCATTTGCCACGGCTCATGGGAGCCTGGGGTCAATTTCAAATAATTTATAAAGTTAAGGCATAGTGTCTACTGACAAATTGAATGGGTAACTACGGAAGAGGGGTAATATTGGACTTTGATACTCACTTACTCTTCCTTAGACATCGTTATATATTATTTAGATTAAATTCATTTTACAAAATATTAACTTATGTCGCTTCATAATTTTAAACACATGGGTTTTAATATGAATTTATTGTCTTTTTTCACATTTCAATATCTCTACCTCATTGTATTGTTTTGCAAATTTTATAATCCGTTTCGATTGTGTTTATATAGAATTTGTCACATATTATTTTGAAATAAAAGGCATACTCTAGAACTAGTTTTCTAATACATTCTTCAAAATAGTTGTCGGTACAATAAATACATATCTATATATTAGTTTCTATACATAAATATTTATATATCTACGGAATGCATTGTATTTTCTAGGAAGGGCGCTCACTATATTTTAGCACACTTGACTGTAAACACATTAAAATCCCAGTAACTTAATCCCTAATAATACGTACATTAGTAATTAAAATAAAATATGTCACTATAATCACAAGATTGAAAAAAGTTATAAAAAATAACTTAAGCATTAAAAATATACATTTTCCTAAAGGTTATAGTGAAAATCTCTTAATGGAGATTCCGTGCTGCTACAATGATACCTTGTAAAAAAAACGTCTGCAAACAGAAATCCCCATGTAGGACATAGCCCAAAAGGCATGTAGTGATAATCAATACACAACAAATAGTAGGTACATTACGATACAAGTGCGTAAAAAACGAAATCCGAAACGAGTGGCGATAAATGAAAACACGACCGAAGAGAGTGTTTTAAATCGACATGAGTTGCGAATTTCCTTTTCGCACGTGTATTCATACGACGTTATTCAGTACAGATATATGGCCCTCCGAAGTTTCGACCTGGCATACCTACCTATAATGAACCACTTCTCGCACTAGTGCGTATAAACTCCCTTCGGTCGTGTTTTAATTTATCGCCACTCGTTTCGAACTTCCTTTTTTACGCACTTGTATCGTAGTGAACTATTTTACACAAAATAATTTAGAGCCAACTTTGTTGCGACAATATAAAAATAAAAATTGTATCGTCTCAATTTATTTTCCTAACACATCATAAGATACGGTCTAGTTTTCACACATTGTATATCTTTCAAGCTTTCACTATATTTTTTAAAGACCAGATATCTTTTCTTTTTTACACTAAAAATAACCTAACGCCAAAATCACAAGATATTGAAAACAGCCTGACAGGCAACTACTTTCTAATATGAATAGGCCTTTTAGGCCGATATACACTACCAAATATTATAGTTTATAAATAAACGTAGGGCCTTAAAATAAATAAATTTATATGGGATAAAAAGAAGAATATTATTTATGTAGTTTTATTTTACTCGAAGCTTTACGTGGCATCTTCATCGTCACAGTATAAGGACTACAACTGTGTCTCTGACTCAACGCTTATGTTATCCCACCTTACCCCATCTTATCCTAATGGTAACCATAACCATCCGATTCATGTCTAAAGTGTATTTGATACACAGACACTGACAGCAGTATTTGTCACAGCCGCACTTATCCATTGATAAGGGGTTTATTTGGCATAGTTATTCTAACTTATAAAGCTACCCAATGCAACATGCGAGAAAAATTGAGATTTGTCATTAATTTAGTCATTTAAATTGCCTTCGGCGTAAACCACAAAAGCGGCAATAGCATAAATTATTGTAGGTATAATATAAAAATTCAAAAGCACATTTTCATGAGCTGTCCATTGATGTCTATTCATATTATATATTAAATTATGTCTAGGTATATATTACTATTCATAAACTAAAACCTCTCCTTATGTAACCACGCTTGGTTCTCGCAAAATAAGGTTTTCCATTTTCTGTCCTTATAATACTTAATATTACAAGTGAATCCTATAGTAAAATACCTATTTAGGTAGTTATTAGTTATATCTAAATAACTACAAACATCGAGATACTTTAGGAGCTACCAAAGATATATTTTATTTTCAAAACGTTTGCAAAATACTTCATTTTGGTCGTCACACCTTTTATTGTCACAATTACGACGTATCAATTTTACTAAGCTAGAGAATACATTAAAATGCACAATTTCTACAAGATAACTTCAAAAATGCTGTTTGTATCAATTTCACATAAGACCGAAGTTAGATATCAATATCATTCATCGTCTTTGATAATTCTATTCGTTTTTGTCAGCTTCTTAAATTTGTCCCATTCTGCGGGCTAGTGTCTTTTAGCAGTTAC
Organism: Leguminivora glycinivorella; assembly: GCF_023078275.1. Lineage (NCBI taxonomy): Eukaryota > Metazoa > Arthropoda > Insecta > Lepidoptera > Tortricidae > Leguminivora > Leguminivora glycinivorella. The sequence continues at coordinate 27,461,700 of NC_062974.1, forward strand.
AGAAGGTGCTGTTCATTTTTTATTCGTCACTTCGGTCAGTAACTTGGTAGTCTTTAAGTCATTATGATTATGACACATGGGACGAATTACTTAGAACTTGACAAAAAATGAATGATGCGATCCAATACGGTACAATATTCTAAATCTCTGTAAAAAAAGATCTTTACGTAACACTAAAACCATTTTTTATAAAAAGTGGGCAAATGTAATCAAAATTGTGAATATCACGAAAAAAAAATACAAAATGGAAGTTAACATAATTATTAACGGAATAACCCATTATTCATAATTACCCTCTACCAAATGTACTGACATTTTTGACATTATTAATGAATAGGTATAGGATCTATTCATATTAAAATATAGATATATATTATATAAATATATATATTTATTTTTGTATACTTTCCTGAACATAAACGGTACCTAAATTCGTAATTACTATTATAAAACATAGCTGATTTAATTTATACAATCTATAGGCTATCTTCGTTTGAAAATGCTAAGTCTAAATACCTTCATTTGTAAATGCATAAGATACATTTTTGCTTGATTCAACAAGTGCAAATTCCTACTAAAATTTGTAAGTAAAACACTGTGAATTATATGAGTTTAATATCATTAAACTCTTGATTTCGATATAAAAGAAATTGTTAGGTCCGAAGTTTGCTAAAGGCCTATAAGCAGATTTTTATCAGGAAAATACACAATCGTTTGTATACAATAACAGACGTTTTTTTTTAATTCGGGACCATTCAAATATTACGTAAGCAGATTATTACAATTATTTGCCAAAAGCAAAAAAAAGCAACAAAATATTCGTTAATCAGTTTAGAAAAGTTGCAGAACGAAAAATGAGCTGCTCAACTGATGCCATCGATCACTTATAGCAACACGCAGTCAGCAACTCTGCTACAAGCAGTGTTTACAGTGTTGCCTGCAAGATGTCGCCAGAAACTCAGCAACAGGTTGATTCGACAACGTAATACGGGGCTTAACTTAGATAAAATTGAATCCTACTATCACACAAAAGGTCTACTTTTTCTGTTCAGCAGCCTGCCGCCGCAGGTCGGAGCTGATGGCTGCAGTGATGGCTGTGCCTAGGGCTAGAAGTCCGCAGAGAGTGAGGTTGGACCAGCGTGTATCGGTCACTTTCAGCATCCATTCGTAGAGGAGGGTCAGGACGATGCCGAATAACTGGAAATGTTAGAAGCAAACAATGTTTACAATTTATATAAAGAAGTTACACACAATACATACATACGTACATATAATATAATATAATCACGCCTGTATCCCATAAAGGGGTAGGTAGAGCATATGAATGCTAAGTTTCAGTGTCACTCTTGGCAAAAAGGGGTTGAAAGAAATCCAAATACATAAATAAATAATGAAATTATCATGACATTATTCCACAGACCTAGATTTAGATAGGTAGAAGAAACAAGTTCATCTATTTGTATGGCGGCCGAGCGTGTCAGAATTTGTAACTGAAGTTGTTATTTTAAATATGTCTCAGGCCCTTGAGTGTTCATAATTTTTGTATTGTTATAATGAAATATCACGCAACGCTGACAGCTTTGCGTTCGTGACTGCTGCTTTCGCATTGGACTTACTAGCCATTTGCGGAAGTGCCGCTGTCTAATTAAAGCATCCATTAATCCATCATATTATTATACGTATTATTGATATAACACTTTAAGTTCTCGCGCTTTGTACACATATTTAAAGTCACACACAGGTCGAACGCGATTAATTAACATTATTTTTACCTTTTTTCCCCAACGTTTCGGCCAGGTTGCACTGGCCGCGGTCGCGTCAGTGCAACCTGGCCGAAACGTTGGGAAAAAAGGTAAAAATAATGTTAATTAATCGCGTTCGACCTGTGTGTGACTTTAAATACGTATTATTGATGTTAGAGGCCATTGATGAGACAATGAGGGTATTATCGCAGAGACTAGTACCTGAACAGCAGCATTGAGAATCCCAGACGTGGTCCCTTCAGGCTCAGGATACGTGATTTCGGAGGCAAACTCGAACCCGACCGGCAGATACCCGTTCATGAAGAATCTAGAATCGAAATAATTTACAATTAAATAAATTGTATATCAAGCATACGTCTACGAATGATGCTTTAAGAAATTAGGAGTGGAAAAGCATCTGTAGTAAGACTTAATCCCATAATCTCTTCAGCATATAAAGCTTATTGGGATGTGTTGCCAGAAATTGATAGGAAAGATGTGGTGCTCTGGCTCCTTTTCTTCGTCGCTCATCGTGCGGTGATTCTATTGTTCTATTGTCTACGGTCATCTCCTTCAACTTATGTGTCTTGTCCATGAGTTCCATGACCCACAGCTGGTGACGGAACCAAGCATCCCAGGATTTTCATAAAACAGGAAGATACTACTGACTACAATATAAAAATTAAAGACTTACCCAAGTATGATAGCGAAGAAGTACACAACAGCGATTTCGCCGCTGTCAAGTGTGAATGTGAATATGATCATGCTGACCACCAACGCTGCATATTTCTTAGCCAGGGCTGTCTCTTTGAACTTATGCGTTTTGTTCAGGATGAATCCGCAGATAACAGAGAGACAGAGAGCACTAGTGGTTTGGGTGCACTAATTGCTTTTGTCTGAAGTGAAAAGACTTACCCAAGTATGATAGCGCTGAAGTACACAACAGCAATTTCGCCACTGTCAAGCGTGAATGTAAATATGATCATTCCGACGACAGACGCCGCATATAAAGCCAGGGTTGTCTCCTTGAACTTGTGCGTCTTGTCCAGGATAAATCCGCAGATGACGGAGCCAAGCATACCGGCGACTACGATCATGAGACCGATGCGGCCGACGTCTTCGTTGGCACCCTGGAATTCAAGGATGAGATTCAGGTTTCGGTAATCAAATTTTCATAAATTTAGGGAATCTTTCATTTGGAAACGAATATTTTCCATAATGTGTCCAGGTCTTTTTTTATCCAAATTACTTAGTACCTACATTTTAGTACACCAACTCGTTTTGTTTATGTGACTGTTTGTGTTCTAAATAAATTAAAAAAAAAAAAAAAATATTAAACAGTTTCCGAGAGTAGCGCAAAACTTACAGTATGATGCAACTGATATAAATTACGAACAAATTTAGTATTCACTTTAGCACGATAGTGTCCAGCAAAGTACATACAGCATAGAAAAAGCCAACATTGAATCCATCCGATATGAACAACGATCTAAAATTGCTGCCGATGAAGAGTTTCTTGACACAGTTAAAGAAATTGAAATTCAGGATGGTGTTGGTTAGGAGGATATTTGAAAAAAGTTGGCAAATTGTAGGGAAATGAGTTTGCCGATCATCTTACAATTAAAGATATGAGAGGTGAGAGACATTATATAATTGTAGTTGAATACAAAAATACTACTTACAGGGAAGAATTTGAGCACAACTTCATTCAACAGGGTTGGTATAGCGTAAAAAATGCCAACGTTGAATCCATAGGAGATGAGAAGCAAATTATAGATATGTAGATGCGGTTGGTAAAGATTTCTTGCCACAGGCAAATTGTAAGGAAAATGAATTTGCCGATCATCTTGGAATTAAAATTGTAGTTGAATTTAATAAAAATACTACTCACAGGGAAGAATTTGAGCACAACTTCATTCAACAGTGTCGATATAGCATAGAACACGCCAACATTGAGTCCATAGGAGATGAGCAGCAAGTTATAGTTGCGGTTGGTGAAGAGTTTCTTGACGGAGTGTAGGAAGTTCGAGTCCAGACTGGCACCGAGGTCGGCGGCGGCGGAGGGGGGCGTGGCGGGGGCTCGTTTGAAGACTGTAATGATAAAATGTTAGATTTTGTTGCTTCAAACCAGTAGGGCTATCATATGATGCCGCGAGAGTATGTCGCGGCGAGATAGATGACACGTCTTTGTCTAATTATTTAATGCCGTAAGGATGGATAGTCTATCTCACGGCGACATACTCTCGCGACAATTATGTGCTAGGCCTACAGTGAACAAAATAGCTATTTGCTTACTGTGCGAGACATAATAGGTAATGACATTCCAGTGACCCTGTATTCAAATGCCATTAATACGCGCGGGGCCAATTACAATTAAGTTCGAAAAACTCAAATTCTATATTATAACCGGGGGTTTTAAATAGATCCTTTGGTAAGAACACTATATTTCAAGAATTTTATTATAAATTATTTTACTTTTTGTATAATTATAACCGGATACAGATTTTATATTTCCTTATTATGAATTGAGTATTTGAATAACAGTCATACTTGATGTAAATCCGATTAAAGTTGAACTTTCCTTATTATTGTATCTGTTGGCAAGGCTGATTCAAAAATTATAATATTTACTTATTATTTTCTGTAAGCGCGATAAAGACTATGGAATCGGATATAAGTATATCGCATACCTATATAATTATATGCCGTGGCTTTTGGTGTATTTAACCCCCGACGCAAAAACGACGGGGTGTTAATAAGTTTGACGTGTCTGTCTGTCTGTCTATCTGTCTGTCTGTCTGTTTGTCTGTCTGTGTGTGTGTCTGATGAACATATTTAGATTTAGTTTTTTTTTGTCTGAAAGCTGAGTTAGTCGGGAGTGTTCTTAGCCATGTTTCATGAAAATCGGTCTACTATGTCGCGGTCGGAGGTTTTTTCAAAATTTTAATTTTTCACGTTCTTGGTTCGGTTCGTCTATTCTATACTGTATGTAGAAAGCTACGAGCGATCGGGTTCAACAAGACGTAACACAAGCTATACCTAAGCTTATTTGGGTGTTATAACTGTTATTATGTTTGACGTGTCTGTCTGTCTGTCTGTCTGTTTGTCTGTTTGTCTGTGTGTATGTCTGTCTGTGGCATCGTAGCTCCCGAACGGATGAACCGATTTAGATTTCGTTTTTTTTTTGTCTGAAAGCTGAGTTAGTCGGGAGTGTTCTTAGCCATGTTTCATGAAAATCGGTCTACTGTGTCGCGGTCGGGGTTTTTTTTTTCAAAATTTTAATATCGTTAGTATTGTGTGTCGACAGATTAACATCCCTAGTGGGCAAAACAGTTCCAGTAGATCAAACAAGTTAGACAAACTCGCGCGGCTGTTTGAACGTGTTCATGTCAATTTTAGCCACTCTTCTCTAAAACCACAGGGACACGCCGTCCCCTAAACATCGGAGGTTAGTTTTAATGGTCCTGTACTTAAAACTATAACCAACGAATACACATACTACAAGGAAACATACTAGAAGGAAGAATTGAGGCGAAAAGGCAAAGGGGGAAACTAAGGAGAGCGTATATGATCCAAATAAAGGAAGGGATCAACGTCGCGTCGTATCAGGAAGTCAAAAGGAATACCGGCACTCATGGAAGTCATGGAAGTTGCTCCACCGACAAGAGTCCAACTCTTAAATGATTGATGATGAACCAACGAATGCGCTGGTTCAAAAGTGCTGGTGGCCTAGCGGTAAGAGTGTGCGACTTTCAATGAGGCCGCGGATTCGAACCCCGGCTCGTACCGGGTTTTTTTGGAACTTATTATATATGCAAAATGTCATTTGATGTTCGCCAGTCGGTTTTCGGTGAAGGAAAACATCGTGAGGAAACCGGACTAAATCCCAATAAGTTTACCCTTCGGGTTGGAAGGTCACGGTCAAATAATGGCAAATGCCGGGATAACCCAAGGAGGATGATGATGAACAAGCGCGGATCCAGCTTCGTGCCCAGGGGGGGTCACGTGGTAAAGGCCCGGGGCCCCAGGGGGAGTCACGTGGTCTATTTGTATGGCCAACTTAGGCTCCAGGGGGGGTCATGACCCCCATGACCCCCCCCCCCTGGATCCGCGCATGATGATGAACCAACGATTGAATACTTACACAACAAGATGAAGACGAAGAGTACACTGGTGACGCCAGCGACCAGGTAGAACATGAACTGGAAGTCGGCAGCGATTTGCTCGATGGTGCCACCAGCTTTCACGAACATCGGCGGCAGCACGAAGCCAAGCGCCACGCCGAGCTGGGAACAAAATGAACTGGTTAGTTATGGCGTTCTAAACGGGCACACATCGAAATCTTTGATTTTTGAGATTTTGACAGATTCAGAATCAATCAATTTTTTTATGAGATATGAGGCAAACGAGCAGACAGGTCGCCTGGTGGTAAGCGATAACTGCCGCCCATGGACACCCGAAACACCAGCACGGGTAGCATGGTCGCACGATAGACGATAAAATATCAGGCCGTCCCTATCGCACTATCAGTAAGTGCGATAGGAACGGCCAGATGTTTTATCAATTATCGCGCGACCATAATTGGCTGCCAGAAGTGTTGGAGGTGCGTTGCCGGCCTTTTAAGTTGCGCTCTTTTCTTTGGTTTGAAGGTCGTATCGGTTCGGAAATACCGCAAGCGACAATTCAATGCACAGTTCAGCTGTGCGGGGCAGGAATTTTCTGGAGAAACGCACAGTTGAGGACTGCCAGCCATCTAAATGACGGAGATGGAAATGTTGTCTCGTGTTGTTTGTGTTGCTGTATTGAATTACGACTTTAATTCGGAAAAAATGAAAAAAGGTCTCCTTCAAAGCCTTTTTTGAAGATGCATGGCCACGTCTCCACAAAACTTGTCAACTTCTTCCTGCACTAGCTACAGCCACACAAATCCAAATATCCCGTTATATTACGATAATTAATTATTATTAAATTGTGGCCGTGTTGCACAGTCACCGGCAAAAGTTAGTGATAATTTCTGTACACTTGTCGCTTTCAATCATTTATAATTTCGTATGACATTTCAAACAAGATGTTAATATGATGAAGTACAGAAATCATCACTTATTTATGCCGGTCACTGTACAGACTTTTGAGAAATTACTGTGTCCTCATAATTTATAGGAAAATATGATCAAAGGGGTTATTTAAGTGTAATTTCTATCTCATGTCGTACTGTACTGTGGCAAATAAATTATAGAAAGTACAATAAGGTCTCCACGGAAGACCAGCGTCAAGTTACCTGGGTGGCTAGCCGAATGGCACAATCGCTCACGAAACGCTCACGAAACGAAGCGCTAGTAGATATCTATCTCTATCGCGCTTGCGTATTGGCGCGACAGAGCCAGCGGCGTATCGCTTTCGTTTGGCGTCGGAGAAATGCCATTCGGCTACGGGGCCTGGTAGGTAACTTGACAAAATGCTGAGGGGAGACCTTTTCAGTGACGTTAATATAATGCCTATTAATGTGTATCATAGGCGTAAGGAATATTGTTAACGTCCTGAATAAAATATTTTCTTTCTTTTAATAAAACTCTTCCACTCGGTCACAATCGGACAAAAGCCTCATCGGACCCATTGAACTTGAAATAAAACAGTTTCTCTAACTTGGAACAAAGCTGAAGGATGTTCGGCGGGAGCTACTGTCCTTAAACGTTCACAAGTCGAGCGGGCCAGACGGCATACCTGCAGTTGTGCTCAAACGCTGTGCTCCAGAGTTGTGTCCCGTGCTAACGCATCTCTTCACGCTTTCTATTAGCAAACGGGAAGTTCCATCTTCGTGGAAAACGGCCCTTGTGCACCCTGTCCCAAAAAAGGGCGACAGATCGGATCCATCAAACTATAGGCCTATCGCTATTACCTCCCTTCTCTCTAAGGTCATGGAGCGTGTAATTAACTCGAAGCTCCTTGGATACCTAGAAGAACACGATCTAATAAGCGACCGCCAGTATGGCTTTCGCCACGGTCGCTCTACTGGTGATCTTCTAGTGTATCTAACTCACCGCTGGGCTTCGGCCATTGAGAGTCAAGGTGAGGCATTGGCAGTTAGCCTAGATATAGCGAAGGCATTTGATCGGGTCTGGCATAGGGGCCTTTTGTCGAAGTTACCATCTTATGGACTGCCCGAGGGATTATGCAAATGGATTGCCAGCTTTTTGTCCGGCAGACGCATACGAGCCGTAGTAGACGGTAGCTGCTCCGATAGCATGGACATAAACGCTGGCGTCCCGCAAGGTTCTGTGCTATCCCCAACGCTGTTCTTGCTGCATATCAATGACATGTTGTCTATCGGCGACATCCATTGCTATGCGGATGACAGTACTGGGGATACATTTTACACGGGCCGTGCTAATATCCCTCGTTCAGTGGTGCTAGAAAGTCGTGAAAAGCTTGTGTCGGACATCGAGAGGATTCTGTCCGGAGTCTCGGTGTGGGGTCGGGACAACCTAGTCTGTTTCAATCCCACTAAGACACAGGTGTGTGCGTTCACCGCTAAGAAAACCCCATTTACTGTGGTTCCACAGTTTCAAGGCACAGCCCTTACCTTGTCAGGAAGTATTGGGATCCTCGGAGTCGACATTTCGAGTAGCGTCCAATTCCGTTGTCACTTGGAAGGGAAAGCTGCGTTGGCATCCAAAAAGCTCGGCGTGCTCAACAGAGCGAGGGGATACTTTACTCCGGGGCAAAGACTGCTCTTGTACAAGTCGCAAGTTAGACCCCACATGGAGTACTGCTGTCACCTTTGGGCAGGAGCACCTGGATACCAGCTTGGACCCTTTGACTCGATCCAGAGACGCGCTGTACGAATTGTCGACGATCCCAAACTCACAGGCGGTATTGAACCCTTAAGTCTAAGGAGGGACTTCGCCTCCTTATGTGTGTTCTATCGCCTGTACAATGGGTTGTGTTCTGAAGAACTGTTTGACATGATGCCAACGGCCACTTTTCATCATCGCACCGCTCGCCATCGACAGGGCGCTCATCCACACACCTTGCAACCTAAATGGTCGCGCACCGTGCGGTTTCAGAGGAATTTCCTCCCACGAACGCTCCGGCTGTGGAATGAGCTCCCTGTCGAGGTATTCCCGATGAACTACAGTATGGGGTTCTTCAAAAAAGGAGTGTACAAGTTTCTAATGGGTCGGCAACGCGCACGTGACACCCCTTGAGTTGCGGGCGTCCATAGGTTACGGTGACCGCTTTCCATCAGGCGGGCCGTATACCTGTTTGCCACCGACGTGGTATAAAAAAAAAAAAAAAAAAAAAAGCTCTGGGAAGTTCGGTTAAGCTACTATTGTGAGTAAGTTTGAGGCCGGGATATACATTACTGTCGGGTGAGTTAGTTTTTGCGGTAATCAGGTAAAAATACTGTCAGATGCCGGTTTGGGAAATTATGCCTATTAATCATATTTTTAACCCCCGACGCAAAAACGACGGAGTGTTATAAGTTTTACGTGTCTGTCTGTCTGTGTGTCTGTCTGTGGCATTGTAGCTCCCGAACTGATGAACCGATTTAGATTTAGTTTTTTTTGTTTGAACGCTGAATTAGTCGGGAGTGCTAATAAGCCATCTTTCGTGAAAACCAGTCCACTGTGTCCGGGGGTTTTTCAAAATTTTAATTTTGTGATTAAGTTTTTATAAAGTGTGATCACTTCAAAATTTTTAAATTATCATGTTATGATTAATATTACTGACATTGTGTAGTACATTACGATTCAAGTGCGGAAAAGAGAAAATTCGAAACGAGGAACAACAAATTAAAACATGACCAAAAGGAGTGTTTTTAACCCCCGACGCAAAAACGACGGGGTGTTATAGGTTTGACGTGTCTGTCTCTCTGTCTGTCAGTCTGTCTGTTTGTCTGTCTGTGTGAGTCTGTCTGTGGCATCGTAGCTCCCGAACGGATGAACCGATTTAGATTTAGTTTTTTTATCTGAAAGCTGAGTTACGGGAGTGTTCTTAGCCATGTTTCATGAAAATCAGTCTACTATGTCGCAGTCGGGGTTTTTTTTTTTCAAAATTTTAATTTTGTGGTTAGGTTATAGATCGACACAAGTTGAACATTCGGGGCCGGAATGGTATCGTTCGATGTTTTACAGCTTATATGACCCTTTGATGTTCCCACATAGACACATATGTAACGTACTACTTTGCGCACTAGTGCAAGAAAGTAACTACACATGTACTGTAATAGTTATTTGTTTTACAAGGGGGCAAAGTACGAGTAGTTGTTTAACCGCATGTGCCAATATTGATACCCGAGCAAGCGAAAGATTCCAACCGCGAGTGTAGCGAGTGGTTCAAAAAGTGGAATCTTGAGTGCTGCGAGGGTTTCAAGCCACGAATGTTAAACAAACTTTGCCACCGAGTAAAACACAAAATTTTTCACCACACTAACTATAAAAATAGGTACTAACTATAAAAGATCAAATTAAATCAAATCCATACATTTATTCAATATTTTTTATGATTCAAAATCATCATTTATAGGTAAATTCTACCAGCCAGCTTAAGACATCAAGTTAAAATTTGTATGAAATTACTTTGCACTCTTGTGGATAAAATGCAATTTTGCTATCTGTTTTCGAATAGCGAAGTAAGCCTTTAACAATTGGTGTGGTGAAAAAATATTTTCAATAGCCAATATCCAGAGAGTTTTCCTCTTTCAAATGTTTTATTTATACCTCTACCGTCGGTACGGGTACTCGTAAATCAACTCTGAAATGCAAAAAAAACGGATAGCATTTTTAAATTAAATTCCGCATGCGATGTTGGTCTTCAGTTTTTTAGGGTTCCGTAGTCAACTAGGAACCCTTATAGTTTCGCCATGTCTGTCTGTCCGTCCGACCGTCCGCGGATAATCTCAGTAACCGTTAGCACTAGAAAGCTGAAATTTGGTACCAATATGTATATCAATCACGCCGACAAAGTGGTAAAATAAAAAGTGGGAAAAAATGTTTTGTTAGGGTACCCCCCCTACATGTAAAGTGGGGACTGATTTTTTTTTCATTCCAACCCCAACATGTGATATATTGTTGGATAGGTATTTAAAAATGAATAAGGGTTTACTAAAATAGTTTTTTGATAATATTAATATTTTCGGAAATAATCGCTCCTAAAGGAAAAAAAGTATGTCCCCCCCCCTCTAACTTTTGAACCATATATTATGTTTAAAAAATATGAAAAAAATCACAAAAGTAGAACTTTATAAAGACTTTCTAGGAAAATTATTTTGAACTTGATAGGTTCAGTAGTTTTTGAGAAAAATACGGAAAACTACGGAACCCTTCACTGAGCGTGGCACGACACGCTCTTGGCCGGTTTTTTTTTTTGTTTTTAATAAATGGGCATATAGCATATTCTCATGGCCATAGACTAGTTTTTTTAATTATATTTTTATTACACTCAGTACCATCGCCATATGAGCGGGTGAATTTGTCTTATATTAATATCAAAGTACAATAAACCAATAAATAAACAGCTTTACTTTAATTACAGTCCACTAAGACACCTACTTCAACAATTGTGTTACTAAAACCAAGGATTATTTATATAGGACTAGCTTTTGCCCGCGGCTTCGCTCGCGTTAGAAAGAGACAAAAAGTAGCCTATGTCACTCTCCGTCCCTTCAAGTATCTCCACTTAAAAAATCACGTCAATTCGTCGCTCCGTTTTGCCGTGAAAGGCGGACAAACAAACAGACACACACACTTTCCCATTTATAATATTAGTATGGAAGTATGGATAAATGAGTTACGTTGTTTTTAGGGTTCCGTACCAAAAAGGTACAACAGGAACCCTTATGGTGCGACTCTGTCCGTCTGTCTGTCCGTCTGTCACATTGTTAAATATCTCGAGAACTACTTATGCTATCGATATGAAATTTGGAATAGTTATAAACATTGTGAACCTCTACAAGTTGAAAGTATATTTTTTTTAAATTAATTAATATAAATGATAGAAAATGGCCAAAATGAAAGGGGGGCAAACTGAAAATTTCAAGTAACTAGGTCAAGTGGGGTATCGTTAGAAAGAGCTCAAATTGTACATATCAAAACTATTTTTTATAATTTTTTGGTTGTGGAAAAAAAATGTTTTTTGAAGGAAAATGTAAAAAAAAATACCGTTCCCCCCCCCTTATCTCCGAAGTTTACCAACATAAATGTATGAAATTTTCACCAAACATGGGTATTATAATGAATATTACAGGAAAAATAAAATCGTACACGTATCTTGAAAACTTTTTTATTTATTTATAAAAAACCTTTCAGATTTACATTTTCAATTTCAACACCCTTGCGGGTGTTTATTGTACCTGTATTTTTTTTTAAATAACAATGAAATTACCTGCTTTCAAATAGATGCAAAATGGTTAAAATCGGTTCACGCAATAAACAATTATTCCATAAAAATCATCTTCCATACTAGCTCGCGCGCATTAGTTTACTCAATTTGCCGATAGATGTCGCTGTACGTTGAACGCTCATTTCCTACATCGCGTTTTTCCTGATATAATGAGTTCGGTTCAGGAGCGTCGTTGCGACATGTCGTAAGTCGTAATCTATTGAAGTCTTGATTTTATTTGGACGTTGTCTACCAATAAAACTGTATATTAAAATATTACTTGTTATGTGGGAAATTGAGTCTTGAGGGATTTAGTAAAATCTGTAGAGTTCTATGAATAACATTTTGATGATTCAACTATTGAAAGTTTGTACGGAACCCTCGGTGAGCGAGTCCGACTCGCACTTGACCGGTTTTTTTTATTTAAAAAATGATTTGCAGAGTACATAATATTTTGTTCTGTGATGGTGGTTAGTAGTTAAATAAAAGAATTAGATATACAATGCCGATCTATCTGAATATGGTGATGTCAATTTAATAGTAATAAAATTGCTTGATGGACTATTCTGATATAGATATAATTATAGTTTAATAAATCGTTGAATAATAGCCACTCATCATTCAGAAACAATTTCTAATTCGATTTGTTTGTGTTTTACAAAATACGTGTCACCATGAAATATTTGTTAGTCTTAATATATTCAAATATTTTATATTGTGCCTGCAAAAAATATCAAGCTAACGTCGTCGGTATAGAGAATTGTAAAAATCCCGACTTCCCGTATGCCAAAGAAATACCTTACCTTCTTGATTTCGCGGTTTATAGAGGGGTGTATAATAATCGTGTCAGAATAAATTTGACAGTAGAAAACGACATGTCATTGGCAGGTTTCGAAGCTACACTTCGGATCGGCAAAAAAAATGCTACGGCCATCGAATGGAAAGCTGCACTTAAAAACTTGACATGCACGAACGCTTTTCTGAAAATGTGGTTCCAATTTTTCGGTGTTCCCGTCATTTCGTGCAAACTGAAGAAAGGGAATTATATTGTGCAAGATATAGATATTAATAGCATGGCTTTTAAATATCCTGCTGCTGGGAAAGTGTACGGCGATTACATTTCATATTTTGCAATATATCAGAAAAATTGTACAGTAGGTTGTTGGATTACGGACATATCTGTGTTGCCGTCAAGATACCGGCTTTGATGGGAGTTATTTTATTACTTTTATCATGAAAAAGTAATATTTCCATTATTATTGCATAATATGAAGTAAATAATAAAATTTGGAAAAAAGGGCTTTTAATATTTTTTTTCGTTCATGTTAACTTCTTTAGTTATCTTTTTTTTTTTTAATTTGTTATATTTTAAGTAGGTATATTTAAAAATACGGTCTAAAGCCGGAAATGTCAGTGAATGAATTAAGAGTTTGTGTGGTGGTAGTGGTATATTTACATATTACTTGAAATTGTTTTGTATTGTGTATTTTGAATATAACGATAGTTCTGAATTCTACGCGATGTTTTATTCATAACATAATTATTAAATTCACTTATACGCATTAAAAAAAGGATAAAAACATTTTTTACTTGCATGAACAATGAACATGAGGCATTTTTTTTTTCATACTTACAAAACTTTGTGACACATTTGTTTATGAATGAGGCGTTTTAAGGTATAGTGTTTTAGAGTGAATTACCTATAAAATATTCAATGTAAAATGGGCCTAAAAAATATGAATTTTTAGAAACATTAGAATATCGCGTACATAATATTGTCTTCGGTTACCGCGATAGTTACTCATGAAATAAAACTATGGAAACGGATTAAATCGCGTATAATGAATTTAAAATACATCCCGACGTTTCGAACTCTTTACAGCGTTCGTGGTCAACGGGTGACTGAGGAAAAAATACAATGTGCAAAAGCTACCCACATAGAAGTAATATTAACGAACCATGACCACAAATAATATAGATTTCTAAGGCAGGTTCACACACTATTAATAAAGCTAGTTATACAATATTCAACACAACATATTTTTTTATAACTAGCTTTATTAATAGTGTGTAAACCTGCCTTAGAAATCTATATTATTTGTGGTCATGGTTCGTTAATATTTCTTCTATGTGGGTAGCTTTTGCACATTGTAATTTTTACTCAGTCACCCGTTGACCACGAACGCCGTAAAGAGTTCGAAACGTCGGGATGTATTTTAAATTCATTATACGCGATTTAATCCGTTTCCATAGTTTTATTTCATTAGAATATCGCTTTTTCAATCGACGCAGTTTGTGTAGTTTCCGAGTAAATTTCCTTTCATAATTCATCAAACTGTAAGTTTGTATTTGTTTATGAATGAGACGTTTTAAAGTATCAGATTGAGGTATAAAATATTCAGAATGGGCTTAAAAAATATGTAATCTTTTGAACATTACAATATCGCTACTCGGTACTTAGTGTTTTGACTGAATAGCTTGTAATTCTTGTAATGTAATGTTAGTTTGTTTCTTTCTATCCGTAAGCATTTTTCTTGTATGTTTGAATTTATTCATATTGCCGACAAATGTTTGTTATCTAGATGTAGTTGTTATTTCGTTCCGATTTTGTACATGTAAATGCATTAGCAACTTGTGGCATCTTCATTGGTTCTTGTATTAAGGTAAAATACCCCATAATGGACGGTGATGCCATTATGGACAAAAAAACACAAATTCTTAAAAATAAGTATCTAAAATAAGTTTCTAAAAACTGACGGCTATGTACCATAAACTAGAGTTGTAGAGCTGTTTGATTTTGAAGTTTCAATTAATTCGGTTATTTCTGAAGGATTTGGAGACAAGATAAAATTCACCAGTTTACTGAAAAAAATATCATGACGAATTCTTAGTAATGTTGCTAAGAGATTTGAGTTCAGGTATAAAATAATAAAAAAATAACGCACGGTGTAATCTTGAATGCGTTTTACTTACTGCATTAAGCATGAGATAAGGTATAAAACATACTAGTTTGTTGCTCCAAAGATATAAAGAAATGACGTTATTTTGCGAGTGTCCATTACTGGACCCGAAAAACTGCGTACCTCCTATGATGGACAAGGAACAATTTACAAAACCAAAATTTACAAGAAACAATCCTATGTTCAAATAACCCAAACTAATTGTATTTATGGTGTATAAAATTGACTCATTGCGTATCAGTTGGCTTTAAAAGTAAAATTTGAAACTTATTTCACTGTCCATAATGGGGGATCCATTACTGGAGAACTGCCGTCCATAATTGGAGAAAAAACACCTAGTTTTAATTTGTTAACTATGAAGAAACCAATAGGAGTATCTATTCTGCAATACGCTTGAAATGTAAAAGAAGGATAGGACATTCAAGATTTAACACGCTTAGCCGTAGAATTCTTACATTTATCAGTGAAATATCAAAAACAGGCGAATTTTTTTCTTAAACTGTCCATGATTGGGTCCGTCACCTTACCTGATAACATTATTTTATTAGATAAATTGTACCGTTTGTGCCCTAATAAACATTAAACATTAAACATCGCTTTTTCAATCGACGCAGCCTGCTCATTACAATATTGTCTAGTTTCCGAGTAAATTTCCTTTCATCAAACTGTAAGTAAATGTTCAAATAATTTTTAACTCCCGATGCAAAAACGATGGGGTGTTATAAGATTGACGTGTCTGCACTGAGAGAAAATACAACCAGTTTTCATGCATGTTCGTTCAACAAGTTTTTTGGTTAAAATAGCGCCTACGTGCTCTTTGGTTCAAACAACAAGCTACTTGTCATTTGAATCGGCAATATATTTGAATCAACAAGTCGATTTTATAAAAACAACCTGACACATATTGTTTTAAACATACGTTTGGCTGATTCAAACGGATAAACCGCAACATGTCGAACTTGTTAAATTCACAATGCAAATTTCTCTCAGTGTGTCTATCTGTCTGTCTATCTGTCTGTCTGTGTGTCTGTCTATGGTATTGTAGCTCCCGAACGGATGAACCGATTTAGATTTAGTTTTTTTTTGTTTGAAAGCTGAGTTAGTCGGGAGTGTTCTTAGCCATGTTTCATGAAAATTGGTCCACTATGTCGGGGTTTTTTTCAGTTTTAATTTTGTGGTTAGGTTATTGGATAATATCTTTGAACCGTCACTTCGCTATGGCTAACCGTTTATAAAAAGCAAATTGACCCTAAGTTAATAAAACGCTTATGCATAATTTCAGTAAGGGTCTCTCTGGCTCGATTTGATTTCCTCGGAATTGAAAAGGACCGGACCTTTAAGTATTTAAGGGCTGTTGGGGTAAATTGGCTTCCTAAGCGGATTTAAAGACTTATATTGACCGGGATATAGACCGTGATTACCTTTTTGATTTTTGTCGAGCTCCCGATATTTCGACGCAGTTGCAGGCATCATGATCACGGAAAACATGATGATGCATGCAACTGCGTCGAAATATCGGGAGCTCGACAAAAATCAAAAAGGTAATCACGGTCTATATCCCGGTCAATATAAGTCTAATGAAAATAACCGTGAATCATTCAAAACTCTTACGGATTTAAAGAGATTAGTTAATACAGATTTTAATATTAAGGGCTGGTTTTTCAATCGCAAGATAAATAATATCTGTCGGATAAATGTTAGCTGTCATTGTCATTTATACGTGTGATGAAAAGGATAGTGATAACTTTATCTGGTAGATAGATTTATCTGGCGACTGAAAAACCGGCCCTAAGTATCAATTATCATATTTGAGAATAACCTGCAGTACACAAAAGCTTGGACTGTAGGTAAATATTTTTTTTTATTAATCCATACCTACTACTATTATAAATGGGAAAGTGTGTGTGTCTGTTTGTTTGTCCCTAACGGAGCGACGAATTGACGTGATTTTTTAAGTGGAGACAGTTGAAAGGATGGAGAGTGACATAGACTAGCTTATGTCTCTTTCTAACCATCCACTTCCGTAAAATGGGGTGTGGAAGTGTATATGGAGCATTCCGCAATTTTCGAATACAACGCGAGCAAAGCCGCGGGCAAAAGCTAGTCGTATATAAATTAAATCTTGCATGTTGCAAAAATGCCGATCTCTGTCAGAAAATGTGTAATTTTCTATTTTTAAAGTGCAACTATCTCTTACCTCTAAATGTTAAATGTAGGTTTACTTATACTTATCTTTTCCCCTCACTAGCTCGGAAACACGTGTTTTGTCCTTTAATACCAGCGGGTAAAAACGTATTTTATCCACTAGTGGATAAAGTAATTTGACCTTGAATATAGTCAAATTTTCTGCTTTAAAACTGATAAAGTGGATGGATTTAGTGATGAAGATGATTTACCACCTGTCACTTGTGGAATTACTGGAAGCAGTGATAAATGCGTTTTTTTGCGTTGTAATTTTCTCGCTATAGTGAGGGGAAAAGTTTTGTGTTACACACGGGTGCAAATGTATTTTACTTCTCGTGTGTTGAAAAACTCGCCAAGTTCAGGATTCTATTCTTGAACCACTCGATTCGCTCGTGGTTCAACTATAGAATCCTTTCACTTGCTCGTTTTTCAATTCCACACTCGGCGTTAAAATACAACTTTGCCCCCTTGTATAACAATTAACTATTTATATAATCCATGGGAATAATATAGACTTTTTTTGTCTTCCATACATCTGCAAGAATTAACATTTTTATCGTGATAAAATATTTACTACAAACAACAACCCGCAAAACTAAACAGAACAAAATCCCAGGACATCATCATCCTCCTTGCGTTATCCCGGCATTTGCCACGGCTCATGGGAGCCTGGGGTGCGCTTCGACAACTAATCCCAGGATTTGGCGTAGGCACTAGTTTTTACGGAGGCGACTGCCATCTGACCTTTCAACCCGAAGGGTAAACTAGATACCTTATTGGAATTAGTCCGGTTTCCTCACGATGTTTTCTTTCACCGAAAAGCGACTGGCAAATATCAAATGACATTTTTTCGCACATAAATTCCGAAAAACTCATTGGTCCGAGCCGGGTGTCGAACCCACGACCTCCGGAACGAAAGTCGCACGTACTTACCGCTAGGCTACCAGCGCTTTTACCATCAAAATCCCAGGACAAAAATAAAAATGTCTATTTTCAGTACAGGTGTTTCAGTAATTGCACACATCTGCCATACGGGCTTCCGGTCGAAAATGTCACAAGTCACAACAATGAAACGTTCCGTTTTCCCGGCAAGGTCCGGACTCCGTAAATCGAATAGGTTTGTTGCATAAGCCACTTATAAACGATACGAGTTTCTGGAAAATGCTTCCACGTATGTAAAGGCTTTCAGAGAGGTTATTTTAGATTCTCTGCAGGCGGCCATTTTTAGAAATGGAGTCAACTTGAGACCGTAATTTGAATAAAAATGTCGAAGTCAATCAAAGGTCCCACTTTGCCGCTTACCATAACAGTGTTTTCAATTTATCCGTTCCGAGATTGGATGTAGCACCGATATCATACATCCCATATTGGATCGGATCATATGAAAACGCTATGATCATGAGATTTGCATGTTAGTATTTATTTTACACAAAAACCCTGTCGAAGCAGCCTTTTATAAAAACTACAAAGTGGCAAAATTTGGTTTAGTTTGTGCACCGATTCCAATATAATAAAAAAATATTTTTTTTTTCTTTATATTTTATATTCTTATTATATTTATCTTGATATTACAAAGGTAACCTTCAATTTGTTATTGTTTTCCTTCTCATGTGACTGTAATTTTACCATTAGACCATTAGTAGTATTTCCTGCGCAGCCTGATTTGATGATTCCGTGTCACGCGCGTGCGATCAAGCTAAACTAGTGCCTCTACCATGTTTGTCCTTTTAGGATACGTTACACGGAAAATGTGGGATTTTTTAATTATAGGAAAAGTGGAAAAATTCACAACTGCGGTAGGAGTCGAACTTACTACCTTTTAGAACACCGTTCCAATCGCCCAGTAGGACTAGCGCTTGATTGCATCATAGGTCTTCTTCTAAGTGTATTAATAACATAAGGACGAGTAGTCTATCTCGTTCTCTGTAAGTTTTCCTTTTCGCACGTGTATCGTACGACGTATTCCAGTATCTTGTGTATTTTTTTACGCACTAGTGCGAGAAGTGTTTCATTTCTTGTCAGGTCGAAACTTCAGAGGGCCATGCGAAAAGGAAATTCTTAACTCGTGTTGATTTAAAACACTCCGGTCGTGTTTTAATTTATCACCACTCGTTTCGAACTTATTTTTGTTCACACTTGTATCGTAATGTATACTATTTGAGTACCTACAGACGGATATCTAGTGGTTTTTTACGAACTAGTGCGAGAAGTGGTTCATTGTATGTCTCAGGTCGAAACTTCGGAAGGCCGTCTGTACTAAAAAACGTCGTACGATAGGTTCGTAACTCGTGTTGATTTAAAACACTCCCTTCGGTAGTGTTTCGAACTTCTCTCAACTTCCTTTTTTTCGCACTCTTATCGTAACGTACTATTTCATGAAGCGCTATCGAGTTACATGTTGTAAAACGTAAAAATATTTTAAATCTCATGGTAGTGGCTTCGCTAAAAATACAGTGAATTTTTGTAGGTTATTTATCTTATAATATGGTCACTTATTTACATAAAATTAGGTGTAAAGCATGATATTATGATCTAATAAACTGTGCCAATTTTATCACATGGTCAATGAATCTAGATTATCCCTACTACTTAGTTCTTTTTTATAAATGGGCTTACTCTTGACCACAGACTAACCAGAATCAAATAATAACGTCAATTTTGACCCTCGCATATCGTATCCAGAGCCATTTGCTGTACTTATTTTAAAGTTCAAATCGTAAATCTACATGAACAATTGGACATACTATTACTCACATGAACCTTTCGATTATGTTAATTTTAAATAAGAATTCAAGGCCCCCGAAACACAGGAAGTAAAAGAAGTAAGAATGCGGTAAAATCAGGAAGTCAACATGTTGATATTAGAAGATCAAAAAAAAATTGGTCACGAGAATGTAGAACAATGTATGATGAATTATCTCAACTTTAAGTATTTCATACTTCATGTTTCTTGGCAATTTGCCACGACTTTTGGGAGCTTGGGGCCTGCTGCTTGGGGATGGCTTAAGTAGTCTTTACAAACGACGTTTACTTCTTGGCGCATCGACCCAAAATGAGTCTTGGCCACCGACATTAGTGTATGGCAATCCGTATCCGTACATATCTCGATCCTTAGCGACGCCCCTCCAATTGTCTTAGAGGTCGTGCAGATCCGCTTCAACGGCATCGCCCCAACGATACCTGGGTCGTCCACTTGGCCTCCGCTCCGTTCTACTGAGAAACCTATGTAAGGTACAGCGGGGCAAATCTCGACTGGGGGTCAATGACATATAACTGGTCCATTTTTTTTCCATATTTTACAATGTTTGCATTATTAAATATACTGTCCACCGGTTATATATAGTAGGCGTGTTCAGTGGATACATGTAGAACTCAACATAATAGTGTAATAATGGAAAAAATGGATCAGTTACAATTGTCCCCCAGTCGAGATTTGTCCCGCTGTAGGTACCTTATGTCCTTTTCGCACCGCGATCATCCTCCGTTCTTATTTTTAAGTATATAGTGACCTATTTTTAAAAGGTAAGTAGCTAGCTACATTTCCTCGTGATCCAATCGTCACGGACCCCACCGCTCACAATTGGATAATCACGAGAACCGGACCAATTGCACTCCGTGATTTGCTGACAATTGTTTCATGTGCAACACCGTTGTTAGAGCAAACACACTCGGTCACGGATAAACTATCCTGTATAATAGTAAAAAGTCTCCAAACTCTCCAATGAGCAACTCTAGGTAGATAATTGGATATCAATTAATTATTGTAAAATTACCCACTGTTCGATACTCTATTGCCCAAACGCTAAAATCATTGTTTTAAGTTTTTTGACATTGACATCATCCTCCTTGTGTTATCCCGGTATTCGTCACGGCTTATGGGAGCCTGGGGTCCGCTTTTGACAATTATACCCAAGATATAGCGTAGGCACTTAGGTTTTACGAACGCAACTGCCATATGATCTTCCAAAAAGAAGGGTAACTAGGCCTTAACCTTATTATAATTAGTCCCATTTCCTTACCTTATGAAATGACATTTCGCACATAAGTCTTAAAAAGTGAGCAAATGCTCGATGATGATCAACTCAATAGGCCAGTCGACTTAAAAAACAACGCCGTGTCTTGCGTTGCTGACGGTCGCGCGATGGTCGCTCGACGGCGATGCGACGCATACGAAATCAAACCTTATCGATATGGAAGTATGAGACGCGACGGCGACGGTTGCGCGACCGTCGCCCACGCAAGACACGGCGTAAGTAGTCCGTCAGTTAGATTATCAAAGAATTTTAGACACGTATTTTTTCTTCTTTCTCGTAAACGAAAAATGACGACGGTACAGTGCATTGAAGTTTCGCGTGTCGTCACGCCTAGGTACAATTTTTACTTAGAAGTGACGTCACAAGCCCCACTCCGGAACTTTGATGCTCTATATCTTTGTATTTTTTTATTATTTAGAAAAAGCGAAAAATATGTGTTCAGGATTTTTGGCCGATTTTTTTTTATGCTACATCGATGGCAAACAAGCGTACGGTCCGCCTGATGGAAAGCGGTCGCCGTAACCTATGGACGCCTGCAACTCAAAGAGTGTCACATGCGCGTTGCCACCCCATTAGAAAATTGTACACTCCCTTTTTCTGTGTTAAGTACACAGCTAAAATGGGTGTACAAGTTCTAAGGAGGATCGATCTAACTGACGGACTAAACAGAATGCCATTTTTATGTAGTCGTCATCCCTATTGACAAATTTTACGAAATTTTATCAATGGAATATAAACCAATCTCGTTCAAGTGTACAACTTTTAAGGACTCAATACTTCCGAGCTCTTCTCGAGTTGTTTATCTAAAGGATATTGGTTTCTTCCCGTCCCCAGTTCATCCGTCTCCCACACAAAATAAATGCTACACGGATGATAGCAAGTCAATCACACTTTGTTTGGTGTCCTTGGCCTGTGTAACATACGGGTACAAGAGTGATATCATCTTTAGGTATTATAATAAATATAAAAAAAAATCTACCCTCAAAAGACTCCTTAAGACACCTTCAAAAGTTGTAACTACCCAAAAGTGTGAATAGTTATTTTCCCCTCACTAGCTCGGAAACATGTATTTTGTCCTTTAATACCAGCGGGTAAAAACGCATTTTATCCACTAGTGGATAAAGTAAATTGACCTTGAATTGAGGCCAATTTTCTGCTTTAAAATTGATAAAAGTGGGTTAATCTAGTGATGAAGATGTTTTACTACCTGTGGAACGTGGAACTACTGGAAGCAATGATAAACGCGTTTTTGGCGTTGTAGGTACTTTCCTCGCTATAGTGAGGGGAAAAGTTTTGTGTTTCACACGAGTGCAAATGTATTTTACTTCTCGTGTGTTGAAAAACTCGCAAGCTCAGGATTCTATTCTCGAACCACTCGCTTCGCTCGTGGTTCAACTACAGAATCCTTTCGCTTGCTCGTTTTTCAATTCCACACTCGGCGTTAAAATACAACTTTGCACTCTTGTATAACAAAATAATTTGTTTACGTTTTTAACTACCTACCCTACCTACATAAAAATACAGAGTTAAGGCTATGAAGACGACTTGATAACCGTCCTTCTTGAGAGATATGAGGCGACGGTTAAAAAATGTAGTAAGTAAATAATGGTAAGAAATTACCGCAAATTGACACTTGCAAGTGTGTTGCATTTAAGTTAACTTAAGTGTCTTTTCTGTCAATATCATTTATTGCACGTTGCGCTGTAATAAAACATTTACAATTTAAAAAAGTTTGAGCCAGAGAGACATGAAAAATTCAGAATAGGTATCTAAGTAGTTCTCCATTTTAATATTTTTATGCGGCAAATTTACAGGTACATTTTCAACCACGGAAACCAATTAGTGAATTCTTTGATGTGTTTCGTTGCAATGCAGATTGCACTCAGCCAGTGAGCAATAGCATATTCAATTTGTTCTGCAAAAAAACAACTAGCAAAAATAAATTGTAGATTTATGAGCTTTTACTCGTCAGAATTTTGCAAATATTACAGTCTGTCGATAATAATACGGGAAACAGGCCCCGTAGCTGAATGGCATTTCTCCGACGCCAAACGAAAGCGATACGCCGCTGGCTCTGTCGCGCCAATACGCAAGCGCGATAGAGATAGATATCTACTAGCGCTTCGTTTCGTGAGCGTTTCGTGAGCGATTGTGCCATTCGGCTAGCCACCCAGGGCCTCTGGCCTAAGTCTGTCTGGCTAAACCGCGGTGGCAGGTTCGAATCCCGGTAACAGCATTTATTTGTGCGATGAGCACAAATATTTGCTCCTGAGTCATGGATGCTTTCCATGTACCTATATAGGTATTTGTATCCATACTAATATTATAAATGGGAAAGTGTTTGTTTGTCCGTCTTTCACGTCAAAACGGAGCGACGAATTGACGTGATTTTTTAAGTGAAGTTAGTTAAAGGCATGGAGGGTGATATAGGCTACTTTTTGTCTTTTTCTAACGCGAGCGAAAGTTAGTACTTATTATATATATCATTGAGTACCTACAACACAAGCTTTCTTGAGCGTACCGTGGGGCTCAGTCAAAATGTGTAGGAATGTCCTATAATATTTTATTTATTATATTGTTTCCTTATATAGGTATAAATCTTATTTTATCACAATCATAATTCAAGGCAAAACAAATTACAGCAAATAAGCCAATCTTGCCTTATTACCTGTGTCGGCCGTCTATCCTCAGATTAATAAGAGAGGAAAAATAGCGAAATAAGCTGACAGTTTCCTCTAATAAATCTTAATAGACAAGTATTTCGGAAAAAAGGTAAATAATGTTGGGGTAACTTCAAGAATGAAATAAATTAAAACTGCTAATACAGCGAAAAGGATTTCCTTCGTATTTTTTTAACCCCTGACGCAAAAACGACGGGGTGTTATAAGTTTGACGTGTCTGTCTGTCTGTGTGTGTGTCTGTCTGTGGCATCGTAGCTCCCGAACGGATGAACCGATTTAGATTTTTTTGTCTGAAAGCTGAGTTAGTCGGGAGTGTTCTTAGCCATGTTTATTTATTTATTATTTGGAGAACCAACAGCTTACAATTCAGAATAAATAATATAACCCTAGTAACAAACAGCCAATTATAGGTTCCCACCAGTAGTAACAGGTTATCAAACAAATGGTGGTGGTATGTTTCATGAAAATCGGTCTACTATGTCGCGGTCGGGGATTTTCAATTTTTTTAATTTTGTGGTTAGGTTATTCCGGAAACGTTCATATTTGTCATGTCATGCTAGTTGAGTCAATGTCAGTATACCTGGTATACTGAGACTGACTGAAACAGTATGACACGAATACGTTTCCGTAACAATACGAAGGCAAATCTTTTCGCACAGTAAGTATCTGGAAGTCATAACCATAAGGCCTCTTACATCTTGACAGATGATTTAAGCAGCGTCTGAATGCGAGAGACAACGCCTCGCGTGACTATATAGACCTATCCGGGAGCGACATGCCCGTCCGCATTTCGTACACGTAAATTGAGGCCCCACCGCCGAGGAGAGAGTATCGCGACTGTGTCTTTTTGAACGCTTTACGGCTAAGCCTTGAAACCAGGTGTTGTCGTGGGTTTCTCTACCTTTTGCGACGATACTTCTCCACTCATTGCGGTTCGATGCAAGTTCGTCCCACGTGTTACAGTCCGGAAGTACTTTATCTGGAAGTACTTACTTGGTTATAAGTTTTGGAAAAGGTGCATTCTCCCATGCATCTCAAAAGTTAGAAAAAATGACAACCAGGGTACGTAGCCGAATGGCACAAACGCTCACAAAACGAAACGCTCGTAGATATCTATCTCTATCGCTCTTGCGTGTTGGCGTGACAGAGCCAGACTACCTTTCGCGGCGTTTCGTTTTCGTTTCACGTCGCAGAAAAGCCATTCGGCTACGGCACCTGGCCTCGCCGGCGTTGCGAATCTATGAGCAATGGTAATCTCTTACCATCTGTTTTTTCCTACTATGTACATCATTAAAATGACTGTATTTAAACATAACGTGGTATATTCTTCTAAAACGCTCTTTTAAAGTTTTGAGCGATTGAAAATGTCTGCCTAAGGCACTCGTTCCACCAAATTACAGACAGTAATATTAGAGCCACTGATTCCACGGAGGGTCTTATCTGCTCCACGCAGGACTAGGTCAACAAATACTTAAGTAATTGACAATTTTCCTAGAAAGTATTTATAAAGTTCTACTTTTGTGATTTTTTTCATATTTTTTAAACATATGGTTCAAAAGTTAGAAGGGGGGGGACGCACTTTTTTTCCTTTAGGAGCGATTATTTCCGAAAATATTAATATTATCAAAAAACATACATACATACATACATACAATCACGCCTGTATCCCGTAAAGGGGTAGGCAGAGCACATGAAACTACTAAAGCTTCAGTGCCACTCTTGGCAAAATAAGGGGTTGAAAGAAAACGAAACTGTGGCATTGCAGTGACAGGTTGCCAGCCTCTCGCCTACGCCACAATTTAACCCAAAAAACCAAAAATAAAATAATATTATAATATTATAATATATTATTATATTATTATAATATTTAAATCAAAAAACGATCTTAGTAAATAAACCCTTATTCATTTTTAGGGTTCCGTAGTCAACTAGGAACCCTTATAGTTTCGCCATGTCTGTCCGTCCGTCCGTCCGTCCGTCCGTCCGTCCGTCCGTCCGTCCGTCCGCGGATAATCTCAGTAACCGTAAGCACTAGAAAGCTGAAATTTGGTACCAATACGTATATCAATCACGCCAACAAAGTGCAAAAATAAAAAATGGAAAAAAATGTTTTATTAGGGTACCCCCCCTACATGTAAAGTGGGGGCTGATATTTTTTTTCATTCCAACCCCAACGTGTGATATATTGTTGGATAGGTATTTAAAAATGAATAAGGGTTTACTAAGACCGTTTTTTGATAATATTAAAATTTTCGGAAATAATCGCTCCTAAAGGAAAAAAGAGTGCGTCCCCTCCCTCTAACTTTTGAACCATATGTTTAAAAAATATGAAAAAAATCACAAAAGTAGAACTTTATAAATACTTTCTAGGAAAATTGTTTTGAACTTGATAGGTTCAGTAGTTTTTGAGAAAAATACGAAAAACTACGGAACCCTACACTGAGCGTGGCCCGACACGCTCTTGGCCGGTTTTTTTAATACCTATCCAACAATATATCACACGTTGGGGTTGGAATGAAAAAAAATATCAGCCCCCACTTTACATGTAGGGGGGGTACCCTAATAAAACATTTTTTCGATTTTTTATTTTTGCACTTTGTTGTGATTGATATACATATTGGTACCAAATTTCAGCTTTCTAGTGCTAACAGTTACTGAGATTATCCGCAGACGGACGGACGGACGGACGGACAGACAGACATGGCGAAACTATAAGGGTTCCTAGTTGACTACGGACCCTAAAAAAACTAATTTTCAGTTTCTTTAGAATTTTGAAGTTTCGTTTTTCACGGATCTCACAAAATTTTAGATATTAACCTAACAACGGCTGCCGGCCTAGCCAATCGTTGCCGCTAGGTAGCGATTGAAATGTAGTCTGGCTCTGTCGCGCGACTACGGATGAGCAATAGAGACAGCCTGTTATGATACGCTTAAGAAGCGTAAGCAATTCTCACATTGGCTGGTCAGATAATACACCCAAGGTAAACGAGAATGTTGGGCCAACTTTAAAACAATCGACCACAACTTTGAAACAATGGAGGTCTGACACTGTCCCCAAGATTACCTAAAGTTAGCCACGATAATGACTACGAGGGAAGCCGATTCAGATTCAGAGATTTTTTTATTTTGACACGACATCGATCGTCGATCAGTGGTCTTGCGCTTGATGAATCAATGTGAGTTAGTGTGTCAGAGGAAAGGTTATGGAATGTCTCAAACTTTAATTTACTAACGGCCACTTGCACCAACGAAAACGGAGGGTTAACCCGAGGGTTAACCCACCATTTTGTATGGCATTTGATAGATGACAGCATTGACAGCCCACTAACCCTGAGTTAAGTGATTGGTGCAAGTGGCCCTAAAAGATTTTAAATAAAATATCCATATACCTCACTTACAATTTTCGCAAAATAATAATTATTATGAAATATTTTGCAATTCAAGTCATATCGGTAAAACGAAAAAAAAAAACAGATTCTTTTTCGCGAACCTCTTATAGCGTCTAGCTCCTCATTTGTACCTCCCTCCCCCTCTTGGGGGTCTGGGATAAGTCTAGAATTTGACCTAATGTTACTACGATCAAATCCCTTATCAAATTAAAAGTTCAGAATAGGGCTGATGGGCAGATTTCGATTCAACTTCCCCTAAAACAAACTTTGAACAGCAAACTTCTTTCAATTCCGATTCTAAAGGTGTTCCAGAAAGGGTTGGAAATAAATGGCGACAGTTTTTCAATTCATTCACACCATTTCTAACAATGGTTCAGTTAGCGAGAAGTTTAATTTGGAGTTTTTTTTAAAGAATTGGCTTAGGATCCATTCTTCTATTGTGGTAGAGCGATAAGACTAAGTGTGCACTCCAGAGGGAAGAAAGGAAAGGAAAGGGAAAAATCTTTTCACATTAAGTACCTACATAAGGCGATTTGCTACTTTTTTTTAAATATATAAATGGGCTTACTCTTGGCCACAGACTAGCCAAAGGCAAAGACGTGGCCTACGATGGAGTGAGCTCGCCCAGAAGATGCCTGTTCACTCTTGATTTAAAGGTTACCGCGGGTTATATGAGCTCGGAAATATAGCCGCCGGCAAGGAATACACAGTAACATGAGTCACGATTTTATGGCATGTTCCATTTATTCACGATGCAATTTCAAGTGATAATATATCTCTAAATAATAAATATATGCATAGATCCTTTCATTTGCAGCTGTAGTTCAAATAAACAGTCAATGAAGTCGTGACTCAGGTAACTTTTACGTGGATTCACCCATTGGGTGATTAGAAAAATAATATTTTTTATTAAAATAATATTTTAGAAAAATAATATGGGATGTCCTTGACCCTAAATAATAGGTGGGTGAGGTTAGACGGGGTAAGACAAAAACGGGATAAGACAAACACTTGTAGGACATTCTCATAGGTACTTTTGTGTTATCCCTGGTGAAATAAACCATGTACCCCACCTGATTTTTAATTTTTTTTTTTGTAATTTTTTTAATTTTATTATTTTGATTTTGTAAGTAAATTAACACATAATTTGCCGCTTTATGAATCTGTTTTTTTTTAAATTATTATTTTTATGTTGCTTTTCATCCATAATTTTGTTTCTTGTCTAAAATAATTGATATCCATATAAGGTACAGCGGGCAAATCTCGACTGGGGGGCAATTGTAACTATGATGTTGAGTTTACGACGCCTACCATATAACCGATGGACGCTCTATTTAATAATACAAACATTGTAAAACATGGAAAAAATGTACCAGTTACATTTGTCCCCCAGTCGAGATTTGTCCTGCTGTATAGTCAGCCAAAAAAGTGGTTTACCACTTTTCGACCTTGTGTTTAACACAGAGTCGAAAAGTGGTAAACCACTTTCTTGGCTGACTGTACCTTAGGTATAGATAGGTTTTTTGCAAATATATCAAAATTCAAAAACTAAACTAAGCAATACTGTAAAAAAGTTTAAATTTAGGATTATAGCACCTATAACACTCGACACTTTAAACTTTGCACATTTAACAAGTACGAAGATATCTCAGCACCAAATGGGACATTCAAATCCATTTCAAACTGTACGGAGTAAAGTTATTACGATATGTAGAAAGTCTGTATAATATATTGTTTCAACTAAAACTATCTGTCAGTTAAGTTTAGAAGTTACTATTTAGGTACTATCAAAGTTACTGTCAAAGCAAATACATATACAAGGTGCTCGCGAGGAACCCATATAACTTTAACGGCATATTCTTGGTCACATTTTAAGACTAAAATGTCACATGAACTTTTCTAGATTTCGTCTAGTTTCAGAGTTATTGCCAATTAAAAAAAAACATTTCCGTGTTGTTACTCAATAGAAAAGGTCTTCTTAACGGCGCTGATGCGAAATTGTGGAGCATGGTCTCACCTGTAGTCGTTGATAGATGTCAAAATGTGACAAGAAAAACTTCCAAAAAATTTGGTTTTTAGAAAAATAAATTAAGGAACTCATTTTAATTGCCAACTTTATGAATAAAAATTACTTTTTATGTGAAAATACGTCCAAAAAAGTAAAAAAAAAAACAAAAAAAAATTATTTTTTTTCGCGAAAATTTTTAAAATTCATATAACATTTTTTCTTTCTTTTGGCCTCAGAAACGCGTGGTTCAAGTTATGCGGGTTCCTCGCGAGCACCTTGTATAACTCCGTATAGACAGATAAAGTCTAAGAAAAAAAAGTACCTCAGTACCATACAGAAAAAGGTAGGGTGGCCTAGATGGCATTACACCTTTGGGGTACGCTCAGCTAGATGGCGCTAATATAAATATTTGACATTTTAAAACATATCAAGCTAAGAATATGGGCCAAATTGTCAAAACTGAGGTTCAAAAGTTTTAAGCCTGTGTCAAGAGATGGCAGTCTATGCACTGTGATTACATATTTTACTTCGACAGTAACTCTCTATAATACTCGATCCTCTTTGGTCAAAGTAAAACGTGTAATCACAGTGCAAAGACTGCCATCTCTCGATACAAGCTTTAAACTTTTGAACCTCAGTTTTGACAATTTGGCCCTATTGTTAGCTTGATATGTGTTAAAATAAAAAATATTAATATTAGCGTCATCTAGCTGAGCATTCCCTAAAGGTGTAACGCCATCTAAGCCACCGTACTTACCTTTTTTCCTATGGCTTTAAGGTACGTTTTTTTTCTTACAATTTATCCGTCTACACTGAGTTATACAACGTGTTACACCAACCACTGAAAACCTCAGACACCCCAACAGATTTTTATTATTTAGAGTTAGTCTAGAGAATTTATTCTTAAACCGACCTATTATTTCCAAAGATATTGCTGTTTCTTTTATTTTCGTAAGTCTAGTTGATTAGTAACTCTACGTTCGTTGATTACGTATGCGTGCCGTGTTAGTGTATCATCGTGGTCCAAACAGATTACTGGCAATTCGTAATCCTTATTGCAAAGACTTTAGGTATCTTATCAATTGTCAGTCATACAAACTGGGTTTAGAACAAAAGTCGATAAGGCGATAGTTTGTTACAAATTGTAAGAAAAACAGCCCTTATTGCCTGAAATACGGTAGTGACATTGGCAACTGACATTCGCTTTGTAGTAACAGGGACTGACCTGTCGTATTTTCGCCATGATAAATTGAACCTTATCACTGAGCCAGAAGAGCGAAATTTTAAAAATTCAATCTTTAATAAAAAGAACAGCCAGTATTAAAATATTACCAAGTATGCAATCCTCTATCAGAGATACAGTAGTAACTTTTGCTTTTGTAACTTTTAGACCTGGCACGCAAAAAATGAAAACTAAATACAAAAAATAACCTGCATTAAAATATAGCGTAATCGATTCTACTCTTGATTCTGAACAAACTGTTTTCTGGTTTTCAGTGCATGGTGTAACACGTTGTATATGTCTTTGGTACTATACACTGCCAAGGAGTGGCATTCCTTACCTGTGTCTATATATAAACCGAACATATGTAATATAATCCAGTAATCAAGATAATATTTTCCTTTACCGGAAATAGACTGGATAATATCAAATGACATTTCGGAAGTAATAAGTTTCGCAAAGCTGGAGTTGAACCCGCGAACTCCGTATTAAATGTTGCTCGCTCTTACCTCTGGGTCACCAGCGAAAATCCCGTTTTTTTTTGTTTAAAAATTAACATTCGTCCAAAAATTTGAACATCCGAATATTACATGTGCCGTGTTCATATCAATCATATCGAATATTAGATGTGCCGAATATAACATGGTCTTACACCAGCGTGCGTATCCGAATGGCATTTCTCCGACGCGAAACGAAAACGAAACGCCGCGAAAGGTAGTCTGGCTCTGTTGCGCCAATACGCAAGAGCGATAGAGATAGATATCTACGAGCGTTTCATTTCGTGACCGTTTGTGCCATTCGGATACGTACCCAGACCCTTTAGCACAACTTGCCTTGTCGCGCGCGAGTCCATACATCAAGCGCGACTTCAGGACTCGCGCGCGACAAGGCATGTTGTGCTAGAGGGGCTGATCTACTTACTAAAACAGTTTCAAAATTAACTACAAAGCAGTTGATCAAAGCTCAGTCCCTGCATATTGATGAGGACGAAACAAGCCCTCATTACCATACTTTCACACGTGAAAGGTCGTAAGCGACAAACATATTAATACATGGAAAAATTGTACTGTCACGCTGTTTTGTGTGTAATGCATAATTGCATAGTTAGGCTTGATAATCAATTAATCATATTTACGCTTGCTTCTAAGCTGTCTTTAATATGTATATTCATAAGTACTTATTAGCGGAATCAGAATAGGTATACATTATACAACATTATATTGTGTTTACGGTTTACTGCTTATTAAAAAAAACCGGCCAAGTGCGAGTCGGACTCGCCCACCGAGGGTTCTGTACAAACTTTCAATAGTTGAATCATCAATTGTTATTCATATTCTAAAGACTTGAATAAATCCCTCTAGACTCAATTTGTCACATTTGTCACATAAGTAATATTTAATACCTATACAATTTTATTATTAGACAATGTCCAAAAAAAAATCAAGACAACTCGACTTCTCTTCTCTTCTTTCTTCAGTGTAATGGGGACATTTGAACCAGGTACGATTCGGGACGGTTTTACATACATACATACAATCACGCCTGTATCCCGTAAAGGGGTAGGCAGAACACATGAAACTACTAAAGCTTCAGTGCCACTCTTGGCAAATAAGGGGTTGAAAGAAAACGAAACTGTGATATTGCAGTGACAGGTTGCCAGCCTCTCGCCTACGCCACAATTTAACCCATATCCCACAGTCGCCTTCTACGACACCCACGGGAAGAAAGGGGGTGGTGAAGTTCTTAACCGCTTGCTATGCTTAGCATAAATTATTATATACATAAATATGACGAAACCTGTTGCGGATATCATCATTGGTTTGGTTGTGACGAAGCACGGTGCTGATTGCATTTGTGGAACCTGACGAAGCCTGCGTTGCGGATGACAAATATGATTAGTGGTATTGTTTTTTTAATTTAAGATTGCCTGTGTAATGTGTTTTGTAGTATTTGAATGAAATAAACCTTTTACTCTTCTAATATGATGATTCGACTTGACCTAGTAACTTGAAATTTACAGTTTGCCCCCCTTTCATTTTGGCCATTTTCTACAATTAAAATTAATATATTTAAAAAAAATATACTTTCTATTTGTAGAGGTTTACAATGTTCACAACTATTCCAAATTTCAAGTTGATAGCATTAGTAGTTCTCGAGATATTTAGGAATGTGACAGACGGACAGACAGACGGACAGAGTCGCACCATAAGGGTTCCTGTTGTACCTTTTTGGTACGGAACCCTAAAAAGGATATTTATCAAAGATTAATTTTGATATTATAATACGCACGTATAAATATTAAATACGCAATCATGTCACAGTTTCGTTTTCTTTCAACCCCTTATTTGTCAAGAGTGGCACTGAAGATTTAGTAGTTTCATGTGTTCTGCCTACCCCTTTATGCAGATACAGGCGTGATTGTATGTATGTATGTTTATATCAAATTGAAGTCAATAACGACAATAACTGGTTTTCTATGTTCCGAATTCCGCTTTAATTAAAAATTCTATTATCAGGGTATTGGCCGAGCGCCCTTTCAGATTATTCGAGAATCGAGATCACTAAGGTCGGAGTGATTCTTAAATTGGGGATTAAATTAAGTGCTCTTTTAGTTACTGTTAGAGATAATTAATTTAAGACAAAGATCAAAAAAATTAAAGTTGATTGCCTACCTTAACAATGATTTATTAGTGTTATAAGATTATTAAGATTTTTTTTACAAATATCGTTGTCTGGGTACCCAAAGCACAGGCCTTCATGAGCTAACCACGGGGATCAGTCAATCTGTGTAGGAATGTCCTATAATATTTATTTAAGTTTGTAGAAGTATACAACTAGGGAACAAATCAAATTATTTTATTGAATATTTTTTGATTTGTTCTTTTTTCAAGTAGTCACACTACTATATATAAATTATAAATTTAAATAGATATCATACACGAAAGAAAAAACGACAAGGCCCACTGGTGGCCGAGCCGGGAATCGAACCCGGGTCTTCAGCTTACGCGGCTAAGCGCGTAAGCTGAAGACCGGGCATCAAGCGGGTTCGATTCCCGGCTCGGCCACCAGTGGGCCTTGTCGTTTTTTCTTTCGTGTATGATATCTATTTAAATTTATAATTTGTAGAAGTATTTATTTAAAAAAATGAAATCGTACAAGAAAACACCACCACACGCTACCAATTTGTTATGTGGACTGCCGGTCGGACTAAACATTTATAACTCTTATTTCACTAAATTAAGGTATATTTTACTTTACTAATGAACAAAGGTACTTTAAACCTACATAAATAATTTGCCTCAGTTCATAAATTTGTAACGCCTATTACTACTATAGCCGTATCATGGTCATGTTTCTGTCACTTGTCACGTCAAGTCTCGTTACTCACAACTGGTACTGCCATCATCTTGTTTGCTATTCCATGTTAAATTGGATGGTGACATATCCGTTCCAACGGCTACCGCTAGCAATAGCATTAATGTTGGACATGCCCATATAATGATGTGTATTAGCAAAGAGGATCGAGTATTATAGAGAGTTACTGTCAAAGTAAAATGTGTAATCACAGTGCATAGACTGCCATCTCTTGACACAGGCTTAAAACTTTTGAACCTCAGTTTTGACAATTTCGCCCATATTCTTAGCTTGATATGTGTTAAAATGTCAAATATTAATATTAGCGCCATCTAGCTGAGCGTACCCCATAGGTGTAATGCCATCTAGGCCACACCGTACCTTTTTCTGTATGGTACTGAGGTACGTTTTTTTCTTAGACTTTATCTGTCTATACGGAGTTATATATGTCTTTGGTATTAGTGACAATCAGCTGAATCAGGTATTCTGTCACGCACGTAGGCAATAGTGCCATTGAACAATGTGGTGCGAGTTTGACAAAATATACCTTTAAAATGACATGCCAATAAGAATTTTTAGTAGTTATAGAACTACTAAAAATTCTTATTGGCATGTCATTTTAAAGGTATATTTTGTCAAACTCGCACCACATTGTTGAATGGCACTATTGCCTACGTGCGACGTTTTAACTATAGAGTTAAAACGTAACAGACAGCGGTATTATCTTATCCCTTCAAAGCATAGCGAAAAATCTCCGGAGTTTTCGGAGAAAATGTTTATAGGTACTTATTTGCTGTAAAATAATATTTTAACATGCATCTATGATAATTAACTTACCTGGTTTCCAAAGACTCCAATGCTGCACGCTAGCGACACCTGGTCGGCTCCGAACCACACGGCTGCCAACCGAGGGGGTACGTTCAGGATGAACACCTGGGATACAAAATAAATTAGACGTTGAATAATTTTTAAGAAAAAAAAAACCGCCTTCCTTTGGGGTTCTGGTGATAAATACTTTCAAATGTTGGATTATGTTATCAATTCATCTGTATATTTTTTAATGTTTGTTATTCGATATCTCCGTCATTTCTGAACCAATTTTGAAATCTGGATGATTCTGAAGTACTTACAGATGAGAATGATTATCAGAACGGAACTCTAACCAGGGGCGGCTCACTCTTCATCAGCAGTTCCACTGCACCAAATGTCACTGTTCTGGACGTAAGTGCATGCTGTTCTTATAAAAATACCAAAGTCACTATAAGTGTGCCGTTCAGATTTGAGGAGTTCCGTTCTGACCATCATCAGCAATTCCACTGCACCAAATATCACTGTTCTGGACGTAAGTGCATGTTGTTCTTATAAAAATACCAAAGTCACTATAAGTGTGCCGTTCAGATTTGAGGAGTTCCATGCTGACCATCATCAGGAGTTCCACTGCACCAAATGTCACTGTTCCGTACGTAAATGCATGCTGTTCCTTTAAAAACATAAAAATCACCATATGTATGCCTTTCAGATTTGAGGAGTTCCCTCGATTTCTCCAGGATCCCATCATCAGAACTGGGTTCTGAGAAAAATGGGACCAATCTGTATGCATATACATTCAATCAAAAAAAAAATTTTCAAAATCGGTCCAGTAACGACGGAGATA
Organism: Leguminivora glycinivorella; assembly: GCF_023078275.1. Classification (NCBI taxonomy): domain Eukaryota; kingdom Metazoa; phylum Arthropoda; class Insecta; order Lepidoptera; family Tortricidae; genus Leguminivora; species Leguminivora glycinivorella. The sequence goes on from NC_062974.1 coordinate 27,497,308, forward strand.
TCGAGGAACAAACATTAAAAAAAAAAAAAAAAAATACAGACGACTTGATAACCCCTTCCTTTGAGATTTGGAAGGCGGTTAAAAAGTGGAAGCCATTTGATTCTTATAAATTTGATTTTTGTCATTTTTCCTTCTCCTTGCACCATTTTTACATGTCTCTGTTTATCCCGATGGTTGACTGGTAGAGAATGCCATTACATTTTTGTTTTATTTGTGCAATAAAGTATAAATAAATAAATAAATAAATTGATAAAGATATCATACACGAAAGAAAAAACGACAAGGCCTTGATTCTTAGAAACACTCCCGACTAATTCAGCTTTCAAACAAAAAAACTAAATCTAAATCGGCTCATCCGTTCGGTAGCTACGATGTCACAGGCCGACACACACAGACAGACAAATAAATAGAAGGACAGACACGTACCGTCAAACTTAATAGCACCCCGTTCTTTTTGCGTCGGGGGTTAAAAACACTTGAAAATTACTGGACTTGACTTGACTGGAATTAATTAAAATAGTACATTACATCAGAGGCCGGGAAAATGAGGATTTCCGGCCAAGTGGGTATATACGGGCGAGCGAGCGTGCGAGCAAGGCCAGGGATACGAGGTCGGGAATCCGTTTTCACGCCGAGGCATGTATAGTGTTTTTCGCAAACATACAATGAAATTAAAAAAATGCTCTAAAGGACAATATTTTATTTATTAAGTGACAAAATACAAATACACTCAAACGTCAAGTGTGACAAGTATCCAGGTCACACAAAAATTAAAAAAAAAGTGACATGACAGTACTGACAGCTTACTTAAAAAAGTTACTTTGCAGGCCTAGGCCTAAAAAATAATATGAAATACCTTTACAGTCCCCTCGAGTTGTTGCGCCCAAAAAGCGATACTTCCCAGCCTATTTTAAGGAACGTAAAGACAATATTTCATTGCATGTTTGAGAAAAAAATTTAAATTATAAAAAGCTCTTTTATTTGATATGTAACAAATATAGTTCAAAAATCTATGATTAAGTTTCCTTAACTTAATTACATATCCGTCTTTGGGTCACAGGTTTACATATGTGTGCCAAATTTCAAAATAATCGGTTCAGTGGGGAAAATTGGCTGTGACGGGCGTCTGTCTAGTCGCACGAGTGATCCTATAAGGGTTCCATTTTTCTTTTTTGAAGTACGGAACCCTAAAAACGCCAAATTCTAGTCAGCAATTGTCATGATCGGCACTAGCTTGTTTCCTACTTCAAATCTTATTTTATGTCACTGAACCATGAGAGTAATTAAAAAATTACCTGAGAGATAGCCACAATAGTCTGTCCCATGAAGCCAAGCCAGAACATGTCCTGAGGAACGGAGAACACCTTCAGCCATGCGCCCAGACATGTTCCGAAGGATCCGATGATGGTTGTCACACGGAGACCCTGAAGACAAAACGGGAAAGGGTTTTAGAATGAAAAGAAAGCATAGTATAGATTAAATATAACCCGCGGCGCAGTATGATAAATAGTACTATCGTACAGTATGGCCACTCCCGCTCACCCCCTCTCGGTTACCTCACAGTTACCGCCTGTCAAAAACGCGAACAGTCGACCTGTCATATTTCACTCATACAAGCACGGTACGCGTTCACCTACACGAGCTTAGACTGTGTGCTAGGAACGCGCCTCTTTCATATATTTGATCGCCAGTGTTCGAGATGTGCCCACGGAGAGAAAGGGGTGATGAAATTATTAGCCCATCACCACTCTGTGCCAGAAAAATAAGTCCCTAGTAGTTTTCATTAAAATCTTTATTTATCTTTCTTCTTAAGTTAGGCTATTTATAATATGATTATAAAAGTAAAATACAAAACCACATACAAAACAATACAAAATATATAAACACATTATAAAAAACCTAACCTAGGGTGCCGCCAGCAGCGGGGCAGGGCCCAAGCTGCCGGTGGTTAGGGCTGCAGAGAGAGGAACCGTCGGACTATCCGCGCTGTGTCCAAAATTACCGCCTTCTGCATCTGGCCCTTGATCCAACCACCGAGCGAGAGTCTCTTAAGATGTTGGTCATTAAAATTATTATTGCAAGGACGACATGTTGACATTTCAGCATTCCGTTCTTGGCAATTTTTTTTTCAAACCATCAAGTAACGTGCAAATCTTCCCCGTACCATCAAAAATCAATTTTCATCACTCCTTTAATAATAAAATTTCATCCCGGCCAGGAATCCAAACTTAGCGTACTTAGTGGAGCGGGCTACTAATGAACCCATTATTACGTCACGAAAGCAATCAATTTCGGCTCTAAGCCGCAAAGTTGCCGGTTCCCGGCCGATACGGTGGTTATATTTAGTAAGGTATGCGTTCCTAGATATCAAGGGGATTTGATTTCAATCTGTTGTAATGGATTTGAGAGGATATGGAATTGTTGTTATTAGAGTTGGAGATTTGGGTACGCCCATATTAGAAGTTGATGATAAATAATGATAACAGCACAGTATAATAAAGAGTACTATCGTACAGTATGGCCACTCCCGCTCCCCGCTGAAAGTGCCGCTCACCCCCTCTCGGTTACCTCACAGTTACCGCCTGTCAAAAACGTGATCAGTCGACCTGTCATATTTCACTCACACAAGCATGGTACGCGTTCACCTACACGAGCTTAGAATGTGTGCTAGGAACGCGCCTCTTTCATATATTTGATCGCCAGTGTCCGAGGTGTGGTAATAGCGCTCACATATACCGTGATTTTTTTGCTTTCCGTTACTCAGGAGTCAGGTCCGTTGCAACAAAAATATGTATTTATAATTCAACAACGATTTAGGCACTGTATTGTCCATTTAAAATGTAATACAATTCAATGTAACTCTTCTGTAATATGACTGTTTGTGCCAAAATACAGAGAAAAAAAAGTAATAAAAGTCGTTAGGCTCATTAACAGGAACCAATAAATTTTATAAAGTTGTTTTTTTTTTCCTTTTTCATACATAATCCATACTATAAATGGGAAAGTGTGTGTGTCTGTTTGTTTGTCCGTCTTTCACGGCAAAGCGGATTGACGAATTGTCGTGATTTTTTAAGTGGAGATACTTAAAGAGATGGAGAGTGAGATAGGCTACTTTTTGTCTCTTTCTAAAGCGAGCGAAGCCGCGGGCGAAAGCTAGTAGTTAATAAATGACTTAACAAGAGTGAGAGAATCTTAAGAATAACGAAAGTTAGTGTCATATTTCTGACGGCGTCAAAATCAATAATATTAAGAATTAGTAAAGGTTATAATTCTCTTGTTTAGAATTAAAATGTAATTTTTAAGCGCCGCCTCAAATCTCTCAAAAGAAGGTGGTTCTCAATTCGTCTGTATTTTTTTTTGTTTTTTTTTTTATTTTTTTTAATGTTTGTTCCTCGATATCTCCGTTGTTACTGGACCGATTTTGAAAAATTTTTTTTTTATTGAATGTATATGCATACAGATTGGTCCCATTTTTCTCAGAACCCAGTTCTGATGATGGGATCCTGGAGAAATCGAGGGAACTCCTCAAATCTGAAAGGCATACATATGGTGATTTTTGTATTTTTAAAGGAACAGCATGAATTCACGTACGGAACAGTGACATTTGGTGCAGTGGAAGTGCTGATGATAGTCAGAACGGAACTCCTCAAATCTGAACGGCACGCTTATAGTGACTTTGGTATTTTTATAAGAACAGCATGCCCTTACGTCCAGAACAGTGACATTTGGTGCAGTGGAACTCCTGATGATGGTCAGAACGGAACTCCTCAAATCTGAACGGCACGCTTATAGTGACTTTGGTATTTTTATAAGAACAGCATGCACTTACGTCCAGAACAGTTACATTTGGTGCAGTGGAACTGCTGATGATGGTCAGAACCGAACTCCTCAAATCTGAACGGCACGCTTATAGTGACTTTGGTATTTTTATAAGAACAGCATGCACTTACGTCCAGAATAGTGACATGTGGTGCAGTGGAACTGTTGATGATGGTCAGAACCGAAATACGTAATCCAACATTCGCAAGTAGCTTTCACCAGAACCCCAAAGGCGGCGGTTTTTTTTTTCTTAAAAATTATGTAATAACGCCATAACGGTAAGAGACCCTTCGTCACTACTTTTAAAAAATCTCGTATCTCACGCTGTTCCTCAAAGTTAAAACGCAGTAAGTCTAGATGCATTCCATACATACTTACTATAATTTTCTTTTCATTGATGACAGACTGACACTGATTGACAGACGAAGATACAAGTTTTTTTAAAAATAGTGACGACTTGTTTCTTTAGAGAAATTAATTTAATTGTGATTTACCTAATACAAACAAGTTGTACGAGGTCTGGTACGAGTATGCGGGTCGATTCTGGTGTACCGATTTGCTTCAAGTTTTATATTGTTTTGACATGAACGCACGAACGCTAGCTTCGGCTTAGCTAAGTGGGTTCAAATTGTTCAGAAAGGAAATTTTTCAAAGCAAAATGCAAAAAAAAGTTTTTTCCAATAAATTCATCTCCACATTTAACTGTAAATTGCTCTTTCACAGAACATTGTTCGCACCTCCGCCATTTCATTAGGCAAAGTGGTTTTATTGCGCGGAAACGGTCCTTGCGCTGCCATCGCCATTTTATAAGCAGTTACTCGTATTTGCATTCCATGAGTGCTTGAATTATTACAGAAAGAGTTTAAAAAACCGGCCAAGAGCGTGTCGGGCCACGCTCAGTGTAGGGTTCCGTAGTTTTCCGTATTTTTCTCAAAAACTACTGAACCTATCAAGTTCAAAACAATTTTCCTAGAAAGTCTTTATAAAGTTCTACTTTTGTGATTTTTTTCATATTTTTTTAACATATGGTTCAAAAGTTAGAGGGGGGGGGACGCACTTTTTTTTCCTTTAGGAGCGATTATTTCCGAAAATATTAATATTATCAAAAAACAATCTTAGTAAACCCTTATTCATTTTTAAATACCTATTCAACAATATATCACACGTTGGGGTTCGAATGAAAAAAAAAATCAGCCCCCAGTTTACATGTATGGGGGGTACCCTAATAAAACATTTTTTCCCATTTTTTATTTTTGCCCTTTGTGGGCGTGATTGATATACATATTGGTACCAAATTTCAGCTTTCTAGTGCTAACGGTTACTGAGATTATCCGCGGACGGACGGACGGACGGACAGACAGACATGGCGAAACTATAAGGGTTCCTAGTTGACTACGGAACCCTAAGCCTTTGCTCAGCAGTGGGGCACAATATTGGGTAGTAAAAAAAAACCGGCCAAGAGCGTGTCGGGCCACGCTCAGTGTAGGGTTCCGTAGTTTTCCGTATTTCTCTCAAAAACTACTATACCTATCAAGTTCAAAACAATTTTCCTAGAAAGTCTTTATAAAGTTCTACTTTTGTGATTTTTTTCATATTTTTTAACATATGGTTCAAAAGTTAGAGGGGGGGGGACGCACTTTTTTTTCCTTTAGGAGCGATTATTTCCGAAAATATTAATATTATCAAAAAACGATCTTAGTAAACCCTTATTCATTTTTAAATACCTATCCAACAATATATCACATGTTGGGGTTGGAATGAAAAAAAATATCAGCCTCCACTTTACATGTAGGGGGGGTACCCTAATAAAACATTTTTTCCATTTTTTATTTTTGCACTTTGTTGAAATGAAATGAAATGAAATGAAATATTTATTTTCCAAGTAGGCATATTACAATGCGCTTATGAACGTCAAATAAAACTACGCCGGCTCTAACCCTACGCCTCAGCCTCGAGAAGATTTCAGTCCCCCCTCAGTTGGAGGAGGGTATCCACTATGGGACCGGCAAGAAACTCGGCGGGCCACTTCTTTTCAAAACATTACATCTTATATTTAACATGCATTAAAAAAAAACAAGATACAATTTAATAAGCAAAAGTATTCATAAAAAAAAATATTAACACAAGAAATTATACAAAGTACAAAGCTATTATGATTATTAATAAGAGATGTTAGAGATGTATAGAGTCTCTAAGTGTCAAAGTACATCTAAAAAAATTATACATGAAGAAAAAAACCGAATAACTAAAATAACTTTAGAGTTGTAAAAGACTCTTGTTGTCTTAAGCAAAGGAAAAAAAAATATATGTATACTTAATCTACTTTTTTCCTTGGAGATGTATATGGTCTCCAAGAGTCAGAAAGAAAAATAAACAAACAAGGACCGAACAGAGTGCCTCAACGTAATCTCATTCAAAATTAATGTTACATAGAATAGCATAGCCCCTATTAGCTGAAACAGACCGGTCTTCACAAACAGCACCCGTTCACGAATATGGCGCGCATCTCAGCCATCGCCTCCCTCAACCTTCATTCGGGAAGGTGGCGACCCGATCAACGACGTCACCGTAAGCAAAGACTTTTTAGCGAGCATGACATGTTCAAGCTGTCCGGGCTGTATTAAATATTCCAATAATAAGTGAATACGGTATACCTAGATGTAAGACACAACATTCCGTGCTTGTATGTTACATAGTTTAAATTGACTTAATTGAAAACAAGATCTTGGGAGATGTAAAAGGTCCCCACAGTCAATTATAATTAATGGGATATAATAAAAAATAAAAATTTGGAGGTGTAAAGGTTCTCCAAGTGTCAAAAGAACTAGAAATAGAAAAAAAAATGCGTATGAAATACAAATTTCACGTCAAGAGACTGTTAAGCTAGCAATCTCCAACTAATTCTACAGAATACATAACTAGTATGTACTCAACAAGTCAATATATATATATACCAAATTATAATTATACAATAATAAGGATCAATAATTTAAACAGCCAGTAGCAACAGCGCCTTAAGCATGACACAATGTCTCCCGGGACACTGCTAGCAAAACTATGACAGATTTTGAGCCTGGATAGTCGGCCATGGTGTAGTATCTCCCAGGTAATCATCAATTTTGTAGTACCCCTTTTTGAGAAGTGCACTTTTTATGTACTTCTTGAATGAAGTAAAGGGCAGATCCCATGCCTCTAAGGGTACCTAATTATAAAATGTTACACAGTTTCCCAGGAACGATTTCTTCACTTTCTGTAGACGAAACTTGGAAACCGCTAGCTTATGTTTGTTCCGTGTATTATAACTATGAATATCTGACAGTTTCTTAAAGGACTCTATATTCTTATGAGTATACATTATCACATCTAGTATGTATTGTGAAGCTACTGTAAGGATGTCTATCTCCTTAAAGCGTTCCTTCAGTGAGTCACGTGACGCCATGTTGTAGATAGATCGTATTGCCCGTTTCTGGAGAACGAAGATGGTTTGAATATCTGCTGCTTTTCCCCAGGCCAATATGCCGTAAGACATAACACTATGAAAGTAACTGAAATAAACTAGGCGAGCTGTCTCCACATCAGTTAATTGCCTAATTCTCCTTACGGCATACGCGGCAGAGCTCAACCTTTTTGCTAGGGCAGATATATGAGGACCCCATTGCAGATTGCAATCTAAAGTAAGACCAAGAAAGAGCGTATTCTCGACAAGGTCCAGGTTTTCGCCATTCAGCGTGATGGTAGTATCTGTCTTCCTTACATTGGGTAAAGAGAATTTAACACATTTCGTCTTCTTGGCATTAAGGAGCAAGTTATTTGCTGTAAACCATTCTAGTACCTCCTTCAAAGTTTCATTCACATGGCTATAGTCACTCAGTTGCCTATCAACTTTGAAGATTAGTGAAGTATCATCAGCAAATAAGACTATCTCACATTTGTTCTTTACAAGACATGGCAAATCATTTATATACACAAGGAAAAGAAAAGGTCCCAGAATAGAACCCTGTGGTACTCCAAGCTTTACAGTTGTACCGTTAGATTCAGTACCATTTACAACCACTTTCTGGGTTCTTTCGTTTAAGTAAGATTCAACAAGCTGTAAAGCTTTAGAGGATAGACCGTAGTACTTCAGCTTGTGTAGTAGTGTGTCGTGCTCCACACAATCGAAAGCTTTGGAGAGATCGCAGAAAATACCGATAGCATCTAACGAGAGTTCCCAGGCATCGTATATGTGCTTGATTAGCACAGAGGCAGCATCTGTCGTCGAACGACCTCGTGTAAAACCAAATTGCTGATGCTGAAGTAATCCATTCGTGTTAAAATGTCGAAGCAACTGGTTCAATATAATTTTCTCAAACACTTTGCTGAGAACGGGAAGTATGGAAATTGGTCTAAAATTTCCAAGGTCATCCTTGCTGCCTGATTTAAACAGAGGAATAACCTTACTATACTTCATCAGATTGGGAAACACACATTCCCTAACACAAGCGTTAAACACATCGGCTAGATAAGGTGCCACGACGTCAATAATTGAATACACGACTTTCACAGATATCCCCCAAATGTCCTCACTGTTTTTAACTTTTAAGGACTTGAAAGTTTTAATAATCTCTTCGGGGTCAGTAAATTGGAAATATAATTCCATGCTGCATTTCTTAACATTGTAATTGTCCAAGTAGAGACCTGCCTTAACTACAGAGGAGTTTAAATTCCGTGTAGTATCAGTGGCTATGTTGGTGAAAAAGTGTTGAAAGGCGCCAGCAACATCGTCGTCTGCAGACAATACTTGGTCTTGAACTTTTAGTGTGTAATGGCCATCACGGGGTTTCGTCTTCCCGGTTTCAGCGTTTATCATATTCCAGGTAGCTTTTATTTTATTGTCTGCCGACCTGACCTTCTTGCTTAAGAATGCAGACTTAGCCGCGGCGCAAACTTTCTTAAACACTTTTGAATACCTCCTTACATATTCAGTAAAATTTTCATCATGGTTAAAATTCCTCATTTCATACAGGTCATACAATCTCTTCCTGCTTCTGTGGATACCGACGGTGGCCCAGTCACTAAACTTTGACTTCAATTGGCCTTGCTGTACAGTCTTCGTCTTGTTGGCGTGATTGATATACATACTGGTACCAAATTTCAGCTTTCTAGTGCTAACGGTTACTGAGATTATCCGCGGACGGGCGGACGGACGGACGGACGGACGGACGGACGGACGGACGGACGGACGGACGGACGGACGGACGGACGGACGGACAGACAGACATGGCGAAACTATAAGGGTTCCTAGTTGACTACGGAACCCTAAAAAAGTATGCAGCACTCGCATTTACTGATGTATGGAGTTACAACTCTTCCCCTACTTATTCCTCTATGATTTCTACTATTTTTTGCTAGGGTCTAAGTTTTAGGCTTAGTTTTAGTTTCTGTAAGCAAAAAATTAACGTAAATAATGTACTCTTCCCATTTCTCTTGAAAATATAGGCGTGAGTTTATATTATAATTGTTCTAATGTGACATATTTTGTTTATTTGTACAAAGTTTTAAATAACGTGTAAAGTTAATTTAAGGTAAACAAGGAAATGAACATTGCGAATCACAAAATTACATACAATCCATCTTAATCTGTTGACAATTACAGGAGATTACAAACGCGATGAACGTTTATGTAGATAATCATGTAGTTTAGACACGTGTCATATTATGCTTATTACACAACCAGTGGCCTATGTCACAACAGTGACAATTGTCGCCTGACAGTGACACTTCTCTGTTTTTTGCCTGTTTAACAAGAAAATATTGCCACTGGGTAACAATGTTAGGTACTTATCAACCCCGAAATAGGCAAAGTCAATATGACTATGGTGAAATAGGCCACTGAATTGTTTCAGTCTCGCTTATAGCTTTGTACAGTCGACTACAAAGAGTAGTATGTATCACAATGCAATAAGGTGAATGTGGATATATTTTGTAGTCGACTGTACTGTGGTATACTCTATTTATATTCAACCTGTTTTTATTGAATTCCGTTAACTTTAAGGGATGGTAACTCTAACGACATGTCGAATTTAACGGAAAACAAATAAAACACAGTGTATAACTCCGTATACACGAATAAAATCTAAGAGAAGAACGTATCTCGTAACGTTCGAGAAAAATATAGGTACAGTCGTCTCGAAGTGGCGCTAGCTAGTTCATATATTTGAAAATTTTAACACATTATCAAGATGGACTTTGATAGGACGAGACGACCAAAAAAACTAATTAGTCCGTCAGTTAGATTATCAAAGAATTTTAGACACGTATTTTTTCTTTTTTCTCGTAAACGAAAAATGACGACGGTACAGTGCGTTGAAGTTTCGCGTGACGTCACGCCTAGGTAAAATTTTTTCTTAGAAGTGACGTCACACGCCTCCACTCCGGAACTTTGATGCTCTATATCTTTGTATTTTTTCATTCAGAGCAAAATTGTATGTACTAACTTTCAGTGGAAACTGTTTTGGCTAATGTGTTAACATATCGTTGTAGACTACAAGAAATTATGTATGCTGTTTGTTTCCCTAATCAATAAAAAAAATAATAATAAAAATATGTGTTCAGTTAGTAGACGATTTAACTGACGGACTAAACAGAACGCCATTTTTTATGTAGTCGTCATCTCTATTCTCTACATATATACTTGATCTTGATTATGATGATTGATGTTCATGTGTGATGACGGGTTAAGAATTTCACTACCTCCTTTGATTCTGTTTGCCACCATTATTTTACTCCATTAAGCCTGTGATATCGAAACTATTTAAGTAAGTTGTAAATTGATAAAATATCGATACAGAATAAGCTGCGATAAAGGTTATTCACCCAGAATTCGAGCAAATCTTCGATTACGGATTATAGGAATTACACAAATGGGTAGTAAATAAATTATTACATTGCATATAATTATTATCACATTCCATTTAAAAAGACTTGTTAAGAGCCGATAGATTACATTATACATACTGTTTTTATTGAATTCCGTTAACTTTAAGGGAAGGTTCTTTAAAGCAAATATTATTAATTTCTCTAAGAAACTAGCGTCTTAACTCTTACGGTTATTGAGTTATTAAAAAAAAAGATTAGAATTACTGAAAACCTGTGTGACAGCCTTTACCAATTCCTAATGTTATTTGTTTTGACATGTGCCGTAAATCACTTGACACTAACTTGAATGTTATTCTTAAGGGTCTCTCACACTTAAAAATTCATTTTCAGTACAAATGGTGTTTTTTTTACGCACTAGTGCGAGAAGTGGTTCATTATATGCCAGGTCGAAACTTCGGAGGCTCATCTGTACTGAAAAACGTCGTACGATACACGTGCGAAAAGGAAATTCGTAACTCGAGCCGATCCCCTTCCCTTCGGTCGTGTTTTAATTTATCGCCACTCGTTTCGAACTTCCTTTTTTACGCACTTGTATCGTAATGTACTATTTTGCGAATTTAATTAAAAGTTATATACAGGGTGGTTCCTTATAATGAACCTAGCTATGTGTCGAGTTTAACGGAAAACAAAAAAAAAACACGGTGTATAGGATCGGCGATTGGTCCTAGTCACAACTGATGGAAAGTGAAAACAGTCTAGATGGAACTCACAAGATACCTAAGGTACAGTCGATTTCATAAAAATGTGTACATTTTTTTCACCTTATCGCATGGAGTTAATAAGGTGAAGAAATGTACAACATATTTATGAACTCGTCTGTACAGAGGTAATTTCGCCTGGGGGAAATTTTCACTCTTTTCCATATTTTATCTTTTCACTTTGAGTTCCAAATGTATTTACTGAACACGCGTAGGTACTTATATAATATAATATGTATGTAACATACTTAATAATTGAAAAATTACAAATTAAGGAAAACAATATTAGGTATTCGAAATTGTCCTTATTTATCAGTCTCATCATATTTTCTACCCGTTTTATGTGAATTTTAAATTTAATTAAGGTGCAGTGGGGTAATGTCGAAAGTCACATAAAAATCACCATTATTTCCATCATATCAAGATTCCGCTTTCAAAATTAAATTACCCGAGCATTTCTGTGATTCGAAATTACCCCACTGCACCTTACAGTCAACTTTGACCTTTTATAACATGACTACAATCATGCAATGCAAATAAAATAGGTATTTTTATGGATTATTCATTAAAAACCTTGCCACTGATTAGATCAAAGTAAACTTTTGATATAAACACAGATGTCATATATACCATAGATCAAGCAAACGTATCTACTTAGCGTGTCAAATGAACTCAGTGAAATCCACTGAGTTGTCCGTCTTTACTCGCAGCTTGCAGCTTTCGGGCGTCAATTTTTGTAAGTTGAAGTCAACCAAAACATAAAAAAATGCCTCGTTACGTGATATTCAATTGCAACAACACAAAAATTATGAACAATCAAGAGCCTGAGACATATTTAAAATTACAGGCAAGAATCAACTTCAGTACAAAATTTGACACGCTCGGCCCCTATACAAATATATGAATTTGTTTCTTCTATCTAAATTAAGTTCTTTCGATATAAACCTACAACTCCGGCAAATCCTACAAACTCACGACACAAGCTGCTGTAAATGAATAAATGAACGACGTGAACCGTGAGTGAACGAGTTGAATGGACCAGATGAATGGGTCTGGCACCGAAATAATGAAAGCTCTGAGCAGGATTACAAGAGAGCTCTGTTAATACCAGCCCCTCTAGCACAACTTGCCTTGTCACGGGCGAGTCCATACTTGAAGTCGCGCTTGATGTATGGACTCGCGCGCGACAAGGTAAGTTGTGCTAAAGGGTCAGGAGGTGAATAATTATTATAACAACTAGCTATTAATATCCTTCAGGTGTATATGGTATCAATTTTTAACCCCCGACGCAAAAACGACGGGGTGTTATAAGTTTGACGTGTCTGTCTGTCTGTTTGTTTGTTTGCCTGTCTGTCTGTGGCATCGTAACTCCCGAACGGATGAACCGATTTAGATTTTGTTTTTTTTTTTTTCTAAAATCTGAGTTAGTCGGGAGTGTTCTTAGCAATGTTTCATGAAAATCGGTCTACTATGTCGCGGTCGGGGTTTTTTCAAAATTTTGATTTTGTGGTTAAGTTATTATAATAAAAAGTTATCGTTTATCTAATGTGGTAGTGGCAGCGCCCTCTGTTTTGACATACAGACACAGTGCGCTTTGTCTGTAAATGGCTTTATAAATTTTTTTATGTTTACAGACTGTCCGGTCTTCCTTCATGACTGCTCTCATTCAATGAACGAATGAACTAAACGAATGATAACAGTGATACAGTTACAATACTCTTTTGTTTCGCAAATAGATCGGCAGAAATAAAATAATCGTTTATTGTACAATTAATGAATGAGCGTTTGTCTAATATTACAAAAGGTTGACCTTCACAGATCGAGAAATGATTTTTCCTGTGTATTTCTTGTATTGTTTAGTTTATTGTATTGTATTAAGGCGATGATAAACGGCGCGGAAATTCGCATGCGATTATACAGGGTGGAACAAAAATACTTTACGATATTGGTTTACTATGTATAGTATGTATATTATTAAATTTAACAATTAAAAAAATGTGTCTATGTATCAAGAGTATCAAGACGAATAACTAAATGAGTTTTCGTTAAATGATAGCACATTCAACTTTGCAGAAAAAATATCGTACAATCGATTTAATAAATACCTATGTAGGTACTGTACATTTTTTCATCTTATTGCGATGAGTTTAGGCAAAGAGGATCAAGTATTATAGAGAGTTACTGTCAAATTAAAATGTGTAATCACAGTGCATAGACTGCCATCTCTCGACACAAGCTTAAAACTTTCAAACCTCAGTTTTGACAATTTGGCCCATATTCTTAAAAAAAAAACGTTTATTCAGAACGTAAAGCTTAACCCTATAACATATCTTCTGCCAAACCACTTTGTGGTTTGTTGGAAGACGAGGCTCCCATACACTTATCAAGCTAAAATACCTCATAGTTTTTAGATATATGTATAATATTTATATATATAAGTTTTTGCTATGCATACACACACACATGTACATATACGTATACGATGCATGTATGCGTAGCCAAAACCTAGCTTACCTTAACCCTTTACTTCATGCGCTTTATGAGCGATTACGTCTTAATCTAGCAATTATGCGTTTTATGCGTTTAGCTTGATATGTGTTAAAATGTCAAATATTAATATTAGCGCCATCTAGCCGAGCATCCTCCAAAAGTGTAACGCCATCTAGGCCACCGTACCTTTTTCTATATGGTTCCGAGGTACGTTTTTTTCTTAGACTGTAGCTGTCTAGACGGAGTTACATGTTGTGTATTTGGTTTAGGTAAAGAAATGACTGTACCACGTAGCGTCAACGATTGTTACGCCGTGGCTTGCGTGGGCGACGGTCGCGCGATGGTCGCGCGACGGCGATGCGACGCATACGAAATCAAACCTTATCGATATGGAAGTATGAGACGCGACGGCGACGGTCGCGCGACCGTCGCTCACGCAAGACACGGCGTTAGCCTGCCTAGCCGAAATGACAATCGGTGTCCCTAGACGCATATCGAAACGCAGTCTCGCTCTGTTTCGCCAATACGGAGAGCGATAGAGATAGCTTGCTACGATGACGATATTATCGTAAATGTTTGTGCATTTACGATAATATCGTCGTAGCGGTACAGGCCCCGTAGCCGAATGGCATTTCTCCGACGCCAAACGAAAGCGATACGCCGCTGGCTCTGTCGCGCCAATACGCAAGCGCGATAGAGATAGATATCTACTAGCGCTTCGTTTCGTGAGCGTTTCGTGAGCGATTGTGCCATTCGGCTAGCCACCCTGGCCTAGCCTAGTGCGGGGACCCCTGGAAACTTGTGTTAATAATAATAAAATAGAATAGAATAGAATAAACGTTTATTCGTGAACACAGGTAAGACAAAATACACATAATAACAACAAGACAGAAAGGAATGAAGTGCCACGAAATGGCCTCATCTCAGCGTGTTGCTGGTGACTTCCAGCGCTGATCTTCCGATGAGACCATCAAGTGATGAATATTGAAAGTTTGTACGGAACCCTCGGTGAGCGAGTCCGACTCGCACTTGACCGGTTTTTTTAAGATTGATCTGACAGATTGCATACAACTCATTTTTTAAGATTATGAATTTTAAGACTGTTGCCGGCCTAAGTGGCTTCCATGAGCGGCGATGACTGTGTCCCATCAGGCGGCTCGTCTGCTCGTTTGCTGCCTGTATAAAAAAATAGTCTGAAATGTCATCAATGTCATCAGTGCAGTCTCATTTCATCGAAAATTGTAGTTATTTTGTAAAAGTTTATTATTGTTGTAATAAAGTTAAACTTAGGTAATAAAAAAAAAAAAAAAAAAAGTGAGAAAGATTCACGGAGGGTAACAGACAGAAGAAATACAAAACACATACAAGAACGGACATAATTAGGATATGCACAAATGGATGTAACCTTAGCCTTCAACAATTGTATTTGTGTTTATGTGCAATAAACGAATTTTTATCTTTTTATCTCTTTTTTATTTGGCTACCCAGCTAGGCCGATAGAACCCGGTATTGCTCGAAGGTAGGCATAGTCGAATGAATCACAAACAAATCACAATTGACATTATCCGGTTGGTTGAGCAAACGGTATCTTTATGCATGTGACAGTGATGTTTTTATTTATACTCCGTATACATCTGTAACGAGATATTTATATTTTATTGATTCAAATATAAATATCAAATATGAATGGAAAATATCGAATATTTCTATTGTGTTTTTTTTTTGTTTATATTAATTGTTTGTCAAATTATATATACAGTGTGGAAAAATGGAATGCCACATCAATGGCAACTACCTTAAATATTGTAAATAGCACATTTTGTGTAAGGGAGACTTTCCTTTGTTTTTAAAAACAATAAATTCTGCATTTAAGGATTTATGAAAAATCGCTTGCCTCAGTCGGGACTCGAACCGGTCAAATGTGACAAAAAATAACGTGCCGTATTTTATGATGCAGATTGAAAGGGTTACTGATATGGTTCATTTTTCTCTAAATAACAAATACAATCAGAATAACGGAAGGCCATGAAAATTTGGCACATTATTTGGCACGTTATTTTTTGTCACATTTGACCGGTTCGAGTCCCGACTGAGGCAAGCGATTTTTTATAAATCCTTAAATACAGAATTTATTGTTTTTAAAAACAAAGGAAAGTCTCCCTTACACAAAATGTGCTATTTACAATATTTAAGGTAGTTGCCATCCATGTGGCATTCGATTTTTCCACCCTGTATATTATATAAAAATGCCACTGTGGCCTATTCGTTACTTTTGTGTTAATTTAGAACTAGCTATTGCCCGTGGCTAAGTGGGGGGCTAGAAAGAGATAAAAAGTAGCATAATATGTCACTCTCCATCCCTTTAACTATCTCCACTTAAAAAATCACGCCAATTTGTCGCTACGTTTTGCCGTGAAAGGCGGACAAACAAATACACACACTGTCCCGTTTATAATATTAGTATGGATATTAAGTATGGATACCTATGTATGTATCTTTAAATAGAACATTTGTTAAAAATACAAATTTCATATTCCAAATTTACACCCACCAATATTCGCAAAGTTATTTTAACAATTACGCAAATGTCGTCATAATTCTCCCTAGCCGTGACGAATGTTGAGAATGGCTAATGAGAAAGTTGAAATATCTACGAATGTTTGCTTGGCCAGGAATTTCAGCGAAAAATGTGACGAGATATTTTAAATTAATGTCAACTCTCGTCTAAATACTGTCCATGAACGCTAGAATTTTATTTTTTATTTTTTATGAAATATAGGCAACAAACGAGCAGACGAGCCGCCTGACGGGAAGCAGTCATCGCCGCCCATGGACATAAGCAACGTCAGGGGAGTCACTTATATTTTTTTTATAATTTATTTATTTAATTCAGACATCAAATGGTCCAAGAAATGTGTTAGGCGTCATTTATGCGTTGCCGACCTTTGAGAACCCTAAATACCTGCTTCTTGAAGAACCCCATGTCATAGCGCAAGGGAAACACCTCAGAAGGTAGCTCATTCCACAACTTGCACGTTCTGGGCAAAAACGATCGATAAGCCCGTTTGTTCTTGGTTTACCACGTGTCCAGAAATTGAGGATGAACTTTATTTCTTTGGCGGGAGGTGCGGTGATAAAAGCGCGACGGTGGCATCAGGTCAAACAGTTCTTCAGAACACTCCCCGTAAAAATATATTTTAACCCCCGACGCAAAAACGACGGGGAGTTAGTAGTTATGTTTGACGTGTCTGTTTGTCTGTCTGTTTGTTTGTCTGTCTATCTGTTTGTGTGTGTCTGTCTGTGGCACCCGAACGGCTAATAACAATCCCGACTAATTCAGCTTTCAAACAAAAAAAAAACTAAATCTAAATCGGTTCATCCGTTCGGGAGCTACAATGCCACAGACAGACACACACACACACACACACAAACAGACAGACAGACACGTCAAACTTATAACACCCCGTAGTTTTTGCGTCGGGGGTTAAAAACGAGGCTGAGCGAATACTAAAGCTAGAACAAATTAATAGATAAAGTACAGCGGGGACAAATCTCGTCTGGGGGGCAAATGTAACTGGTCCATTTTTTCCATGTTTTACAATGTTTGCATTATTAAATAGAGTGTCCACCGGTTATATATGGTAGGCATGTTCAGTGGATGAATATAGAACTCAACATCATAGTGTAATAATGGAAAAAATGGATCAGTTACGATTGCCCCCCAGTAGGGATTTGTCCCGCTGTACCTTATCAGAGTGTCTGTTGGTATTTTATATCCATTTCGGATTATAGTTACAGGTCTACTGTGTATTTTTTGCAAAACAGTCTTTTAAAGTTTTAACTGATTCCACAGAAGATATGTAAACGACGATAACTAACCTAACCTAACCACAAAATTAAAATTTAGAAAAAACCCCCGACAGCGACATAGTAGACCGATTTTCATGAAACATGGCTAATAACACTCCCGATTAACTCAGCTTTCAGAGAAAAAAAAACTAAATCTAATTCGGTTCGTCCATTCGGGAGCTACGATGCCACAGACAGACACACACACAGACAGACAAACAGACAGACAGACAGACATACATACAGACAGACAGACAGACAGACACACACACACACACAGACAGACACGTCAAACAAACACCCCGTCGTTTTTGCGTCGGAGGTTAAAAACGAAGCTGAGCGAATTAGTACGTTGCTCCTGGAAAGTTATGTATGAAAATGTTGGCATAATTAATGGAAGATTTTTTTGATTGGGATATGTACATTACAGGCCGAAGTTATTTTTCATCAACCCTCCCTACTCCTCCCCCCTCTGCGTCACCCCTCTACCCTCCCTTAAAGTGCTGAAAATGCGGTTTTTCTCGATTTCTGACAAAACTGTTGAAGATACAGAAAAAGCGCGTAGGAACGAAGTAATTCTTAATAAATTTACTACAAATTATTCATTGACACTTTGGTTCTAGCACTTATAGTTTTCGCGTGATGCATCACGAAAGTTGGTCCTTTGCTGCAATTTTCTTTAGTGAGTGTTAAGTTTTCTCCCAAATCGCTAAAGAAATCTGTTTGATATTACTAAAATTTTATAAACTGAAAATGAATTTCAGGGGGAAATATCACTACCATGGGTGGGACTTGAACTCACGGCTTCTGGATTGATACTCCAGGGCTCTACCAACAGCTACCAAAAGCTCATCCCCAGTCATCGATATACTATATGGATCAATGGTACTCCTAGCGACTACTACCGTGAAAATATTACGTCTTAAATAGTTACTGGAATTCCAAGACATATTGGAAATTCCACCCATGGTAGTGATTTTTCCCCCTTAATTTTATTTTAGTCATGAGTTTACAATATTTTAGTCATATGTCATATCAAACAAATTTCGACGATTTCGTAAGCATTTCATTAAAGAAAATTGCAGCAAAGGACCAACTTTCGTGACGGATCACGCGAAAACTATAAGTGCTAGAACCAAAGTGTTAATGAATGATTTGCAGTAAATTTATTAAGGATTACTTCGTTCCTACGCGCTTTTTCTGTATCTTCAACAGTTTTGTCAGAAATCGAGAAAAACCGCATTTTCGGCACTTTAAGGGAGGGTAGAGGGGTGACGCAGAGGGGGGAGGCGTGGGGAGGGTTGATGAAAAATAACTTCGGTCTATAACGTACATATTTCAATAAAAAAAAATCTTCCATTAATTATGCCGCAATTTCAGCTAATTTCCCCGTACTAAATACTAAAGCTAGAAAAAAAGAATAGAGACCACACAAGAGCAGATAAGATGCATACAAATCCTTGGCAAACGTCTGCATTTGAGTTTAGAATGTCTTAACGGAGCGTCCTAGAAACGCAATAGTCGTTTGAAGAGCATATAGGTAAATGAGATTGCTTTCCTCATCCAGTTTTCTCTCAACGCTCAAGATTCCACTTTTTGAAATCTTGGAATCTTTCGCTTGCTCGGGTATCACTATTGGCACGTGCGGTTAAACCACAACTTTGCCCCCTTGTAAAACAAATAACTATTGTTTGGTTGTATTGATACCCGAGCACGCGAAAGATTCCAATATTGAACCGCGAGCGCAGCGAGTGATTCAAAAAGTGGAATCTTGAGCGTTGCGAGAGTTTCAAGGTACGAAGGTTAAACAAAGTTTGCCACCGCGTGAAACACAAATTTTTTCACCACACCAACACGATCAAAATACTGACTATAAAACATCAAACTAAATCAAATCCATCAATTTATTCAATATTTATGATTAAAAATCATCATTTATGGGTAAAATCTCAAGACAATCAAAATACATCAAGTTCAAATTTGTATGAAATTACTTTGCACTCTTGTGGATAAAATGCAATTTTGCTATCTGTTTTCGAATAGCAAAGACAGCCTTTACCAGTTGGTGCGGTGAAAATAAAAATAAATATTAAAAATTGTACTTAATAAATCCACATAACAGCTCATACGTTCAATTTTTCCAGTCCGTTTGTATAAAGTGCATTATCACATCCGTCGACAGAGCCGTTTGCATCCAGCGTCTGGTTTAGACTTTCCGCACGACTGCGTCTTGAAACATGTTGCATGGAAACTCATTGTTCATTGTGACTTATATTCTTTAATCTTTAACTTGTTGTTGACTGTTTGTGCATACTTTACGAAAATTACGATCTTATGAGTTATGAGACATGGATGAAGGCTATATTTTTATCTGTATGTATTAGAGGTTGTGCCTGCTCGTTCACTGAAAAGATCACTCCCAACTAGTAAGATCTCCGAAGTGTAGTGTAGAATATTTAGTACAGTAGTACACCGAGAGAGCGAGAGACAAATTGTGCATATTTATGGCGTACAGTAACGCTCGCTCGTACTAGCCGAGAGCTGATCGGCCGTTTTCGCGCCCTCTCGGTTCGAGTCAGTCCGTTCTAGTTCGGTTGCGGCCGCATCAGACGGATCGCTTTGCTGTCATTGTCACTCCTCGGCTCCTCGCTCCTTTCGCTCCCATTCTTTTGCGCGTGTGTAAGTGTACTAAATGTATTAGAGAGCAGAATCATTGGGAGTAGTTCAGTCTAGTACAGTGCAGGGAATCAGGTACTATTTATTAGTATATGTATTACACATGCCTAATAGTATGTATGTGTTTTATGTGTACTCGTATGCACAGCATATAATTGTTTTTGATGCGTAGCACCAGTTGTTTTCGAAACCTTAACCAAAATTTACATGATAAGTAGAGAGCGCAGAGTTCACTCCGAAGGGAAGTGCTGAATTTTACACCAAGGCTCGGAATTTAGTCTGATTTGAGTTCTTTTTAACCCCGGCGTGTTATAAGTTTGACGTGTCTGTCTGTTTGTCTCTCTATCTGTCTGCCTGTCTGGCTGTCTGTCTGTCTGTCTGTCTGTCTGTCTGTGTGTGTGTCTGTCTGTGGCACCGTAACTCCCGAACGGATGAACCGATTTAGATTTAGTTTTTTTTGTTTGAAAGCTGAGTTAATCGGGAATGTTCTTAGCCATGTTTCATGAAAATAGGTACACTATGTCGCGGTTAGGGGTTTTTTCAATATTTTTATTTTGTGGTTAAGTTTTTGTTCTCAATAAAAGATATAAGTAGGTCGTTTATGTTTCATTTAAAAGTCATTGAAATAACTGGTACAAAATAACGAACTAGGTAACTACCTATTAAAATTGTAAAGATCTTTTTCAAACACGGAGATTAAATATTTACAAAAACATACGTTTAAGTTCAAACTAGTTAGTTACGCCGATTTCAAATATAATGTTACAATTAGCACTGCCAAATTGGATATTGCTAACAGTTGTCGTCAATACATAAACATTAGCCTTAAGTAGATTCTTCCTATTGACTTTCCTGAATGAAGATTTACATAAACTATTATTATGCCAGTAAAGTCAGTGTATTAAATATTATTAAGTAACTAAGTTTACATGTTATTTGATAGAATTATATATTTCACGCGGACAAATTTAGGGCAGAAAATAGTATGTTTGTATTTTAGCATAGATTAAATATAACAAGATCATACCATCCCATACATTAAAATGCGACCGCCTAAGACCGCGCTTACACTCCACCACACATAGTTGGCGCCACAAAAAAAATGTCTTGTAGCTTTCGATTATTCTTGTAGATGGCGTTAAGTGTCACTTTTGACATAGATTTACGGCTCGGAATTGACACTTAATGCCAATCTACAAATAATCGGTGGCAACAAGGCATTTTTTTGTGGCGCCATCTATGTGTGGTGTAGTGTAAGCGCGTTCGTAGGCGGTCGCATTTTAATGCATGGGATGGTATGATCTTGTTATATTTAATTTGATTTTAGTTAAGAGAGCTAGATGAATATCATTTTGAAAACTTTCCACTTATCAACTAAGCGATATATATGTAATGGTTCCTCTACAGATGGCTCCTCCTGTATAGTATCGGCAGAAATCTTATTTGCCCCTTGAGTGCGCGTTAAAAGCATTTGATAACATCTTTATAACAGCAAATAACATCAATGACGATAAACAAACTTCAAAACTAAAAGTTAAATATATCGTACTATAAAATAGTAATATGTTTTACAAGAGGGCAAAGTTGTTGTTTAACCGCACGTGCCAAAATTGATACCCGAGCAAGCGAAAGATTCCAATATTGAACCGCGAGCGTAGCGAGTGGTTCAGAATGTGGAATCTTGAGCGTTCAAGGCACGTAGGTTAAACAAATTTTGCCACCGAGTGAAACACAAAATTTTTCAACACACCAACACTATGAAAATATTAACTGTAAAACATCAAACTAAAGCAAATCCATCAATTTATTTAACATTTATAATCCAAAGTCATCATTTATGCATGAAACCCAACAGTCAGCTTTGGCCATCAAGTTAAAATTTGTATGAAATTACTTTGCACTCTTGTGGATAAAATGCAATTTTGCTATCCGTTTTCGAATAGCAAAGAGAGCCTTTACCAGTTGGTGTGGTGAAAAAGCTAAAATTTTAGCATGACGGTTGACTTTACATCAAATATTAGGTAAATTGGTAACTCGTTAGTCAGTGTCAGTGACATTACAAAATTATTGCCAACTCTTTTACATTTCATTATTTTTAAAATCGGGACTTTATTGCGTATAACTACATATTAAACTGAACTACATGACCCTAAAGTCCTTTCCACGGAACGCCATCTCTACAGTAGAAAAGTGCGTGAAGCCATTGAAATCAAAAAACATCGCAATTTCAATCGGGACGAAGGTTTTAGGATCTCATCCACATGGAATCCTGTCATTAATAAGTGTAAGCCGAAAATAATATCGACAGTCGTTAAATCAAATATCGTCAGTGTTGTATGTCGACAGAGTAACATCCCTAGTGCGCAAACAGTTCAAGTTGATAATCAAAACCAAGTGCGGGTAGTTCGAAAAACTCGCGCGGCTGTCAGAAGGTGTTGATGTCATTTCAAGCCAGTCTTCTCCGAGACCACGGGGACAACGCCGTCCTTGAAACGTTGGAGGTCAGTTTAATATGTAGTTATACGCGATTAAGTCCCGATTTTAAAAATAATGATGTGTAATAATCGTGAAAGTTTAAATCAGTGTCTTTTACATTTCTTCGCTATATTTTGCGCAGGTTTTCCTTATCAGAAACCGGTCGGTAAAATTACCTGTTTGTCAATGAACTTTCCCTTTTAAGGAAAAAAGGAGTTTATACTAAAATACACAGGCGGTAGGTACAGTGTGCTGCAAAATTGCATGGAGATATTATGAATGAATTCATTGATGAATTCGCCATGCACTTTTGCTGCTGATAGTACCTACTCGTTATGATAATGTTTTCCAAAAGGGTGGAATACATATAAACTTGATCCTTATCGGTAAGGCTGCGAGTTTTCACACTCATGAAAGGTAAACAATATTGAAAAAACTTTTGGGTACAGAACCGGAAAAGGTTTCTGATAGTCAAAATATACCAATAAATAAATATTATAGGACATTCTTACATAGACTGACTCATACTAATATACCGTGTTTTATTGTTTTCCGTTAAATTTGACACGTCGTTAGGTTCATTATCAGGAACCACCCTGTATATCACTTATAGTTAAATTCGAAAAAAAAAATTCATCATTTTCATGCACAATATGAATTTATTAGTGTGAATTAAGAATAACATTCAAGTTTGGTATAGGCTGTGACACACGTGTTCATTTTCTTTATTTTTTTAATAACTCGATAACCGCAAGAGTTAAGACGCTAGTTTCTAAGATAAATTAATTAATTGTATTGAATGTAATGAATCTTCCCTTAAAGTTAATGCAATTCAATAAAAACAGGGTGTATACATAGAAAACATTCATGACTCAGGAACAAATACCTACCTGTGCTCGTCACACAAATAAATGTCCTTACCGGGATTCGAACCCAGGACCGCGGCTTAGCAGGCAGGGTCACTACCCACTATACCAGACCGGTCGACATGACTTTGATATTGCGATTCTATTGTGCCATTCACAATTGACAACATTTCATATTTTTGAGTACTACTTTTTATTGTTTGGTTTGAAAGAACATAATACTAAAAGATACACGTATTTTTTTATTTTTCCAAAAACTGCTATTTTAATGAGAAAATCCCTTCTTATTACTACTTCGAGCAGAAAGAGCGTAAGTTACAAACGTCAAGACACAGCTTCGTGACGTCACTGTATTGTTTCATACACCTAAGAAAACGACAAAATCATTTCTAAAAAAAAGTTTTAACAGTCAGCTCAAACAGTCCGGTATGTCTGGCTGTCAAGTGTCACTGTCAACCAATAGTGAATGACTACGAAGCATAGACTAAGCCATGAAATTTTTAATATCTTTGCTACGAACTGTGATAAGTGTCACTGTCAAATTCAAGTGACATCCCAACTGGAAGATTTTTTTGTTATAGTGGCAGCTCTAAATCAGCTATTTGACGTCACTTCCCCTTTAAACTATTTTTAAGATTTTTTATACTAAAAATACGGAAAAAAAAATAAAAAAATTATTTATGTGATATACAAGAAATGGTTTTCGATTTAGGGACATTGAAAATTTTGAAACGTTGTCAATAGCTAATTCAATTATTCAACCGTATGCATGTCTGTGAATTTAATTGTTCAGTCTAGATAGCAAAGTATAACTAAGTAGCTTTTACCCGCGGCTTCGCTCGCTTTAAATTCGAAAATTGCGGAATGCTCCATATAAACTTCCACCCCCCATTTTAGGGAAGTGGGTGGTTAGAAAGAGACAAAAAGTAGCCTATGTCACTCTCCATCCCTTCAACTATCTCCACTTAAAAAAATCACGTCAATTCGTCACTCCGTTTTGCCGTGAAAGATGGACAAACAAACAGACACACATGCACATAGGTACAGATGTAGTGCGAAAAGATTTGCCTTCGAATTGTTACGGAAACATACGAACGTGTCATGCTATTTCAGTCAGCGTCAATGCAAGATGTACTAACATTGACTGAAATAGCATGACAAATACGAACGTTTCCGAAGGAAACCCTTTTCGCACTAAATACATCTGTAATGATATAATTATACTCTTACATAATAATATTGTACAGAACTTTATTGCCAGTACATTAAGGTTTTGGCACTTTGGCTGTATTTCCAGCTTTTCTATCGCGAGCGAATCCGCGAGAAAAAGTTAGTAATCCATACTAATATTATAAATGGGAAAGTGTGTGTGTCTGTTTGTTTTTCCGTCTTTCACGGTAAAACGGAGCGACGAATTGACGTGATTTTTTTAGTGCAGATAGTTGAAGGGATGGAGAGTGACATAGGCTACTTTTTAGGGTTCCGTAGTCAACTAGGAACCCTTATAGTTTCGCCATGTCTGTCTGTCCGTCCGTCCGTCCGTCCGTCCGTCCGTCCGTCCGTCCGTCCGTCCGCGGATAATCTCAGTAACCGTTAGCAATATAAAGCTGAAATTTGGTACCAATATGTATATCAATCACGCCGACAAAGTGCGAAAATAAAAAATGGAAAAAAATGTTTTATTAGGGTACCCCCTCTACATGTAAAGTGGGGGCTGATATTTTTTTTCATTCCAACCCCAACGTGTGACATATTGTTGGATAGGTATTTAAAAATTAATAAGCGTTTACTAAGATCGTTTTTTGATAATATTAATATTTTCGGAAATAATCGCTCCTAAAGGAAAAAAAAGTGCTGCCCCCCCCTCTAACTTTTGAACCATATGTTTAAAAAATATGAAAAAAATCACAAAAGTAGAACTTTATAAAGACTTTCTAGGAAAATTGTTTTGAACTTGATAGGTTCAGTAGTTTTTGTGAAAAATACGGAAAACTACGGAACCCTACACTGAGCGTGGCCCGACACGCTCTTGGCCGGTTTTTGTCTGTTTTTATCGCAAGCGAAGTCGCGAGAAAAAGTTATTATGCATATAAATGTAAAACTCTGAAGTTGCTTGCATAGACAAGATGTTACGAGGAAACTGCAAGGGTATAAAACGTTCAATTTGCAGTAAATCTTTAAAGACAAGTCACGTAAATAGTGCCAGGTTCACGCGCTAACAAGTTTTAGTTCAAGCGTTTTGTTTCGTCTTGGAAATTAAACTGAGGATACCAAGTTACAGAGGATATTGACTGAATTCATAAGTGGTAATTTCCATCCCATAATAATTAATTTTCGAGAATTATCTCAGCAGCAATGTACAGGCAACCAATTGGAACCCTAAGCTACTGTAGAATTATGTCATAATGACGTTATAAATCAGATTGTAAGAAATCTCTTACTGCTTGTCTTTTTGACATGGTTGTAGAGTGGCCTAGGTTTTCCATTGGTTGACTATACCTAAACATAGTTGCGAATGTTGCGATGACTATCAACTACAACTGTTAACGAGCGTTCATCGCGAGTATATTTGCATTACATTGTGGCCGAATTATTATATATGGATAACTTTTTTGAAGTGAAACTGCTAATGTGACTTGCAACTGACAGCGCATAACACTCAGTCATTGTTACTTTGCGTGGAATGCCGCTCACTCAGCGCGTAACATTCTATCTCAACGCGACTCACTCATTCCATTCATTCACTTCATTCCATTCATTCACTCAGTGACAGAACAGAATCCCCAAAATGGTTTTGAGTGGTGGAATGTGTGTGTTTTATATTTAAATCGAGTTTAAAATGAGTGTATGTTTGTTTTTCAATAAGTTGAGCAAATAGCAATATAAAATATTTAAAACAGTAAAGAGATGAGATGTGACGTAACTAAACGCAAAAACGCTATGGTCACTTGACAAAATGTTTTTGAGGTCATGTTAGGAAGTTCACTTCTTTCGGCTGGAGGGACTTCACGCACTGTTTTTATTTCAATTTACCTATACATATACTCACCTTCACCACTGTCAAGAGATTCGCCCGTATTGGCGATTACACGCTGTATTAAACGTTTTTACAGCGGAAAATTAATGGCACCTATGTAATCTATTCTCAGGCACGTTTTCTCATTACAATAGTTATTTGTTATACAAGGGGGCAAAGTTGTATTTTAACGCCGAGTGAGGAATTGAAAAACGAACAAGTGAAAGGAGTCTATAGTTGAACCACGAGCGAAGCGAGTGGTTCGAGAATAGAATCCTGAACTTGCGAGTTTTTTAACACACGAGAAGTAAAATACATTTGCACCCGAGTGTAACACAAAACTTTTCCCCTCACTATAGCGAGGAAACTACAACGGAAAAAATGCGTTTATCACTGCTTCCAGTAGTTCCACAGGTGGTAAATCATCTTTATTACTAGATTCACATACTTTTATCAATTTTAAAGCAGTTAATTTGACTTTATTCAAGGTCAAATTACTTTACTCACTAGTGGATAAAATGCGATTTTACCCGCTGGTATTAACACTTTCGCTACCAAGAACCCGACTGTCGGGCACACCGCTCGTAGAAGCGTAGCCGATTACATGGGTTTCCCCGTATGTAGCGAAAATGTGGTAGCGCCGCGTAGAGCCCGGTTTCGAAAGTGTTAAAGGACAAAACACGTGTTTCCGAGCTAGTGAGGGGAAAAATACATTAATTAGCGTGATGACAGTAAAACATAAACATAAACATATTTTTTTTATAGTGTTGTCAACAAAACTGTAAAGTAGAAAGAATCACATTTCTAGTTTACGAACATGTGAAAACTAGTAAAACATTATATATTTTTTCACCTCACTAGCTCGGAAAGGACTTTTTTATTCTTTAAAAACAGATAGCAAAATCGCATTTTATCCAAAAGAGTGCAAAGAATATTTGAAATCCGAACGTGTCATTGGTTACTTTTTTAAATATAATTTCTTGTAAAGGCATGTCCCAGACAGGACAATTTTCTCCATGTGCTTAAATTGTCTTAACAAATCATGCGATGCAAACGTAAAAATAATTTCATATCGAATTATATCCGACTAAAAACATAACATTCAAACAATTTTATAACATGATTTTACCATAAAACACTTGAAATCGTACAAGAAATTGTATTTTTGACTCTTCCATTGTACTTATTCAGAACGCACCTTAAGATTCAAGCACGATTAAAGACGTTACGTTCGAGTTAGTAATATTCATACTCCCCGAGTTACACACAATGTTTTTCATCACACTCGCAATGTGAAAAATATGTTAATAGATGTAAAAAAGTTAAGTACGGTACAAGAAATTTCATTATTCCCTTGGGAGAACGATTTTTCTATAACTCACGTTCCGCCTGCGTGCAATAGTACATTTAAAATGCGGGTGTGATGAAAATTACTATTTTTAATTATAAAATGGGCTTACTCTTGGCCACAGACTAGCCATAGATGCCTTATTTTGAAAAAGTTCTTAAAACAAGCTGGGCTTATGACCTTAAGATTCAGAAGAGCACAAGTTAATGCAGCAAATTGCTACAAAAAAACATATTACGTAGTACTATAGGATCATTAAGATAAAACCTCATGAATAATTATTGGACGCGGCACGGAAGAAAGTATTTACAAGAGAGCCAAAGGGAAAACCGCTTTGAATCCTTTTATCCCGATAGTGAATAAATCTATGTTAATATCACGACTGTGCATTAGTGTGCATGATGAATTGGTAGTTGTTTGTATTAGCAACTAACTAACTTTGGAGGAGGCCTTTACCTGCAGAGGGGTTCTTGCAAAACCAATTTAAAAAAATAAATAATAATAAAAATAAATAGGTATATAGTTTATTAAGTAAAAAATTTAGTCACTTGTATGCAAGAAATAAAAGGCTTTTTTATTTTTATTTTTATTTTTATTTTTATTTATTGTATTAGCAAAGACATAATATATATAACTCCGTATAGACAGATAAGGTCTAAAAAAACGTACCTCAGTACCATACAGAAAAAGGTACGGTGGCCTAGATGACATTACACGTTTGGGGTACGCTCAGCAAGATGGCGCTAATATTAAAATTTGACAAACTGAGTTCAAAAGTTTTAAGCCTGTGTCAAAAGATGGCAGTCTATGCACTGTGATTACACATTTTACTTTGACAGTAACTCTCTATAATACTCGATCCTCTTTGGTATTAGTGAATTTCTGATGGTTGACTAATGTAGAGACATTTTTTTGAAGTGAAACTTCCAATGCGACTTTCAACTCTGGGACCAGTGCCTTACATACATACAAGTGTAACAAAAATGGTGGTGATCCGTTTAAGGGCGTACTCAGTATCGTATTATTATCAGGAAAAAGTAGAAGAAAATTTTTTTTCGCTAAAAAAATTTTCACTTTTGTATGAGCCGGGCCGCGCGAATCGGTCGAATCTCCATACAAAGATAAAAAAATTTTTTGCGAAAAAAAAATTTTATTCTACTTTTTCCTGATGAGAATACGATACTGAATACGCCCTTAAACGGATCACCACCATTTTTGTTACACCCTGTAAACCTCATGTACGAAACTTTCAAATTCCCAACGATGTATACAAAGGAGTGTTTACCAACTTAATTAATATTTCAATTCGGCGCTCTGCCGGTAGATGGCGGTAGATTTTTCCTTTGACGAAGTTTTAATGAAATGCATCCCGTAAAAGGTTTCAAGGGTATCTCCATTTAAAAGTGCTCGAGGGGAAAGCTGCAGTATAAAATATGGTTCTTCGCTATTTAAATTATTTTTTTCTGGCACTAACATGAATTTTTCTTTGGTTTTTCTACACCTAAATATCATAAGTAGCCATGATCTTTATTTGTCCTAAACCCTAAATCTTAAAAGAGCTTCTTTATCAATTATCATGATAATATAAGATCATTTTGCACTTAGTTAGGTATTTTAAGATTTCGGTATTTGCTTCTAGTAATCATATGAAGTTGAAGTATTTTTTCAGTATGGAAAGTATTACGAGAAAAAAAATTGCGATTCTGAGTTTCAGGCGATATGCTTTATGCTATTTATTGAGTTGTTTTTGAGTTTATGGTAGTTTTGGCCACGTTTTTGCCTTTGGTCAGTCTGTGGCCAAGAGTTTGCTCATTTATAAAAAAAATAGGTAGTGAATCAACGTGTCCCACTAGATTTGCTAGAACGCGTGACAGTCGTGCACTTTTTTATTTATTTTTTACATTATAAATGGGCTTACTCTTGACCAAAGACTAGCCAAAAGCAATGACGTGTGGTCTACGATGGAGTGAGCTCGCCCAGAAGATGACTGTTCATTATGAAGGTTGCCGGGTTATATGAGCTCGGAAATATAGCCGTCGGCGAGGAATTCCACTCCTTGGTAGTGCGCATAACTAGGTCGTTCCCTTAGTATTAAGTTTGTAAGGTTCTGACGGAAGATCAGCGCTACGGCTTCCGTAGCATGTATGCTGAGTCAGCGCCTATTCTATACCACAACGTCCACAACTCACATTCCACAACCAATACTTCAGTTAAAATAATAAGTGTGCTAATTATTGTATAATGTTATGTTAAGTCTTTTTAGTATTTCGTCTTTCTTTATTTTGTTCTGTGTTGCAAAGCATGTAAGTTTGTGGTTGAATAAAGAATTTATCAATCTATCTATCTATCATAAGAAAAGAAGAAGCAAATCTACCAAGTAAGGATGGAAACCGGCCACGCCCACGTAGCAAATAGGTAGGATATTCACTGGCTAAATCATCACAGACATTTATTTCTCCTTACAAGGAACACGAATCTTCTTTATGGTAGTTCTTTATGATATGGTTGTTAATGTCAAACTGCTAAATTCGCTGCTCAAAATTCTTTGCACGTCTTGTTTATATCTACGTACTTTATATATCATATTATTAGACTGTCTAGCCTAAAACAAAGCAAAAGTCAACTATACAAATAGACGTGTATCCGGTTCTTTTATTTAACATATATGTACCTAATGGATGCCCTGAAGGTCAATATATCTAGACTTTAAACTTTATAACAAACTTAAGGTAAAAAATTAAACAAAAAATCTCTCTTAGTCTCAATGTTTTGCAATCGTTATATAACATTATTTTTTAACAAGTAGGGACGTCTGGTTAACCCTTTCGCTGACAGTGCTACGTCTGTACATGTACAATCAACTAATTGGAACCCTAGGCCACTCTACAACCATGTCAAAATGACAAATAGTAAGAGATTTCTTACAATCTGATTTATAACGTCACTATGACATAAGTTCTACCACAGAATATATAATAGTACAAGTGGTTCTACCACGCCACAGACACTGGCGATCAAATATGAAAGAGGCGCGTTCCTAGCACACAGTCTATGCCCGTGTAGGTGAACGCGTACTATTGTGTAAGTGAAATATGACAGGTCGACTGTTCGCAGTTTTGCCAGGCGGTAACTGTGAGGTAACCGAGAGGAGGCGGGCGGCAATTTCAGCGGGGAGCGGGAGTGGCCATACTGTACGATAGTATACCTACTCTCAAATCAAATCAAAATCAAAATAATTTATTCAGCAAATAGGCCACAGGGGCACTTTTACACGTCACATGTACATAGGTATTTAGAAAAATATTTAAAATTGAGTTGAAATTACAATTGATACTATTATATACTAATTCTAAGTTCTAACTAAAGTTAACTCTATACAATTAATTAGAGATGTAGAAGGTCTCTAAATGTCGAATTACAACCAAGAACTACACTAAATTTTAATATAAAAAGTACAAATACAAAAAAAAAAGTCTAAAATTACTTTAGAGGTGCAAATGACTCTAAATGTCACAACTAAAAATAAAATGTATATCTACTTAATCTAATTCTCCTTAGAGATGTATATGGTCTCCATGAGTCAAAATCATATATTTAAAATATTCACTAAAAGAAAGGAAACAAACGACAACCGAACAAAGTGTCCTAATTTAATAAAAATTAGAATTAAAGTTACTAAGTTATAACAGCCCCAGTAAGCTTAAACAGACCGGTCTTCACAGACGGCACCCGTTCACGAGTATGACGCGTATCTCAGCCATCTCTTTATTATACTGTGGTTCTACAGTGGCCTAGGGTTCCAATTGGTTGACTTTACTGTCACATAAAATACATACCCGTGTATGTCTTTTCTGCGGCAGTGGTTCGGCTGTCGACGTACTGTCAGCTAAATAATATCTCAATAATATCTCACTGAATCTGATAATAAATAATAATATAAAACTATTTAATATTGCAGCCTACATTCATTCCAAAATCAAACGTTACGACCCAGAATCGAACCCGCAACCTACAGATTGAATCGCGCCATTCGCGCCGCTTCTTTGCAATCGTACGAAAACAACATCAGATTTATATGAACACGACTCCAGTACCTTCTCCCTGTGTTATTACTTCACCGAATTAAAAAGCATTCCGTCTCATTTCATAAAGTTCCAGCGCACGTAAATGTGTCTGTATAACTGTATATTATACCTATGAAATTGTATGAAGGCATCTATGTGTGTAAAAGGCATAAAGCACGGCTGGTATTCGGCAATATGTTCCTATGTCTGTCGCATCTTATCCTCAACACAACTTAAAACAGAGCGGCAATTTAAAAAAAATAACGCGCTAGGCGGATTAGTGTAGTCTACAAATTAATCTACGAAAAACAATTGAAGCTGAATGAAGGTATATTAGAATTATGCTATCTGCTGTATGTTAGAATTATGAATTACATATTTATATGTATAATCCACAAGTAGATATCCACACGTTCATATTTTTTTCAAATAATTTATTAATAAGCGTTACTCCGTTTTCACTTAAGTAATCCGATCCGATGTCGGATGTTAGAAGTATTTCAAATGAAAAAATCTGGATGGCGCCTGTAATGATGGGATATCGGTCCGACATCCGATATAGGATCGGATAATGTGAAAACGCACTTATGTGACTCGAGTATTTCTATTTCTAACTGTATTGTAAGTAAACGCAAATGCCCTGTATCAAAAAGTATTATGTTTAAAGCATATAGTTTGACGTGACACGTGCAAGCTATGTAATGTTAGAATAAACATTCATAAGTTACCTTAAACACAACTTAGAACAAAGAGGTCAATTTATAATAAACGCCGTTTTTTGTCATTGACAGTTTGTACAAAGTACTTTATTTTCTTTAATAAGGCGACACTGTGATGGTGTTATTTACTATCGTAAAACATGTTTTAGTACTCACAATAATTATCCATAATCCATACTAATATTATAAATGGGAAAGTGTGTGTGTCTGTTTGTTTGTCCGTCCTTCACGGCAAAACGGAGCTACGAATTTATGTGATTTTTTAAGTGGAAATAGTTGAAGGGATGGAGAGTGACATAGGCTACTTTTGTCTCTTTCTAACGCGAGCGAAGCCGCGGGAAAAAGCTTGTAATATTATAAATAGGAAAGTGTGTGTCTGTTTGTTTGTCCGTCTTTCACGGCAAAACGGAGCGACGAATTGACGTGATTTTTTAAGTAGAGATAGGTGAAGGGATGGAGAGTGACATAGGCAACTTTTGTCTCTTTCTAACGCGAGCGAAGTCGCGGGCAAAAGCTAGTTGACTATATATTTGTATATTTAATGACTGAAGTTTACACAACTGATAGTTTGTTTGCCAGAGAAGCTGCAGTTGCTGGTTTTGAATATTTAAGTATCGCGCCATAAGTACGGTGCGATAATTTTATTAATCTATGCCAATCAACGGGAAGGAAAAAATAGCGTTTTCCTTATACTTCAGCTATGGGCATTTGGGCAATAACCTTGATTTTTTTTGATTGAGGTCATTGTTTTCTGTCTTGACGATTATAAGCTTACATAAGTGCCTACGTTATTTTGATAGTTGTATACGAATTGTTAAAATTTACTAATACTTATTCGTTGTAACTTAGGTAACTTAAGTTTTTCTACTTAGAAGAATAAGAATAGTTTATTGTTATTTAGAAATTGTTACAATAGATACATTTGTCCTGTGGCCCCACACTAGGCTAAGCCTGTCACGTGGCCTGCAACATTAAACGAACATAAAGTTTATTATTCTAGAAACATCTTCTAACAAGTACCTATATATTGTTAAGTTGTATCAAATAAAATAAGTTTTTTTTTAATGTGAAGTTGTTATATAAATATTTTAAAAGACTTAGGTCTTAATAATATTTTTATGGTAAAAAGTAGACTTTCTGTACCTAAATAAGCTGCTTTACGTTTATCTCGAGAGAGGGCGTCCCGGCAGGTGGGATTCCGGTGATTTGCCGGATAACGAGGGACGCAAGGTAAAAGGAATTGTTACACGTGTATACATATATATATATATGCGTATATTTTGTGATAAAAATAATATACATATTATATTGGTGAGCTCCATCTTAGACTCTGTCTTCACTTCCCATCAGGTGTGACAAGGGTCAATCGCCGATCAGTCCATAAAAAAAATATATACCCAAAGCGATCATAAGTTTAAGACCGTTTTCACATTATCCGATCCGATATCGGATGTCGGAAGAATTTCAATAGAAAATATCCAAGATGGCGCCTGTAATGTATGGGATATCGGTCCGACAACCGATATCGGATTGGATGATGTGAAAACGCACTAAGGGTTTCTAAATGTCAGTCTTGTTTTCAGAAAACGCGTTGAATATTTGAATATCAACGTTGTCGATATAAATCCATACTTCCACACTAATATTATAAATGGGAAAGTGTGTGTGTCTGTTTGTTTCTCCGTCCTTCACGGCAAAACGGAGTGACGAATTGTCGTGATTTTTTATACACAGGCTACTTTGTTTCTTTCTAACGCGAGCGAAGCCGTGTGCAATAGCTAGTGTCTAATATGACAAATTGAAAAGAGACTTCCGCTTGTAACTTGTAACTTTCAGTTTTGAGAAATGGACCCCTGGCAGAGAGAATTTACAGCCTAAAGCACATCTCGGACACTGGCGATGAAATAGTATATGAAAGAGGCGCGTTCCTAGCACACATTCTAAGTTCGTGTAGGTGAACGCGTAACAAGCTTGTATGAGTGAGATATGACAGGTCGATCGTTCGCGTTTTTGACAGGCGGTAACTGTCAGGTAACCGAGAGGGGGTGGGTGGCACTTTCAGCGGGGAGCGGGAGTGGCCATACTGTACGATAGTACTCTTTATTTGACTGTGCCTAAAGTCAAACATGGCCGATTTATTTCCTAACTCCGTAAGGATAATGTTTTTCCCCCTCGTTTCTCAACGATTCATGTTAATGACTGTTTGACTACGTCATTTATCAACAGATATAATAATAAACAAGCTAATTGCACGTGGCTTCGCTCGCTTTAAATTCCAAAATTGCGGAATACTAACTTCCACTTCCCATTTTAGGGAAGTGGGGGGTTAGAAAGAGACAAAATGTAGCCTTTGTCACTCCCGATCCCTTCCACTATCTCCAGTTAAAAATCATGACAATTTATCGCTCCGTTTTGCCGTGAAAGACGGACAAACAAACAGACACACACACTTTCCCATTTGTAGCACAAAATATGAATTGTATAGTTGTTAAATCGGTTGACATAATGATAACTTTCATGGTACATAAGTGTTTGTACAGTTTAGAATTAGGTATTTACGTAGATAATCTTGTCTTTAATTTATGTACATACTAGCTTTTTCCCGCGGCTTCGCTCGCGTTAGAAAGAGACAAAAAGTAGCCTATGGCACTCTCCATCCCTTCAAATATCTTTACTTGAAAAATTACGACAATTCGTCGCTCTGTTTTGCCATGAAAGACGGACAAACAAACAGACACACACACTTTCTCATTTATAATATTAGTAGGGATACTGGGGACGCTATTGCACAACACCCTGCATTTTATGATTAAGCACTGAGACTTGGCACAGGTTGTTCCTTGGGTGGCCCTGAGTAGATAAAGATCGGGAGGCATCGAGAGCCCCCCTTAATTTAGGAGGGAAGAGGGGGGGAAGGCTGGCGCCGCCGCGCTTCCTTTGAAACCATATTTCTCTAAAACTATACAAAATAGGGCATGCGATATATCATTTTCGGATAAATGAAGGACGAGGAATTCATTTTTGGAACAAAAAAAATGTATTTTAGAACAAAAATACAAAATAAAATGGGAAAATCTGAAAACGAGAATTTTTTTTTATACATATTATTGCACATTTTATGAAAACTGTAATGGTTTTTTCTAAATAAAAAATATTATTTAATAGCTACATTTATCTAGTTTTAGAAAATGTATAATTTGTTATAGAAATATATTATAGGACGAGTTATAAAAAATAATTTACATCGCCCGATAGGGTGATTTGAATGCTCATTTCAATAAGTTTTGTCAACGATTTCAGGTATAATCACTATTTTTAACACACGAAAGCCGTAATCATTGTAGTTTATGGCTATTTTAGTGATTAATGTACTTAAAATAAAAAAAAATACAAAAATTTTAAAAAATATTAAAAATGTGATATTTTTTTTTAACATTATCCTATTTTGTTCTTTCTACACAATATATATCTAAAAGCAATAAATATCAATAAAAAGCCACATTTATACAGTTTATAAAAATATATAGTTTGTTATATAAATATATTACGAAACGCGAGATAAAAAATAATGAAAATGAAAATTTTAATGTACGGGTCAGCTTGCATTATTCGATGAGGTGAGGTAAAGGTACTACCCGCTATGCAGTGGAGTTCGTCTAGTAATACAGAAATATACTTATTCTAATAACGTTTACACATGTAGGTATATCACGACCCAGTACAGAAAATTGTAAATTTCATGTGACTTATATTGCAAAAAAATGTCTTAATCACGTTCTCCTCTCCTAAAGCAGTTCTGCATGCATAGGCTTGAAGATTTTTTAGTTTACTAGCAGAATTTAGTTACTTCCTTTGGGCACCCTTAAATCGGTTTTACCCATCCATAAAAGATAAAATAAAAATCGTCATATTCTTCCTTTCAGTATCAATGATAGTTAGTTATTGCGCAATAGTGCCATAAAAAATAAACTAGATTCGTATTAGCATTAAACATTAATGATTTTTGAACTAAGACATTGCTTTTGTACAAAGGAGAACCTCAAAAAATGGTCTGACTAGACGAAAACATATGTATCGGGGCTAGTACTCAAGGCTCTCAAAAAGTGTAGCTATTTTGAGTTATTCAAATAAAACAACATGAATAGTCTGAATTTAATTATGTATATATCACAACATCCACTGCATAAGCACATCAGCTCCGAACATTTAATTTAAAAAGTCTTTTTTTACGGTTGCACCTTACGCGGCACTGTTTTTTATTACACCTGCATCCGACAATTTCGAGGCATGTTTCTGCAGCAACAGGCAACGTTGCGGGCAAGTAGGCTCCCAAATCCCAATTGTTACAGACTTTCGTCCAGCCACAAGTAGCAAATAATGGCAAATTTTGAATTGGGTTTAGTTGACCCCATAAATGGACACCTTGATATACCTATAACCCTTACAAAAATGGTGCAAGGCAGCTTTTTTCGGTGAAATGCTGTTAATTTGGCGGTCTTTTTTGGTTAATAACTATTTTCGGCACTCGTTAACCAAAGTACAGGACGCAGATCTGGAATAATAAATATGTCAAGTAAGAATTATCCATAAATTATGCAAATCATATAGATAACTACTAATTTCACAAGATGTATTAGGATCAGATGTATATATCTGACCTATCATATCAATCGATCATTTCATGTAATATAAATAGTTAAATTCAGACTATATAGGAGTACTTATGTTGTTTAATTTGAATTACTCTTACTATTTCATTATTTTTTATCTCGCGTTTCGTAATATATTTATATAACAAACTATATATTTTTATAAACTACATAAATGTGGCTTTTTATTCATATTTATTGCTTTTAGATATATATTGTATAGAAAGAACAAAATAGGATAATGTTATAAAAGAGTTATCACATTTTTTTTTAATTTTTGTATTTTTTTTATTTTAAGTACATTAATCACTAAAATAGCCATAAAATACAATGATTACGGCTTTCGTGTGTTAAAAATAGTGATTATACCTGAAATCATTGACAAAACTTATTGAAATGAGCATTCAAATCACCCTATCGGGCGATGTAAATTATTTTTTATCACTCGTCGTATAATATATTTCTATAACAAATTATACATTTTCTAAAACTAGATAAATGTAGCTATTAAATAATATTTTTTATTTAGAAAAAACCATTACAGTTTTCATAAAATGTGCAATAATATGTATAAAAAAAAATCTCGTTTTCAAATTTTCCCATTTTATTTTGTATTTTTGTTCTAAAATACATTTTTTTTGTTCCAAAAATGAATTCCTCGTCCTTCATTTATCCGAAAATGATATATCGCATGCCCTATTTTGTATAGTTTTAGAGAAATATGGTTTCAAAGGAAGCGCGGCGGCGCCAGCCTTCCCCCCCTCTTCCCTCCTAAATTAAGGGGGGCTCTCGATGCCTCCCGATCTTTATCTACTCAGGGCCACCCAATGAACAACTGTGCCAAGTCTCAGTGCTTAATCATAAAATGCAGGGTTCCCATACAAGACATAGCAATAGCGTCCCCAGTAGGATTATCTATGTGTACCTATGTTTATTGGACTATTCTCTTCTTCCTGCCATCATCAATGTTTAGTTCCAGTTTTGAAAAGTTATTTTGGTTGGTGGTTGGCATTATTTAGTAGAATACGCCTTTGTGTGAATCATACTTCAAGAAAGAGCGACCTATCTCAAACGCCGGTAACGCACGTGCATCCTCTGATTGTGCAGGTGTCATGCGATTGTTTACTCGTTGGCCACAATATCCATAAACACATAATACATTTACATTTCTTTGTCTGTTTCGACATGGCAATATAACACTGTTAATTGTTTACAGTTTATTGTTAAGTGATTCATACAGATTAACTAACGTAGATGAATATAACAATGCAAAGAATTATTGTAAACAGGTTTATCTTGGTTATGTTTCTTAGTTTATGAGTGTAGTAGGTTACTAAGTAAAGAGAGATATCCAGACATTCACACGTCAAATGATCTTTTTTTTTTTATATAAAAATGGCCTCAGTCCCACTTGGTGGGACTATTTTGCCAGTGTCAGGGTAAGTGCGACATTGTTCGGTAGCTGGCACTTGTAAATTGATAGCTAGATTTTACAAGGGCACGTGGACTATCGGCCGTCGATGACAAAAAAGGGGCAAAACGCGTTTCGAGATTAATTCTTCATCAGCTTCTCACTATAACATTAGTTTACTGCATAATAAGCTATCGATATTACACTTTAAACAACATTAATGAGCAAAAGGAGAAATTATTCGCGACACGTGCCACTAAGATGGCAGCCGAACCGGAAGTAGTCAAATGATCTTGTGTACTGCTTTCTTTCTTTGTCTGCTTTTACAATTCAACGTTCCTGCAGAAATGAAGGTAGTGGCAGAAAAATATTCCTTATCAACATGATCACTTCAGCCTTAAGATTATTACTGCTGAACATAGGCTCTCTATGTATACCGGTTGGTCCAGCATCTTTCGGCAAACTTAAAACCATTCACGGTATGATATATCTGTACGATCCGTCGTAACAGATTAATCGAAACGACCGATCGACAGTGTATGTCAACATCGTTAACGATTTACTTGATCGCATACGATATCGCAAATCGCAACAAAATCCCGTGTGATCTAAAGTGTGTGGTGCGACCACCGATTCTATTTTTGTGTCATACTTACCTACTGATTTTATTATTCCGCCTCGTGCGAGTAAGTCCGTTTTCACATTATCCGATCCGATGTCGGACCGATATCCCATACATTACAGGCGCCATCTTGTTTTTTTTCTATTGAAATCCTTCCGACTTCCGATATCGGATCGGATAATGTGAAAACGGACTAACGCGGGCGGAGGCTGGGCGGGGGGATCGTTTACGATATCGTAAACGATGGATCGCCTCGTGTGTGACCGGCGCTTTCGATGCGACCGATCGTACACGATATCTGTCCGATCGATCGAAACGATGAATCGTGCCGTGAATGTGTGGCTTTATAAGGTCAACTGTCTATCTTGTGGGGGGACGTCCTACCGACTGATAGTCCGTGGTCCTCGAGCACTTGTCGCTTAGCAAGCTATAGAGAGTGCTATGCTTGGAAATTCTTTACGCCATCGAATCAGAAATGAGGAGATCCGTAGATAAACTAAAGTAACCGACATAGACACAGCCTACCGGATTATCAAGCTGAAGTGAAGGTGGGTCACACGACATTGCACGTAGATCAGATAGCCGATGGGGTCGAAAAAAGATGTCTGAATTTTTTTTTTTTTATTTGTGGTAATAGACCCATTTACTTGATATGTGCTAAAGTTTTCACGTAATCATTTTAGCGCCATCTACCCGAGAATCGACCAAAGGTTTAGTGCCATCTGGACCAGAGTAAATGATTCTTCATGGTTCCGAAGCGTGTTTATCTTAGACTGTTCTGTGACTAGTCTATTAAGTAAGATAATAAAAACACATACAAGTGTAATGTGATTTTGATTATAGGTTTAAACAGATTAAACATTTTGCTGTTTTTATCCTTTTCTTAGAACGTTTTCACATTATACGATCTGATATCGGATGTAGGAAGGATGTCAAAGATGGCACCTCTAATAAGATAGCGGCTCTACATCCCATACCGGATCAGATAATGTGTAATTTCTTGTTGGTGTTTGACAGGTTTGTAAAACATACATATTATAATATAACAACATTGCGCATCAGTATAATGTATTTAAAAGTTTATTTTTGCAATAATCTGGCATTTTTTTGTATCTGCCACCTCAAAGAATATGCCAGTGTGACGAATCGCCAGCGACGGAAAAACTGGTCGTTCATACACGTCACGTAATATGACGTCTTCATAAAAACCGTAATCGCTCACCGTTTACCATAAAAACGTGATATTAGACGATTTTATTCCTATTTACGACGCATTATCTTTCTATTAGACATGTGCTTTTTGTGGGTACAAATTTATATGTAAGGGGGTCTACATTTCTCTGCAGCTGTCTGTACCTACTTGATGGTTTGGGATGATTTACTAAGATTACACGATTTGTGTTTAATGCATCTGATTTGCAAGTAAATTATAGAAATAAAAAAAAAATCATACATTAATATGTTTTCTACTTTTATTAATCCTAATTAAGTACTCCAGCTGGCTTCGGACATATTATTCCAAACGCGACAATGCTGCACCAAAATTGCTGGAAAAGTTACAATTTATGAATATTAGTTTGTACCTAGTACTAATTGAACAATTATTATTGAACGGTATTTAATAAACATAGTACATACCTATGTTTTATGATTATGACTTATGACTTTGGTCGTTAAAACATAAGACCTTTTCAACATGTGGTAACCATAAAGAAGTAATGATAAGAATTTTTGCGCGTTTTCTTTCTTAAGTTATCTTTAATAAAAGTTTTTTTTTTACTTTATACCTAGTTTCATATATAGGGTCAATGAAACCTATTTAAGATGTTTTTTGTAATAAAATAATTATAAGTAGATGTAGAGACAGATAACCCCATATAACATTTCTTATCAACCCATGTTTGTTTGTAAACAAATAACTTTGTGCAACATTTAAAACCTAATAACTGTTTCTAGTTAAGTATTTTATTATCGATATTTCAAAGCTATACAAACCCGAAAAGTAAAACTTATTATTGTAGTGACCTTTAAGTATCTAATTTTTTTTCCCCTCACTAGCTCGAAAACACGTGTTTTGTCCTTTAATACCAGCGAGTAAAAACGCATTTTATCCACTAGTGGGTAAAGTAATTTGACCTTGAATAAAGTCAAATTAACTGCTTTAAAATTGATAAAAGTAGGTGAATCTAGTAATAAAGATGATTTACCACCTGTGGAACTACTGGAAACAGTGATAAACGCATTTTTTGAGTTGTAGTTTCCTCGCTATAGTGAGGGGAAAAGTTTTGTGTTGCACTCGGGTGCAAATGTATTTTACTTCTCGTGTGATAAAAAACTCGCAAGTTCAGGATTCTATTCTCGAACCACTCGCTTCGCTCGTGGTTCAACTATAGAATCCTTTCACTTGCTCGTTTTTCAATTCCACACTCGGCGTTAAAATACAACTTTGCCCCCTTGTATAACAAATAACTATTTATTGTTATTACCTATACATATTACCTGTACATATCATTGAAATTTAAGATAATTTAGGTTCCTATCATGAAAACTAAACTAATAAATATTAATTCTTAAAAACTCACAGTTTTATCCAAAAGCCAGCTAGCCGGGAAGATCA
Source organism: Leguminivora glycinivorella (assembly GCF_023078275.1). NCBI lineage: Eukaryota > Metazoa > Arthropoda > Insecta > Lepidoptera > Tortricidae > Leguminivora > Leguminivora glycinivorella. Next base: position 27,539,545 of record NC_062974.1, read on the forward strand.
GCGGTATGTAAGTAATCATGTAGATCATGGACGTCCAATACACGGTGATGCTCGAAACCTCATAATATTTCACCACGGCGTCCTGAATTATACTATATTGTATCCATTGGAAAGCATTGGACGCTGAATAAAAGACGAATATACCCAACATGAGGTATCTATTAGGGGTGACTTTATATTCAACTTTTTTAGTAGGGGATTCTAAATTCGCCCCTTTTTCGTTGACTCCATCCATGACGCTTCCGCAAACATCCATTTTAGTTTCACTCATTATTGTTGTTTTAATTTGGCACTTTTGTTACTTTATAATAATTATTGTCGCTTTAAAAGCCCTTAATATTAAATATTATTGTCAGTTCTCGCGCATTCCGTTCCGGCGCGTGTTCGGTCCGGCGGTTCGCCGACGACTGATCTGTTTTCCTTTACGAGATTTCCTCATACAGTGCAGAAATATGGATACATGTGGTTCCTTACTGCAGGGAGTTAAGGTTTGTTTTGCATAGCATTGTGGGTTAACTGTGCGATTCATTCGCAAACCTTTTATGAATGTGTTTCCAAGTTGGATCGACAATGACGTTTATCAACATTATGGTGTGATTAGTGATTATACTAGGTAATATAATCCTTAACAAGGTTATTTTACAGTTTTTATGTTATTTTAGAATTATTGTCAACGGTTTCGATCAAAATATGGATCATTTGGTGTTAAATAATAAGTAGATATATTATTTGTTTTTCTCAAACATGGTATGAAATATTGATGTTATGTGCCTTATAATTGGCAGCGAAGTATGACGTTGCAGGTGCGGCTAGGACGATTGATAGATAATGGAATTTCATACAAACCTTGCAGGCCAAGTCCGGCAAAGTCTTCTTTTTTAATTTCCAAACACAGATAATTGTGACATAACATCCAGGTATTTAGCCAATTAAAAAAAAACTATAAGGGGCTTTATAGACGTGCCGACTGCAACTGGTACGGGCCCTAGACAATATTTGATTTTGGGTGCGTTTTCATACAAAAAAAATTTTTTTCGTTTTTTTTTTGATTTGTTTTTAAGTTTTTGTTTTTTTATAAGCGTATACGGAGTATCAAAGGGGAACGAAAATTCGATTATTTTTGCGCTACGACGCACCGTTTAGGAGATACAGCCATCCAAAGTTACTATTTTCAGTAGACTTTATTTATTTCATACCATGTTTGAGAAAAGCACTATACATACCTCGGCGGGAAATGGGGTTGCCCGCCTCAGACCTCCGGCCTCGCTTGGCTCGGCCGTCTATATGTCTTCGGCCGGCAACCCCCTTTGTCCCGGCCTCTGTAGTAATGTACTATTACAAGGGGGGCAAAGTGTTGTTTAACCAATATTGGCAAATATTGATACCTGAGCAAGAAGTGTCAAAATTGATAATCGAAAAATTCCAATATCGAACCGTAGCGTGTAGTTCAAAAACTGAAATTTTGGTCGTTGCCAGGGTTTCAAGACATGAAGGTTAAACAAAATTTGCCAACGAGTGAAACACAAAATTTTTCACCACACCAACACGAACAAAATACTGACTATAAAACATCAAACTAAATCAAATCCATCAATTTATTCAATATTTATGATTCAAAACCATGATTTATAGATAAATTCTAACAGCCCGATTAAGACATCAAGCTAAAACTATGAAATTACTTTGCACTCTTGTGGATAAAATGCAGTCTTGCTAAGTATCTGTTTTCGAATAGCAAAGAGAACCTTTACCAGTTGGTGTGGTGAAAATGAATTTTATTTTATTTTGTATATATAATACCTGGTACTCAAATGTCGTATTCATAATATAGAAAATGAGTTTTTATTTAAATATCACATGTTCAAACACGAGATGCATGCAATAAAATATTTACTGAAAAACTACTGTGACAAATCAATTTTCAACCATTACAAGTTTAACAAGTGAACATTGTTAACAACATAGCATCATTATTTTTCCCGTTATGTATATATAGGGATCATATATGTATTTTCACAGTGCTTTGGTTTATCTGTAATGCTGTGTTAATTATTATGAATAAAAATAAAATAATAAAATAAATGATGTAGTTGAAACATGTATCCATATATCCATACTAATATTTTAAATGGGAAAGTGTATGTGTCTCTTTGTTTCTCCGTCTTCCACAGCGACGAATTGACGTGATTTTATAAGTGGAGATAGTTGAAGGGACGGAGAGTGACACAGGCTACTTGTCTCTTTCTAACGCGAGCGAAGCCGCGGGCAAAAGCTAGTAGTATATAATTGTATTACTGTATGTGTATTTATTTATTTATTAATTATTTATATATTATTTGCCCATTGTCTTTATGGTACCATGTTGTACAAATTGCGGAATTTGTTACCCTCTTCAAGTTTTCTCTCTCATTTACTCAAAGGTTAACTGGAAGAGATCCCTCAAAGGGATAAGTTCGCCTTTGTACTTCACATCTTAATGTATGCTTTTTTTTATGTATTTTTGTACAATAAAGAGTTACTACTATAATTTTAAAATATTGCTGACCCCAAGCACCATTAAATATAAGGGTCTCCATAGACAATGCTTATTACCCCGAGATTACGAGCTCGTCGGACCCTTTAAGGACCTTAAGGGTCATTATCTTGCTCGATGTGGCAGAAGTATGCTATTAAGTATTAAAAAGGCTAAATTAGGTATTAGCATAAATTAAATATAACAAGATCATACCATCCCATCCTACATTAAAATGCGGCCGCCTACGAACGCGCTTACACTCCACCACACATAGATGGCGCCACAAAAAAATGCCTTGTTGTCACCGATTATTTGTAGATTGGCATTAAGTGTCAATTCCGAGCCGTAAATCTGTGTCAAAAGTGACATTTAACGCCATCTACAAGTATAATCGAAAGCTACAAGACATTTTTTTTGTGGCGCCATCTATTGTGGATGGAGTGTAAGCGCCGTAGGCTTTGCATGTATGATATGGTATGATCTTGTTATATTTAATTTATGGTATTAGAATACCTAGAAGTTGTGTTTACTTATATTTTAATAATAATTATAGTAGTCATACTAGTTATGAAAAAAAAGCTGCACTTTTAGATGGAAGCAAGCCGCTTTGCATGGTGATAGTAGACATCATAGTAAACGATTTTTTCCGAGGATATCGAAATTTCATCCCTTAGAAAGCGCAGCGAGGTGAAAAATGAAAAAATTCTATCTTTTTATCATATGGTCTGATTTTGACAAATCGTATCTCAAATGAAAGATATTGATTAGTGCAACTTAAAAAAAATTAAAAAAAAATATTGTTCAGAAAAAGTAACAAAAAAATTGAAAAATGTAAATTTACGTATCGCATTAAACAACTTCAAAGAATGAATGACAAAATGTAGAATATCGATATACGAGTTTTTTTTATATCAAAGACAGATAAATTCATAATTGAAAACTAAAAACCGCATCGAAATCGGATCAGTAGTTTTTAAGGTACATGTTGCCAAAGTTGGAAAAGTTTATATGATCACTTTGCAATTCCTTTGCCAGAAAGTCAGAAATAATCTATTTTTCTTAGACATAAAAGTACACAGTGACAGTACACATCAAAATAAAAGTTTTTTTCTCGAGGATATCATAATTTAAGCCCTTAGAAGGACGAGCGTAGTGAGGACTATTAAAAACTGTTAAAAAAAAATCTATTATTTTGGTGCTTTGTCCGATTTTGACAAAAAATGTGTCAATTGAAAGGTATTGTTTAATGTAATCGAAAAAAAAATTAAAAAAAAAATTGCTAAAAACGTGTAAGAAAAAATTAAAAAAAACTTAAATTTTCGTATCACGCTGAATAACTGTTAAGAACGACAGATAAGATATACAATGTCGATACATGAGTTTTTAAAATCAAAGACAAATAAATTCATAATTATAAACTGAAACCCGAATCGAAATCGGATCAGTAGTTTTTAAGAGACAAGTTGCCAAAGTTGGCTTAGTTTGTTTATATGGTCGCTTTTAAATTATTCAGCCAAAAAGTCAGAAATAATATATTTTTCTTACAGCTAAGAGTATGCATTGATAGAAGACATCATAATAAATGATTTTCGCTGAGGATATAAAAATTTCATCCCTTAGGAATCCGAGCGTAGCGAGGTCTGCAACGAAAAACAACAAAAAAACAAGTTTTTTTTTTGGGTGGTCTGATTTTTACAAAACGTGTGTCAGTTGAAAGAAATTAATTTATGTAACATAAAAAAAAAAACTTGGTTTTTTGTTGTTTTTCGTTGCAGACCTCGCTACGCTCGGATTCCTAAGGGATGAAATTTTTATATCCTCAGCGAAAATCATTTATTATGATGTCTTCTATCAATTCATACTCTTAGCTGTAAGAAAAATATATTATTTCTGACTTTTTGGCTGAATAATTTAAAAGCGACCATATAAACAAACTAAGCCAACTTTGGCAACTTGTATCTTAAAAACTACTGATCCGATTTCGATTCGGTTTTCAGTTTATAATTATGAATTTATTTGTCTTTGATTTTAAAAACTCATATATCGACATTGTATATCTTATCTGTCGTTCTTAGCAGTTATTCAGCGTGATACGAAAATTTAAGGTTTTTTTAATTTTTTCTTACACGTTTTTAGCAATTTTTTTTTTTAATTTTTTTTCGATTACATTAAACAATACCTTTCAATTGACATATTTTTTGTCAAAATCGGACGAAGCACAAAAATAATAGAATTTTTTTTAACAGTTTTTAATAGTCCTCACTACGCTCGTCCTTCTAAGGGCTTAAATTATGACAACCTCGAGAAAAAAACTTTTATTTTGATGTGTACTGTCACTGTGTACTTTTATGTCTAAGAAAAATAGATTATTTCTGACTTGCTGGCAAAAGAATTGCAAAGTGATCATATAAACTAAACTTTTCCAACTTTGGCAACTTGTACCTTAAAAACTACTGATCCGATTTCGATGCGGTTTTTAGTTTTCAATTATGAATTTATCTGTCTTTGATATAAAAAAACTCGTATATCGATATTCTACATTTTGTCATTCATTCTTTGAAGTTGTTTAATGCGATACGTAAATTTACATTTTTCAATTTTTTTGTTACTTTTTCTGAACAATATTTTTTTTTTAATTTTTTTTTTAAGTTTCACTAATTAATATCTTTCATTTGAGATACGATTTGTCAAAATCGGACGATATGATAAAAAGATAGAATTTTTTTCATTTTCATAAAACACCTCGCTGTGCTCGGCTTCCTAAGGGATGAAATTTCGATATCCTCGGAAAAAATTGTTTACTATGATGTTTACTATCACCATGCAAAGCGGCTTGCTTCCATCTAAAAGTGCAGCTTTTGGTCAAAAATTCTCCATAACAAGTATGACTCTATAGTCAGGGATTTTTATTAATTTGGATTTTTGTTAGTATGTTTTTGCCATTAACAGAGTATACATTTTATAACCGACAATTCTTAAGGAGGTGGTCAAATATTATAATTATATACCCTGTTTTAATAGAATTTCGTTAACTTTAAGAGAAGATTCTTTACATCAAATACAATTAATTTATCTAAGAAACTAGCGTCTTAACTCTTGCGATTATCGAGATAATTGCTGAACACGTGTGTCACAGCCTTTACCAATTCCTAATGTTATTTCTTTTGACATGTTCCGTCAATCACTTGACACTAACTTGAATGTTATTGTTAAGGGTCTCTCACACTAATAAATTCATTTATTATGTATGAAAATGATTAAAAATTTTTTTTTTGCGAATTTAACTAAAAGTGATACCTATACAAAGGATGGTTCCTGATATAGGATAATGAACCTAACGACGTGTCGAATCTAACGGAAAACAAAAAAACATAGCTTCTCAAATCTAAAGTATACTGTCACTTGTCATAAGGACGAAATTAGTTCGTATATTTATACGAACTACCTGTAACAGCATCCTTAACATTATGGTATTTTTAGCCTTTAAAAGATACAATCATAAAAAGACGAATCACCAAACGACAACAACCAGACCAAGGTTAATCTCATCATATTAAGATTATTAAATATTCATTCCTATTTAACTTCATGAAATGAGAAATTTCCTAATTGCTTTATTTACAAACCTTATTCTTATATGACATGTGGTAAAAAAACGCGAGAGATTAAATTAAACATATTTTTTTTTATTTAGCTGCACATTTTTACTATAGAAGATTATCCATTCAAGGATTCTTACTTTGTTATTGGTTGAGTCGTCCATGGTCATATTCTTTTTACTTTTTTTTTATTGAGAAACAACGGTAAAAAAATGTTGTTGAAACAGATTCAAACTATTTTTTTAGGCACAGTATAATAGTACATTACGATACAAGTGCGTAAAAAAGGAAGTTCGAAACGAGTGGCGATAAATTAAAACACGACCGAAGGGAGTGTTTTAAATCGACACGAGTTACGAATTTCCTTTTCGCACGTGTATCGTACGACGTTTTTCAGTACAGATGAGCCTCCGAAGTTTCGACCTGGCATATAATGAACCACTTCTCGAACTAGTGCGTAAAAAAACGACCATCTGTACTGAAAAATAATTTATCATTCTAAGTAGTACCTATATGAAACAAAGTCACTCCCCGCTGTCTGTCTGTCTCTCCCTATGTATGCTTAGATCTTGAAAACTACGATTTATTTTATACACAAAGTGATTCAAGAAGAAGGTATCTATGTCTCGTGCACTAATTTATTATTGACGCCATCGACACAAGTACGTCGTGAATCGTAATTAGACAAATCGGATATAAATGTACAGCTATACAAAAAAAAAACTAAAAGTGTTAAGACGCTACAGGAGGGGCTAATTCTCCATACAATCTTCTCGACTATTTTCTCCCTGGGTTTTGAAGATAGAGCAAAGATTTTTTCAACACAGATGTCTTTCCCATCACGGAACAATGATGTTCCGGACCTTTAGGAGGCGTGCGCGGGGCCGTAGCCAACGCGTAGAGGCCCTTTTGACACTTTAATTAAATGTAAGGGGTACACTGAGCGGATGTTGCCCTTGCCCGTATCATGGGACACACGCAGAGGCAACACCCACCAGGGTGTAAGGACTATTTGAGAGTTAATGCAATCTAAAATGAACTGGGCTAATGGATGAAAGTGATGGACTAAATAATGGGCTATGAGATAAAAAACCGCACGGCTGCCTAATAATAAAATGGTATCCAATTTTATTTATTCTGTGTCGGACCGTTTAAATTTTTTAATATTATTATTTTTAAAGACGCTATATCCCATCAAAAATTTCCAAAAACGGCCTTATGGCGTAAAAAAGGTGTGGCGTTCAAAATTGGTGACAATTAGCCAAAAAAGCTAAGTACACGGTCCGACACAGATTATTTCATGGTTATTTCAATTGTCAAATTTCGTTTTGATTTATTAAGTTTTGAAGGAGGAAACAGTCGAGAACGGAACATCGATTTTAAAGATTTTTTCGCAATAACTGAGTTGTTCTTAATGGACAATTTTTTTTTCGATAAATCTAGTTAATAACACTAGTACATTAAACTAGAATTCCCATATTGAAATGGGCCTTTCCATTTTAGCATTTTTGCTCCTGTAGCGTTTTAAATATTTCGGGTTCTTCGTGTGTTAAAAAGTTCTATATCTACCAGTGGCGGCTGGTGAAAATTTCTGCTAGGCAACACCAAAGCAAAAAGAAACCTACCTTAACATTAGGTACTTTACTAGTAATCAATTTTAGGCAAGCCGGTGGGAATTGGCTTGTATGGACCAGCCGCTGCTGATATCTACCTACAATAAAATAATGTACTTATTTGAACACGTGTTGGGCACAGGGTACGCAGCCAAATGCACAAACGGTTGCGATAACATTAACAATGTTATCCGATCGTAACTAGCTATCTCTTGGGCGGGGCATGTTGCCAGGCAGATTGATGGCAGGTGGACCAAAATGTTGACCGAATGGTGGCCGCTATCGGATATAAGAAGCGCCTGGCATCCGTTGGCTCGTTGGGTGGACGACATTCGAGAGGATAAGTGGCGTACACGAAGGGAATAGGCCTCCCTTCGTGTACGCCACTTATCCCGGTCCTCGCAGTGGGCAATTAATGGCTGAAATGATGATGAAGATGAACTAGCTATCTCTATCGCTTTTCCGTATTGGCGCGACAGAGACAGACTGATTTGGTCGGCGTCTAGCGGCAACGAACAACGATTGACATGTCGGCTAGGCCGGCAGATTCTAAAACACAGCCGAGTCATAATTTACTGCTTTAGGTTTCCGGACCCCAAAAGCGGGAACCCCATGAATAAACTCATACATATGAGACTTAGGGCCAGTTGCATCAACTACATTTGACAGACACATCATCGTCACGCAGCAGAGGTCTATGGAACTTCCCATACAATAAAATTTAACGAATGCTTTAACGGTGACAGACGGTTTGGTGCAACCGACCCTTAGATGTATTTTGTACCTGTAATACATTTTCCTAGATTTTAATACAACATTAGGGTATCTAGCCAAATGATATGCATTGGCTAGAGCCACAGTATAATAAAGAGTACTATCGTACAGTATGGCCACTCTCGCTCCCCGCTGAAAGTGCCGCCCACCCCCTCTCGGTTACCTCACAGTTACCGCCTGTCAAAAATGCGAACAGTCGACCTATCATATCTCACTCATACAAGCATAGTACGCGTTCACCTACACAAGCTTAGACTGTGTGCTAGGAACGCGCCTCTTTCATTATATTTAATCGCCAGTGTCCGAAGTGTTCTAGAGCTTAACTCTTTTTTCGGGTACAAAATAACCCGTCAGCTTAACATGTACAGTGAGCTGCAAAAGGCGAATTTACGATGAATTTATTCACTCACTGTACCTTCACAATCAACTATAATATAATATTTATATTGAAGTGAAACTTCTAATGCGACTTCCAACTGACAGCGCGTAACACTCAGTCATTGTTACTTTGCGTGAAATACCGCTCACTCAGCGCGTAACACTCTGTCTCAACGCGACTCACTCATTCTATTCATTGACTTATTCACTTAGTGACAGAACAGAATGCCCAGAATGATTTTGAATGGTGGAATGGTTGATTGGAATGTTTGTTTTTCAATAATTTGAGCAAAATTGCAATGTGGATATTTAAAAAAGATAAATAGATAGATAGAATACTATTTATTGGCACACCTCAGCAAAAGATACAGAAAAAAGATACAGTGGAGACAAAACAAATGATTATAAACAGAGGCAGATAACAGGCGGTCTTATCGCTAAAGATCGATCTCTACCAGACAACATTTGGGTAGCGGAAATATAAAAAAAAAACATGAAAATATGGACGTAACTAAACGAAAAATAGTGATGGTCACTTGACAAAATGTTTTTGAGGTTATGTTAGGAAGTTTCACTTCTTCCGCGTGGAGGGACTCTACGCATTGTTATTTAGCTTTATTTTTATAGTCAACTAACGACACTACTAATTATACACTGTGTTGCATAACACAATTATATGGAAAACTCCGCAAAAACTTGGCATCGGCAAACTAATTTAGGAAGTATTCCCGTTCGAGGCGAGACTTGATTTAATTACAGCGTGCCGTGGAGGCTCCGGGCTGTAGTTTATTTTTAGATGTATGTGATGCAAAAGTTGGTACGTTACTGTATGTAACTAGTTGTAGAGTCGAGTCACATACATAACTTTTCACCACACCAACTTGTCAAAGGCGTTTTTGATTCTTTAAATATAAATGACAAAATTAAATTTTATCTACAAAAGTGAAAATTAATTTCATATAAAGAATAGACTTTTAATTATTTTGAATCAGAAATCTTCCATAATATTGATGGATTTGACTTGGTTTCAGGATTTAGAGTTGACATTTTCTTCGTCAAAATTTTGTGTTTCACACGGTGGTAAAATTTTGTTTAACCTAAGGGCCTTGAAACCGTCGCAACATTTAAGACTCCATATTTTGAACCACCGGCTACGCTCGCGGTTCAATATTGGAATCTTTCGCTTGCACCAATATCAATATTGGCACGTGCGGTCAAACAACAACTTTACATCACACAAGTAAATGCCCTTACTGGGATTCGAACCTGGAACCATCGGCGTAGCAGACACTCACTAGTCCAGGCCGGTCGTAAAATACTGAAGGGCTACAGAGCCCAAGGTCGCTTGCTACGCGGTAGTCGGGACTGCGTAGCGCGTAGCAGCTGCAGCCGTAGCAATTTCCTGCGCTACGCTCCTTCCCGTTTGTATTGGGTTACGTAGCCAAATGCAACGCCCACGATAATATTTGTTGCGTAGCTATCTATCTCTATTGCTCTACCGTATTGGCGCGACAGAGCCAGATTGCATTTCTGCGGCGTTCGGCGTTCGCCGAATAGCAATCGTCGACGCTAGACGACGACAGAAATGCAGTCTAGTTCTGCGCCAATAAGCAAGAGCTGCAAGAGCGATAGAGATAGATAGCTACGAAACAGATATAATTCTGAGCGTTAGTGCATTTGGCTACGTATCATATTCTGTACAGCATTGGGCTTCGTGTACAGTCAAGTGTAAAAATATGGGTGTACATCTTACTCAAAAATATATCCCATAGCATCTTAGTCTGATGTAATAAGAGCGTAGTACCAGATTTCAGCAGTTCTCGAAAAGTTTGTACAAAAATTAAGGAAAAAGTTAAATTTGTTTTTATTAATTCCTATTTTGTTACCAAAATTTTGTTGATGAATTGAGATTTTATTAAGTTTTATTTCGTCATTAAGGTTCCTTAGTATCTATATTTTCTTAATTATAACAATTAACCTGTATGTATCTTACGAAAGTCGACTTATATTTCTAAATGTTGGTAACAAAATAGGATCAATTAAAATTTGCTGACGTGGCTATGTACAAAGTTGCCGGGAACTGCTCATTTATAAGACGATTATTTCGATACGTATTTTTGCACTTGACTGTACAGGATATATTATGATACGTAGCCGAATGAACAAACGTTCAGAATTATATCTGTTGCGTAGCTATCTATCTCTATCGCTCTTTCGTATTGGCGAGATAGAGCCAGACTTCGTTTCGATCGGCGTCTGGCGTCGATGATTGCCATTCGACTAGGCCGATTGAAGTGGAAGTATGATAGTGAAAGCTATTATTATTGTTGTCATTAAAATGTTACAACAGTTACGTTCTAGCTCATGAACATTGTATAACCACAAACTATATAAATAGTACAAGTACAGAAGGCTCACTCTTTTGATGTTCACAAAATGCCGCCATTCTAAATTCTTACCTTCATTAACAAACGGACCGTACGCGAGCAGCCAACATTGAATTTTATTGCGCCGCCGTGCGAAGGTCGTCGCCAATGAATGGGCCGCGAACTCGCGGCCGCTGACATGTACTTGTAGCGCGGCGATAGAATCGCGGAGTGAGCCGCCCCTGGTATAACTAATAGCTTTATTGAACCTGCCTTAAAAATCGATATTATTTATGGTCATGGTTCATTAATATTTCTTGTATGTATTATTAATTTTTCCTCAGTCACCTGTTATGAAGTTATGGAAAATATTTTTGCGCCAAAACTTACATCCTAGTGCAATGAATTAATAAATTAATTTTAACTAATACTATGCTAAGGGTCACTTGCACCGCCAAAACCGTTAACCCGAGGTTAACCCACAGCCCACTAACCTTGAGTTAAGCGGGTTAGTATGTTTACATGTGTCTGAGCAATGTATGTGGCGTAAATGAAAACCCTTAATTTAAATAAAACGATTAGTCCCAAGTTTACCCCCTCCCACCAATTAAGGGGGGGGGGGTCGTTAGCGCTCTAGCGATAGAACCTTCATCAGACCTTATGAGTGTAACATTACGTCAACAGGGGGCCCTATCTACATCGTGTTTTTCTTTGTTTTCCGTTAACTTCGACACGTCGTTAGGTTCATTATCAGGAACCACCCATAGTTAAATTCGCAAAAAAAAAAATTGTCATCATTTTTATAATATGAATTAATTAGTGTGAGAGACCCTTAAGAATATCATTCAAATTAGTGTCAAGTGATTGACGGCACATGTCAAAACAAATAACATTAGGAATTGGTAAAGGCTGTCACACACATTTTCAGTAATTTATCTTATTTTTTTAATAACTCAATAACCGTAAAAGTTAAGACGCTTGTTTTTTAGAGAAATTAATTGTATTTGATCTAAAGAACCTTTCCTTCAAGTTAACGGATTTCAATAAAAACAGGTTGTATAATATGATCAGATTTAATTATTTGAGACATACTTAAACAGCAATGCATGGAATTATGCTAAACTGCCAATAAAAGTTGTTCAATAATTCGACGACTGGCCGCGGTCCTGATGGGTTCGAATTCCGGAAAGGGATGAGCACAGATGTTTGTTCCTGAGTCATGGATAGTTTATATGCATATCGTCACTACTTTAAAAAAAACTTGTATCTTCGTCTGTCAATGAAAAGAAAATTGTAGTAAGTATGTATGGAATATATATAGACTTACTGCGTTTTAACTTTGAGGAGCAACGTGAGATACGAGATTTTTTCAAAGTAGTGACGTGATATATACATTTTGTTTAAAATTGCTCCTATATTTATTACAGGCGCTTTTCATTATATTATAAAAAAATAACAACATTATTCTGCTGTGCTTCTGCGCAAATAAATAAGTTTCTTAGTATAATATATTCTATTTATTAATATAGAAGTGGTCTTCTATAACTACACATATACCTTTTTTGTGCATATTAAGAACGCTATGAAACTGTGTACTTATTGTGTACGATCCAAATAAATAAAATAAAACTAAAAATATTTTAACTTCTAACTACACTCACATACGTTCAGTTTAGGAGAGCACTTAAATTGAGTAAATGTTTCACATAATAATATATGCCAAGCTCTCTGTCATTAGCAAACTGTCAAAAGGAATATCGACATATGTGACACGTACTCAACTCGTCAAACACGATCCTAATGCTACTGTGACATGTCTTTCACATGATGAGTTACGAGACAGAAAATCGTTACTAAACTAAAATAGTAATGATTTCGAAGCATAGATGTTAAACAAAATGTATAGACGAGTCTCCAAGGGGATGTTAAACAAAATGTATAGACGAGACTCCAAGGGGATTTTTTCTTTGTATGTCATCATTAATTGCCGGGGTGCGGGGAAGGGGACCACAAAATTGGTTGGCAACATCTGTTTATAGGATGTCCGGGATCTATACAATATATATCAGAAGTCAGAATGAGGTGCGCTATTTTTGCAAACGAACATCCCCTTGGAGCCTGCTCTAGTATTAATTTGGTTTAGTTTGATGTTCTACAGTTAATATTTGCCTCGTGTAGGTGTGGTGAAAATTTTTGTGTTTCACTCGGAGACAAAATTTGTCTAAACAAAATTCATTGAAACCCTCACAACGCTCAAGATTTCGCATTCTTAACGACTCGCTACGCTCGCACTTATTGGAATCTTTCGCTTGTTTGGGCATAAAAATTGACACGTGCGGTTAAACATTACCTTTGCACCCTTGTAAAACTAACAAATATTTAAATACTTTGGTTACGGATTAATAAGAATTCAAAATGAGCCAGAGCTCCATTTTTCAATATTTTCCCGGTTCCATACATGAAATAGAGAGCACTCTAGTTTACAATATCGCTGCAAAATTTATGTTGTCCTTTTGCCGTATAAATTCAATGATATACGCAGAATCGATAATCGATATATTCCGCCTGGACGATATTGCCTGGTGAACTAAGAGAAGCACATTTTTCACCATAAAAATTCAGGAGTATTGTTATCACATAGCGAGATCGGAAGAATAAGTCCGCCACTAGTACAAAAATATGCTTTTTAAATATAAAGTTCAAAAGTGTTTGACGACCGGTCTGTCCTAGTCGGTAGTGAGAACTCACAGAATTAGATTTAGATAGAAGAAACAAGTTCATCTATTTGTATGGCGGCCGAGCGTGTCAGATTTTGTAGTGAAGTTGTTACTTGCCTGTGATTTTAAATATGTCTCAGGTCTGAGTGTTCATAATTGTTGTGTTGTTGCAATTAAATATCACGTAACGAGGCATTTTTAATGCTGTTTTGACTTCAACTTACAAAAATTGACGTCCGAAAGCTGCAAGCTGCGGCGATTAAAGACGTCCGTCTTGTTCTCATCAATCATCAACATCTTCAACTCAGTGGATTTTACTGTTCATTTGACACGCTAAATAAGTAGATACGTTTGCTTGATCTATGGTATATATATATATGACCCTAGTGACCCTCTGCTGAGTCACGGTTCTGGGTTCGAATCTCAGTAAGGGCATACATATTATTATATCTGTGTAATGAACACAGATATTTTGTTCCTGAGTCATGGAACTCGTGGATATTTTCTACGTATAAGAGTATTTTGTATATTATGTTGTCTGAGTACCCACGACACAAGCCTTCTTGAATCTGTGTAAGAATCCTGGGATTCAGTGAATCTGTGTAAGAATCCATACTAATATTATAAATGGGAAAGTGTGTGTCTGTTTGTTTGTCCGCCTTTCATGGCAAAACGGAGCGACGAATTGGAGTGATTTTTTAAGTGGAGATAGTTGAAGGGATGGAGAGTGATATAGTATACTTTTTGTCTATTTCTAACGCGAATGAAGCCAGTGTCCTATAAAAAACCCGCTCCTATTTAACCGTTACCCTCGCTCGGTAGCAAACGGGAATGCAGTAGCAAGCTATTTTTCAGCTCACCGACGCTATAAAATTTGTAAAGGCATTGGTGCCAATAAAAAACCTCTTTAGAATACATTAGATGATGGCTGGATTTACCGGCTATTGATAGTACGTAAATAATATCTATGTCAGAATTATCTATATTTTCTAGTGGCAGTTTTTAAATGGCAAATTTTAGGAAATCGAGTGGTCTAAGTTCAATGATCGGCTCCCATATCACAGTATAATAAAGAGTACTATCGTACAGTATGGCCACTCCTGCTCCCCGCTGAAAGTGCTACCCAATCCCTCTCGGTTACCTCATAGTTACCTCCTGTCAAAAACGCGAACAGTCGACCTGTCATATCTCACTCATACAAGCATGGTACGCGTTCACCTACACGAGCTTAGAATGTGTGCTAGGAACGCGCCTCTTTTATATATTTGATCGTCAGTGTCCGAGGTGTGCCAATACATCTTCAGTAACGACTGATGATAAGGCATCCATGGAAAGGTGAGGACAAATATCAAATTCTGTCCGCTGTCCATTAATATGTGGGAAGTCATACTACCAGCGACCTTCATACCTAATATATTTTTAAACAAAACAAACAAATATTATCAAAATATCTTCGTTAAAACACTATTGATTAATTTACCAAACAATTAATTTTACTAGCAGTTTTTCTCAGCTATTTCCAAAAATAACCAACAACAAAAGTTATTTTGCAACTACATATTTTGTTAAGTAACCCTTTCTCAATCTATCAAAGTTAGTTACGCCCGGCGGTTCCCGGATACAACCCCGATTACCCGGGAAATAACGGCGATAGGCAATACTAGTGTTGGCCACTCAAGTCTATTGAGTCTAAATTTGAAATTTGAGTCTAAATAAGGACTGTATCGTTAAGTATAAGGAGAAAACAAACCTCGTCTAAATGTTGACATGTGCATAATTTTGTATTATTATGTTCCGAGAGTGTGATCTGAAGGTATTGGTAAGCACTATTTGATATAAGACTGTCTGATATTTTTTTATTTTAGGGACTTTATGGTACTTTCATTAAGGTCTAGCAAATAAATTTCAATGACTCTTTGTACGATTTCAACAAACAAAGGTTAATATGCTGCCAAAATTTATTCTTTAAGAGTCCTCTTCATAGTTTTCCAATTGGGTACTTGTAGAATAAATGCGGTGAATTTATATAAATTAATAAAACGCAATTTTGAGCAACGTTCCGGATTGCCGTAAATTTTTGATGCGAGCAGGATGAGAGAAACAGATAAAAAAATTAGCCATAGGCCAAAGTCTAATTGACATTCATGGTGTTTGAACAGTGCCTAAACCAGATCAATATAAACAGTGTATGATAGTCAAATTCGACATCAAAGTCGGAGTTAGAGTAAGCACCATGCCACATTCTCTAAATGGCCGCCATACACAGATCCTGAACTTTATTTTTTTTAAATAACAGTGGCTAGACTATGTCCAGATATTCTGCATTGTGGATCATGTGTCGTTGAGGTTCGCACCGTACAATTTTTTTCGCAATCGTATCGTCTTTTACGCACTTTGTGAATTTTCTAGTAGCATTTGTCCGGAATCGTAATTGGTACTCGGGAGGATTAAGTCAATACTGTCTAAACCATATGCTTTACGTCGAGCTTCTAGGACAAAATGTGTACCTTATTATGTGCCTTATTAAGCCCATGTCTTGTTATAAGAAAAAAATCTAATAGCAAATAAATACGGCTACTCAAAGTTGTCTTCATACTTAACGATACAGTCTTTAGTGCATTGTACGACAAGAGAGGTAAGGGTTACATTGATAACGAGTGTTATAATTCACGACAGCCGCAGGCTACCAAAGTTAGTTACGCCCGTCGGTTCCCGGATACAACCCCGATTACCCGGGAAATAACGGTGTTCAGAAACGTTAAAAAACGCTCAAATATTTCATCCTATTTTCTTTAGTTCATTTTATTAATTATTCAGTAATTTTCATTTAATAATTTTAATTAATTTATAATAATTGTCAAAATATTCAATTTGCATATTTTTTAATTCAAATATTCAATATTGTATCGAAGTTGACATTACGCATTTTATAAATCATTTGTATTATTTTTATAATTTTAATTCTTTAGCATTCAATAATTCATTACTTATTTAATTTGTATATTTAAAAAAAATATCAATATTGTTTAGAATCACATATGTAATTCAAGTTCCTATATTCAAATTTTACCTATGGCAATGTTTAAATTCAAATTTGACAGCTTTGAGCTTTGTATATTTAAAAAAAATATCAATATTGTTTAGAATCACATATGTAATTCAAGTTCCTATATTCAAATTTTACCTATGGCAATGTTTAAATTCAAATTTGACAGCTTTGAGCTTTCAAAAACTTACGATTGTTATTGTTCGCTTGTTCCGCTCTCCATCGATATTCACTGTACCACTTTCTTTATCCATTCGCATAATTCGAAATAAACTAGCTTTAAATTACAGTCCGCTTATCATTTAAAACCTCTGCAACACCTGAGCCCAGCGAAGATTATCCAGGGTCCTTCGAGCCGATAGGCAATACTTAATAGTGCATTGTACGACAAGAGAGGTAAAGGGTATACTAATAACGAGTGTTATAATTCACGACAGCCGCAGCCTATCAAAGTTAGTTATGCCCGGCAGTTCCCCGATACGGATTCCGATTAACTTGAAAATAACGGCGATAGGCAACTCTATTGTTGGCTACTCAAGACTTTGAGTATACATTTGAAGATAACTTTTTATACGAGACACGTATAAAGATTATAAAGACGTATTTCTCACTGAGTTTTTAAAACGGATAATTTTTTAGTTTTCGGCACGTTGGTAATCCACAGTAACACCAAAGAAAATGAGTATCATTGCAAATACAATAATAACCTAACCAAAAAATTAAAATTTTGAAAAAACCCCCGACCGCGACATAGTGGACCGATTTTCATGAAACATGGCTAAGAACACTCCCGATTAAATCAGCTTTCAAACAAAAAGAACTAAATCTAAATCGGTTCATCCGTTCGGGTGATGCGATGCCACAGACAGACACACACACACACACACACACACACACACACACACATACATACATACGTCTAGACAGACAGACACGTCAAACGTATAACACCCCGTCGTTTTTCGTCGGGGGTTAAAAATGACAGTAAAAATATTTGAAACAAAAAATTGTTTTGAGAACTCATGTTCAAATTGTGTATGACTTTGTTAAACTGTTGACCCAATTTATGAAAATTTATTTTATACGCAAGTTGAGTTCACCTGAAATGACTCAAGGAGTCTAAAAAACTGAGTCGAGTCTGTATGCAGTCTCCAAAGACTCGATCTTGAGACTTTACCAATACTAGGAAATACGCAGATAACGGAAAGCAATGCGTTACGTTTCTCTTAGCAATTATTTACTAAAAGATGTATGTGCGTAGCATAAGTAACGTATCTATACTTCTATACTAATATCATAAATGGGAAATTGTGTGTATCTGTTTGTTTGTCAGTCTATCACGGCAAGGCGGAGCGACAAATTGACGTTATTTTTTTAAGTGGAGATAGTTGAAGGGATGAAAAGTGACTTATGCTACATTCGGTCTCTTTCTAACGCGAGCTAGTTTACTATATTTTGTAATGAACATTGGTGATTGTGTACAGTCAAGTGCAAAAATACGTATCGATTTTATCCGCTCAAAAATATGTACTGAGACCTTATTCCGCCGACATAAAGTGCTATGGGACATATTTTTGATAAGTTGTAGGCACCCATATTTTTACACTTGACTGTACGGTGGAATATAGGGCATTTAATATGACGTACGATACCTACATGATCTCATTCGCAAGTTCTCGTATTGTTCGTAAATATTATACTTAAGTATGTCATTTTGAGGGCTGATTGAACCAGATAATTGTTTGACGAAGGAATGACATCTGTCAGCGCCAAAAACTTTAATTTTGGTGTAAGGAATGCAAATCGTCACTACTTTTAAAAAAACTTGTATCTTCGTCTGTTAATGAAAAGAAAATTATAGTAAGTATGTATGGAATGCATATAGACTTACTGCGTTTTAACTTTGAGGAACAGCGTGAGATACGAATTTTTTTCAAAGTATGACGAAATTTGACACTGATAAAGTAGGTCCGTTGCATATCCGATCTGGATTAAATATTAATAAAAAGTTATTGTCTTTTTATTATGATTATGACACGAAGGTTCTGGTTATTTCATTAAAAATTTTCTACTTTTTTTCAAGTGGATAAAAATCAATATTATTTTTACTCGCGATTCTAACCTTCCCTAAATTAGTTGAAAATTCCAGTTAGGACCTTACGCTAGAAGAAACTTACATTTCACGTCAGAAGGGACTTTCTGTCAAACTTTTTGTTAGTGGTTTCCAAACTGCGGCCCCTTCTAACTGTTGTATGTTAATTTATGAACATCCCCTGACAATGGTGACGGCCGTTATTTATGACCGGCCCGGACATAAATTCCAGCCGGTTATATCCGGATCGGGTACAATATAGTCGAAACCAGCTGATCATAGTTGAATATGGTAATACTTAATTACTTATGCTTTTTAATTATATTATCTTATTATAAACATTTTAACTCTTAAAATGCACTACTTCATACACTGTGTCGTTTTTTATTTCAATTAAATTCGACACAACATTGGGCTCATTAATAGCAGGCACCTGATTTTTTTTTATACTACGTCGGTGGCAAACAAGCATACGGTCCGCCTGATAGAAAGCGGTCACCGTAACCTATATACGCATGTAACTCAAGAAGTGTCACATGCGCGTTGCCAACCCATTAGAAACTTGTACATTCCTTTTTGCTTAACACAGCAAAAAGGAATGTACAAGTTCCAAGGAGCGTTCGGGTTGCCGATTGCCGACGACTCAAAGGACAATAGATGGTATATAATGTTTTGTTAAAAATTCACGAAAAACATCGGTGTTAGTTAAATATAATTATATTGTATGTATTTTTCGAACCACTATATTACACTCGTGGCAAATATTGAGCCTGAATCTCTCGCTTGCTCGGGTATCAATTAATGTGCCATTAAACAACAACTTTACCCCCTTGTAAAACAAATAACGATTGATAATACTTTTATTACTTAACTTTTACAACTAAAAAGCAAAAAAGAAAAATGCTATAACTACACCTAAACGCAGTAAAACACGGTTCTTTTACATGAAGTTCAACACTCTGATAGACCTATTTCAATTGACCAAGACTGTATACATGTTAAAAAACTGACTTTTTAAAAACGCCGCCGGGCTTTCATTTGCAGCAACAGATTAGCTTTGTTGAAACTTTCATGGAAACTCACTTTGTTACGGGTTTCATCAATATTT
Source organism: Leguminivora glycinivorella (assembly GCF_023078275.1). Taxonomy (NCBI): domain Eukaryota; kingdom Metazoa; phylum Arthropoda; class Insecta; order Lepidoptera; family Tortricidae; genus Leguminivora; species Leguminivora glycinivorella. The sequence goes on from NC_062974.1 coordinate 27,559,753, forward strand.
CATGGGCAACGCTGAAAGTTTCTGGAATTTAGTATGTATTAAAGATTGGAAAACATGAAATACGACCATTTTTTTTGCTCCTTCAGCTATGTGAAAAATTTTAAACCTGAAAAAAATTGGCCACGTTCAAACTTAAAAAAATATTGTCATTGTTTTGTCCTGTTGTTTTTAATTTATAAATTCAAGGGTGGCACTGAAACTTTTGTAGTTTCTTGTGCTCTGCCTACCCCTTAGTGGGATGCATTTGTGACTTATGTATGTATGTAATAAATTCTGTTAATGACTTATTTCAAATTGTACACTTTTTTGCATTTTTTTTTACTGTTAAAATTCCAATTATATTGATTACCTAAAAATTTTATATTTCCTATCTGTAATCGTTTCAAAAGCGTGTTTCTGGCCAAATCCCTTTTCAGCTAAAGAAAAATACAGAGTTGAAATTTACAGAGACTACTGAAATTGTGTGCACTGTAGAACCGGGCCAAGTCTGTTTGTGTTGCGGGTTCGCATATTTTGTGTTATTGTGGTTGGGTGATCAGTCTGCGTAGGGGAAACAGTTCAAGGTAACAATTTGGTACATACATTGTAAGTCACAAATCTAGTTCATGTTCACATTAGGTACATTCATAGTTTGTACACATACATGCAAACAAGCCCGCCTCTATCCCATAAAGGGGTAAGCAGAGCTAAGCACATGAAACTACTCAAGTCTCAATGCCACTCTTGGCACACACTATAATTATCTCATATAGTCGACTTCTACGAAACCCAACAAAAGAAAGGGGATGGTGAAATTCTTAACCCGTCACCACACGGGCATCATACTTTGTTTTTGTATTAAATTGCACTGCAAAGGGTTATGTATATTCATATAAAAAAATTAAAACAAATAGTTTCGTTGTGAACTTTTAACACTTTAATAATAACATTCATAACGTGTTTGAAAGCTTTTCTCGGAAAGTTTCAGACCACACAGAAACAAAATAAAATAACCCCACCCCAACTTTAAAACAAACACTTTAAAGCTATCCGTTACAAACCGCCGTTCAATTGAAAACTGTCGATTCAATTTATATCGTACACGTACAAAAGCTATCATTCACCGACACAAAAAACGTACAAATTCCATTAACTCTCGAGTCCCCAATACCGAAACAAAACTGCGACAAAAGTGTCAGTGTATTTATCAACATTCATGAATCTTATTGTGTCCCTCTAGATAAATTAATTACTCGAAAACCAATGTATCTTTGCCGCCGAAATACCAACCGAGTTTTAATTCAAAAACATCAAAAGTCACTGAATTTTACACTCACTTTCGTTGCTTTTAGACCATTAAAGTCATGGGTTGCAAAGAACTTGGCTTGTATTTTAGGACAGTGGCGCCATTAGCTTTGTTTAAAATGGGCACCTTTTGACTGATGACTAGGCGTGTAGGTAAATTCGAACACTTCGCTTGTGTCATTTAGCTATATTGTGTTTCGCTTGGTCATTTTGTACTGTAAGTTGTATTTGTGTTTGTATTGATTGTCATCACACGGTACAAAATATGACAAGAATTGTATATATTCAAATAAAAGCGGTCAACCAAATCTTGGTACTCACTAAAAAAATTCGCGAAATTAAAATTTTCCATGGAAATTAAACCTTCGCGCCTACATTTTCAATCAAATTTTAAGTGACAATTAGTCGCTGAGCCCGGCATTTTTCAAATTTGCCGCATTCTTTAGTGGCATGATTTGGTTGACCGCCCGTATTTTAATGTACATAAGCGCTTGTCCCTACTTATTGTATGTATGTAAAACATGAAATAATTCCTAAACGGGACTTAATCGCGTAAACACTTACATTTTCTTAATTTTTTTTTCAGTCTTCGTGGAATCCAGTAATTAGCAAATGTAAGCGTGAAAAAAACACCTAAGAACCAACCACCCCGACTGATATCGTGAGGGTTGTATGTAGGCAAAGTGACAACCCTAGCGCAAAAGTGAATAATCAAGAACAAGTGTGGGTAGTTCGAAAAACTCGGGCGGCTAGAAGATGTTGATGCAATTCCTCGCCAGTCTACCCGTGACCACGAACATAGTGTGATGTTCGAAACGTTGGGCTAAATATAAATGTAAGTGTTTACGAGACTAAGTCCCGTTTAGTTCTAAAATGATGAGTACAAATCGTGTTAGTTTAAATCAATATATGAAATGATTTAATCAAATATCATTCCCATGTCATTAAATTGTTTGTTCGAATGGAGTCGTTGTTAATGTACCTATATAAAATGAATGGATACGTTTTGTAAAATAATTAGAGGGCATCAAGGCGCGTCCTTTTCATTAACAGTTTCGTTAGCGTTTTACATTTTGAATGGCGTCTACGGTTCAATAAACAACAGAATAATGATAAAATAATGATCGTGGAGTATATTTAAATAAACTGACGATCGATTTTCTGAGACAAAAAATATATCTTCCTTTAAATGAAAGAATGGAAAACATTCTCAAAAATCAAAATATAATAAAACATGTTTATACAAAAACACCATTGCCTTAGGAACACATATCTGTGCTCATCTGAGATTTGAACCCCGGACCATCGGTTTCACAGGCAGTCAACACCCACTAAGCCAGATGGGTGAAATCGCTGCGTATTTCGTCACAAATCACCCCTTTAGCAAGGTCTCAATAAGCCCTAATGACCAGTCACACTTTGCCGGTTATATCTATACGGGTTTTAATTACACAAAGTGACAAGATTATTGTGTCTAGTCTGTCCCATCTCGTCTGATAGGTACTTTATATTGGGTCAGAAGGACCAATTAATCACATTCTAGCTTTGGGCGCCGCCTGTGCTCTAAGATATTAGTTAAGAGACTTAGTATCCATACTAAGTATACGTATGTAGTAGTACCAAACTACAGAGGATCGAGTAGGTATTATACAGAGTTACTGTCAAAGTAAAATGTGTAATCACAGTGCATACGAGTAGACTGCCATCTCTCGACACAGGCTTAAAACTTTTGAACCTCAATTTGGCCCATATTCTTAGCTTGATACACAGTAATAAATCAAGATTTAGTTCTGGGGCTTGATATGCTCGTTTGATATTATCGCCATCTAGTACATTTTCTGTGAGGTATTGAGGTAAGTACGTTTTTTTTCTTAGAATTTATCTGTCTATACGGAGTTAGGTACATATGTCTTTGGTATGCATACAGCAACCCGCCCGGGTATTCACGGTGAGTAAAGTATAAAAAAACCGGCCAAGAGCGTGTCGGGCCACGCTCAGTGTAGGGTTCCGTAGTTTTCCGTATTTTTCTCAAAAACTACTAAACCTATCAAGTTCAAAACAATTTTCCTAGAAAGTCTTTATAAATTTCTACTTTTGTGATTTTTTTTATATTTTTTAAACATATGGTTCAAAAGTTAGAGGGGGGGGGGATGCACTTTTTTTCCTTTAGGAGCGATTATTTCCAAAAATATTAATATTATCAAAAAACGATCTTACTAAACCCTTATTCATTATTAAGTACCTATCCAACAATATATTACACGTTGGGGTTGGAATGAAAAAAAAAATCCGCCCCCACTTTACATGTACATGGGGGGGTACTCTAATAAAACATTTTTTTCCATTTTTTATTTTTGCACTTTGTTGGCGTGATTGATATACATATTGGTACCAAATTTCAGCTTTCTGGTGCTTACGGTTACTGAGATTATCCGCGGACGGACGGACGGACGGACAGACAGACATGGCGAAACTCCTAGTTGACTACGGAACCCTAAAAATGGGTATATTAAGTTCTCTTGCAAATAGTTCATCGCGGACTTTCTTTTTCAACCTATTCATGGAAGAAATCTCTAAGCCGACGTGATGTATTACGACTTCATTACTATTAAATTGTTAGTATCTAAAACTTTAACAAGAATCATTATATTTACAAGTAAAAGTAGCATGAAAATTTTTCACGTTTAGTAGTTTTTGAGTTTATCGCTAATACACAAACAGATACTCGTACCTACATAGATGCGGCGGAGGACTTTGTTTTAAAATGAAAATGTAATATTTATTTTTCAAGTAGTCACATTACAATTGGCATATCAACGTCCAATAAAGCTACGTCGGCTTTAACCCTACGCCTCAGCCTCGAGGTGATTTCAGTTTTATAAGGAGTAGTGCTAGTAATAAATAAATATAAATAAATATTGGGGGACACCTTATGTACACTGATCAACCCAGCCCCAAACTAAGCGAAGCTTGTACTATGAGTGCTAGGCGACGATATACATAGAAAACATCCATTACTCCGGAACAAAATATCTGTGCTCATCACACAAGTAAATGCCCTTACCGGGATTCGAACCCGGGACCGCGGCTTAGCAGGCAGGGTCACTACGCGCTAGGCCAAACCGGTCGTCGTGATTCTTCGTCATTGTTTCATGCAGAGTTGGCTTGTTTTAAGATCGTCTCTTTATTTATGCAATAGGAGTAGACAGGGTCATCTGGTAAATGATCGCTGCCGTCAATGGATACCCGAAACACCAGTAGGGTTGGAGGACCGTTGAGTGTATGCTTTCTCTAGAAGGTTTGACGGTTGTATCGGTCCGAAAATACTGCAGGCGACAGTTCATTCCACAGTTAGCTGTGGAATGTGTGTGTGCTCTCTTATCTAAGGCCTATTAATATTCCTGCTGACAATGCAACTGCACGACCTTTAATGCAATCTGAAGCCCTACGTTTGTATCATTGCTTCTGTGACGTACGATGACGCAAATCGGAAATGACGCACTATTGAACTACTGCTAACATTCATTTTTAGGCCCCGACGCAAAAACGACGGGGTGTTTTAAGTTTGACGAGTCTGTCTGTTAGTCTATCTTACTGCGTGTGTGTCTGTCTGTGGCATAGTAGTAGCTTTCGAACGGATGATCCGATTTAAATTTCGTTTTTTGTTTTATTTGAAAGATAAACTAGTCGGGAGTGTTCTTAACCATGTGATGAAAATCGGTCCACTATCATATGTCGGGTTTTTTTTATTACAAAATTAAAATTTTGTAGTGTGTTTTGGTGGTGTAGTGTGGTGTGGGTATACCACATAATTGTAGTGATATGTAATTATTCTGTTAGTTCAAGATTGGCATTTCTTTAAACAGAATACGGCTTCTATTAGAAAATTGGGTAGGATTTCAATCCGAAGCAATCTCTTAGTGAAACCTCTGGGCTCATGGGAGCGGTTTGGTCACAGCTCACTGCTCACCCGATATCCGTGATTTATATCGGAAATGTGATATTTTAAGTTAGTGATCCATCCATACTTACTAAAACTTGTACGCCCTACTATTATACGAAAAAAAAAAAATCTTAATGAAATCATAGAAATACAATCACGCTTGTATTTTTTTTATTATTATAAATGGGCTTACTTTTGGCCACAGACTAGCCAAAGGCAAAGACGTGGCCTACGGTGGAGTGAGCTCGCCCGGAAGATGTCTATTCACTCTATATCTATAGGTATCTATTGTATCCCATAAAGGAGTAGGCAGAGCATATGAATCTACTGAGTTTCAGTGCCATTCTTGATATTATAACGGTTTGAAAGAAAACAAGTTTTTTTGCGAAAAAAAAACATTTTTGGCACAGGCTTTTATCGCCGACTGTATACCTTTCTTTCAACAGCTATCTACTGCTCTCCGAGACGTTTCTAAAAACCCCTTACTCGATGGGGATACGACGTTTCATAACAGAGTTCCTTTAACCACCTTTCTGCTCCATCATCAGATCAGCTTCACGATACCATAACATTAAATTGTCACGTGATTTACATATGTGTGCGAAATTTCAGCTCAATCGGAAACCGGGAAGTGGGTGAAATTTAGCTTCTACGTTTTGACGCACACTAACATACTAACAAGGTAAGTTGAATAAAAGCTTGTAAAAATTGTAACAGTACAGTGACAGGTTGCCAGCCTCTCGCCTACGCCACAATTTAACCCATATCACACAGTCGACTTCTACGACACCCACGGGAAGCAAGGTGGTGAAATTCTTAACCAGTCAACACTCGGGCATCGGAATCTGATAAAAAACGACAATTTGTTGACCCATTTCAAATTAAATAAATAAATATTGGGGACACCTTATACAGATCAACTTAGCCCCAAACTAAGCATAGCTTGTACTGTGGGTGCTGCTAAGCGACGATATACATACTTAAATAGATAAATACATACTTATATACATAGAAAACATCCATGACTCAGGAACAAATATCTGTGCTCATCACACAAAATATAAATGCCCTTAACGGGATTCGAACCCAGGACCGCGGCTCAGCAGGCAGGGTCGTCTGGCTCAGTCGGTAGTGAAATTGGTAAAACTGTGTTAAATTTTAAATTACTAGTTTTTTAAGGCAACGAATACGAGATCCCTCGTAGACCCCTCATCTTTTATTATTCAACTTTAATCATATTAAAAGTGTCCCCAAAAGGTCACACAATAATTTTATTACCTTTTAGACTTCGATTTTTTAACAGGGACTTTCATGTCACGGAATCCCAAAACCCAGTTCAAGATACCTGACTGAAATAATTTGGCCCGCGATCCATCTCACGAAACCCCTTCGGCCGCGAAATGTGCGCACTCACTGCGGACTCATTTTGTACGGAGCGGGTATTCTGTGCTGAATTAACACTTGGTTGCACAGACGTTTGCGTTCTGAAGATATATTAAAGTACTCTGAATTGCTGAGATAAACAGTTGGATGAAATTTACGACTTCCTATTAATAACTTTTTTTAAACTTAAAAAAATTACTCTTTACAAATAATGTTTCTCAAGACCAATATTCTTAGCTGACGTTTACGATTGTATTGCATGGCATGCAGTAGCGATGTTGTTGGGCGTTCGCATCGATACAGTCGTGATAATTACATAGAAATAAATATTTTTTATAAGTTCGAAAAAAAAACTGATTTGAATAGAGTAGCTTATTTGAAACCTTATATCAGTGGACGTCCGAATGGGACTGATAGTCACCCCGTGAATCTGATCAATTTGCCCGTAACCTTGGCACGTTTCAACAATCGCAAATAGCACGTGGTTATCATAGACTCGTTAAATTAATAAATAAATAGAATCAATTGCAAACGGACTAGGAATTAGAAGAATTCTTCTTCTTTTCTTATGCGCACTGCCAAGGAGTGAAATTCCTTGCCGGCGGCTATATTTCCGAGCTCATATAACCCGGCAACCTTCAAATCAAGAGTGAACAGGCATTTCTGGGCGAGCTCACTCCATCGTAGGCCACGTCTTTGCCTTTGGCTAGTCTGTGGCCAAGAGTAAGCCCATTTATAATAATAAAAAAAACCTCAAATCAAGTCAACTTCATCAAATTTATAAATATGGTTAAATAAAAAATCATTATTTACACGTCAATTCTACCAGCCAAGGTATATCATGTTAAAATTTACTTTTAATTACTTTGCGCTCTTCTGGATAAAAGTAATAACACGTATTTTATGAGTTCCGGAAATAATTGTTATGGTCGTAATTTATAATTTACTCGTATTAAAATATGTGAGTCTACCATTATCGTCGAAAGCATGTATCTTAGAACCTTATATTAAATAACACGCGGAATAGCTTAAATTGCTTACAGCACAGACAGCTTTACAGCATTCCAGCTTAAAGACAAAGGAAAACCACCCAAGGTCACAAAGCTGACCTAGTTCTAACACTTGCTCCAATTATCTCCGAAACCTGACTCCAGAAACTTTAAAACGACGTAAGCGACTATAAAAACCAAGGGACATACGTCCTTTTAAAGATCACTGTGCTAAGTAAGGGAAACCTCTTATCTGGAGCTACATTTCATCCTTTGTTTAACCAGGCTCATCCATCTTTGTCGGGTGAATTTGGACCTCGTCTTAATTAAGGGGCTGTAAAGAAAATATTGGGAGGAAATCCTGTTTGAGAGTTAAATGAACCTTCTAAATAGCTGATGTGATAGGTACAATGTCCTCTCATTTTAAAACGGATACTTTAATGTATAAAACTAACCAACTACCCGGCGATAAGGATTGCACATCGGTTTTTCGTCTTCGTGAAACGTTTTCTGATGTCTCTTTCTTGCTTATGTGACGTTAATTGTTTCTTTCCAAAGACCGATATGACATTCTTTATCGCCGTTTACTGTACATAGTTTTCGTTGGCAAAAATTGTACATACAAAAAATACAGTAGAAGTTTCAAATACTTATTTGAAACATTGAATTTGGACTTGAGTTATTGTGAAGACTTGTACAGTACCATAAAAATATACTATACATCGAAATTCGAAATAGATTCCTGTCTGTTATAGGCTACTTGATGCTTTTTGAAAGTCTTATCTTATATTATTAATTACTGTCCAATGAACCGAAAAAAATATTACCATATTTTATTACGACTTGAAAAGCGAAAAAAACATTCACTTAAGGTCAGTGTGGGGAAGACCGTCTACCCGGAAAGATCGTCTATTGACAATAACTTTAATGTTTATACATATATCTACGCCTCTCACACCTCCGAAGGTATACCAGTTTTTCATCCTTAAGCCATTGGTCTTGAATACATATCCCTAGGACGAACACTAGTTAACAATAAACTTGATTCGTGTTTCGAACTCGAGCATCGAGTTCAACATGGTTCCGAAAAAAATTAAAATAAAATAGAAGCAGTCGGAATATTTGTATATCATGTATGTAACGTAGTCATTTAATAACCGTTCTTTCTGACTAGTACTATTAATCTACTCAAAACGCGTTCAATTTCTTGTTTTATGTTCTGAAATATGTAACTTAGAAATTGTGCCTACTCAGAAAGTCCGGCATAAAAGAGAAAGGCAAGACCGGCATACGATAAACAAGGAGTTGCCAACCTTTTTTAGGCTTTATTGGAAATAAGTCGAGTGTAAACAATATCAATATATAAGTACGTTTTTTGCTTATGATAGTTGTACCGTTTTTGATTTTAACTTCGAAATACAGTTTTGGTAATGATTCGTATGGTGTTACTAATATCATTCGAAAGTATTAAATAAAAATGACATAGTTGTGAAGAATTATAAGTGGTGAACAGAACTAAGCCTACTTACACTGCATTACTCATCATCATATTTAAGTTGGTAGTGTTTGTATAGATTGTGCAACATGCGGCGACAAATATTTCAAAAGAGAGTTATATATTTTAGAAATAAAAGTAAGCATTTTGAATCCAATTATTTATTTAAACAGATAATATAATATTTGCGCACCCTTGACAAAACATATTTGATAAAGGTTGTTCGTCAGACGGCAGAAACTGAACCCTGGAGGCACAGAGGGTCATATCGAAACTATGACTAGTGGCACAAACTGTGCACTTCTCAAGCAAAATCATTTCGTCTTCCTCGTCGATACGTATACGCTGGCGTTAGGAAGTACATCAAAAAAAGATTCTATCAATACATTCTTCGGAAGATGTATAGACATGACTTGTATATTGTTTGCTATTTTTAATAACTGAAACAAATATTTATGTATTAAGTATACAAATATTTATGTAAATATTTATGTATTAATGACATCTGAATCTCTACTGAGTTTTTGAAGTCGTAATCGAGCAAAATGGGGCAAAGGGTGTTTATTGAATCCTGAACGAAGTAAAGGAATCTCTAATCTCGCTACGCTCGGGATTCAAAATTAGAATCCTGAGCGTAGTGAGGGATTCAAGTATTAACGCTCAAGGTGGAAATAATTTTGCTACCATGTGATATATACAATTTTTCACGTCACCTATGAGGAAATTACCAAAATATTAATAATGAATATACCTACTGCAAATCAGTAGTACGGACTTAATCTACAAAATTTATAAACGATCATGAAATATAATGTCAAAACTCTTTTCATTGAATTAATATGTTATACTGGCAAAATAAAATCCTTGAACAGAAAAGAACCACTCAGCTCCTCCAAGACTCGAGTTTGTAATATTCATACTCCCCGAGTTACACACAGTGTTTTTCATCACACTTGCAATATAAAAATATGTAAAAAGAAAAAAAAATTGAATACGGTACTAGAAATTTCATAACTCCCTTGGGAGAACGATTTTTCTATAACTCACGCTCCGCCTGCGTGTAAAACCACATTTAGTGTGCGAGTGTGATGAAAAAAATTACACATTCATTCATACTGTAGTGACTATAGCAAAACCAAGCATTGCTAAGAAATGTTACCAAACTAATTCACGTATCTTAATATCCTATTACGTTTTCTTAATTAACATAGTTTCAAAAACAGATAAGTAGTTGGATTTATATGAGCCTGTAATATCGTGACTAAATTGTATTCGCAGGTGTTCGTTGGAAAAACAGTATTATGCAATATCTGGACCTGAAAAGAAAAGGTTATGAACCACATCTACGGGACATATGCCGGTCTTGCCTTATAAATAGAAAAATGCTTATATGTTCAAAATTTCAACGTTATTTTAATAGTTATCTAGCACATTCTGCCCCATTATTACGTTAAATAACAATGATCATGATTTTGGAATCTAGTCTCATATGAAATTACGCGACAACAAGCACTAGACGGTCTTTCTGTGCTCATCGCGGGAGGACGGTCAACCCGCCGAGCCTTAAGTGGTAGTTTTAAGTGATTTTTATCACTTAAAACTACCTTACTTCACCAAAATACTGTAAAAGCTTTGTAAAATATAATATTTGCTATCCCATAGGACCATGCGCATTACGCCAGACTAAATTAATTATAGAGTTTTATCCACTCAAACTTTATTTCAAATAAACTATGCCGGTCTTGCCCGCACTGACCTTAATCAGGCAAAAACAACATTAGCCATGTTAATCTATAGATTGTCTGTGCATAACGTCAATCGAATTGAACGCAAAATTTTCTGATATTGAAGTATGAGGCATAAAGTTCATCATGTCAGTGATTGACTCGACATAAAGTTAAGTTAGGTTCTATGACGTCATTACATCTCTGACAGCGTTTGCGGTGGCCAAAGTTAAAAAAAATATTACACACATTTTCATTCGAAAATACGTAGTCATTATACACTTTTAATACCCAAAATTTATAAACATTGGTTTCTTATGTCAAATACTACAGGAAACAACCATTTTTTGTGCCAAATTCGATATGGGTCTAGTAGCCTATTATTAAAAAAAAATTACGTAGTAAAACTTTCTTCATAATAACATTGACGAACTAACGCGGATCTCTAGCGCTAAGAGCTGTTTGAGGTTTTGTGAAAGACATCAAAGGATGTGATACTGCAGACGGATCTGCTTATGATGGTAACCTTTTGCGACACCATAGTAATTAAATTACATTTCCTTTTTCAGTATATAAGTATAGGTAACTGTAGCAAATTTTATACTTAAAACAACACCAGTCACAATATTTTAAAAGTAATAATATACTTAATTAGTTTTTCTACTCCCGAATTATTATTCGTCATTTACAGGGTCATGCATAGATCTTTAAAACCCTACATAAAAGTCTATTCCCCAAAGCCAGTGTCCGCCGGCTTCCCGCGCATGCGCGCAGTAACGAAAAAATTGAAAACGCATTGTTTGGCTCTGTAACCATGGCAACGCATTGTTATAACCATACTGCGCGCGTGCGTAGGCTGGCTTTGGGCAGCTACGCTGGCAGTGCAAGCCTTTGCGTCAAAATACAGGAAACAGTGTGAATTTCACGAAAGCTAGTCTAGAAAACTATTAAAAACTAAGTGCATGGTCGTAGAAAACTGTTGTTTAAATTTAAACTGGTGTTTAACTGAGTCAAAAAATACTAATGGGGCGTCTTTATTAATAATTTTCGGCTTCGCTTCAAATTGTTACCCACGCCACTCGTTTTTTTTGACCTCCTTTAAACGCCTGTTGCATATAATACTATATCTATATTTAAGCCAGGAAACAAATCAAATTATTTTATTAAATAACTAATACCTCACCACCACCAGTGGACATCTGATCTATTTCAGGTTTTGTCTACATAGTCAAATTATTCATAATTTCTTCACAATATAATAGTGAGCCTATTTTTTCAACAGTCCAGAAACTTACGGATCGCACCACGTAAATACGTTTTAAACTATTTCCTAGTAAGACCCCGGTAGGTGAGCTCATTTACATTAATATGCGTTATGATCAATAGATCAATTTAAAAATCATCCATATTAATAATAAACTTCACGAGTCATTGAAAATATACAAACAACAGGATATACATACAATTATTAATTGTTGTTGGTGTGAATGATGAAATCGATGATTGAAAACGCTTTATTTTTAAAACTGTGAGAAAAATAGACGGTCAAGCAGATCTTGACACCAAAAAAGGCGGCAAATTTGCAAAATATAGAGGTGAAGCTGAAGGTTTATCATCATCATCATCCTTCTCCTTGCGTTATCCCGGCATTTGCCACGGCTTATGGGAGCCTGGGGTCCGCTTTGACAACTGATCCCAAGATTTGGCGAAGGCACTATTTTTACGAAAGCAATTGCCATCTGACCTTCCAGTCCGAAGGGTAACTAGGCCTTATTGGAATTAGTTCGGTTTCCTCAAGATGTTTTCCTTCACCGAAAAGCGACTGGCAAGGCCACCAGCGCTTCATTATCGTCACAATTTTTTTGGAATTTCGCAACTTTTTTTAGCGACAAGATTTGCATGATCGTCTATTAATACATTGCGATCCAAGTACTGAAAAGAGGAAACAAGAAACGAATGGCGATAAATTAAAACACGACCGAAGGCAGTGTTTTAAATCTACAATAGTGAATTCCCTCTTCGCACGTGTATCGTACGACGTCTTTCAGTAGGTACATAATAATATATTAAGAAGTTTTGGGCTGACTACTAGAATTCCACTACCTACTTTGCGAACTAATGAAGCGATAATTGTGTACTGAAAAAATAATTTTATTTGTCGAGATTCTAAAAACTTTAGGTACAGAAAACGTAAATTAACCGATAAGGCTTTGTCTCATCGAAAATAACGGTTATCAGTTAGCAGTGGCGGCTGGTGAATATTTCTGCTAGGCAACACTGAGCAAAAATAAACCTACCTTTACATTAGGTAGGTACTTTACTAGTAATCAATTTTAGGCAAGCCGGTGGGAACCGGCTTGTATGAATCAGCCGCTGCTGTCAGTTAGACAAAAATACATTTAAGAACAACGGTCTATTTACCTTGTACCTACCGTAAAACATTTACCCCCTTATTCATTAACGTTCACTAAAGTTATCAAGCCGATAAAGTTCGTTTGTCCCTTTCAGACATATTGGTGTGATAGAAAGGGACAAACGAACTTTATCAGCTTGATAACTTTAGTGAGCGTTTATGAATAAGGGGGTTAATATGTGGAGGTCAATATGGATAAGTGTGTAATACGGTGAAGGTTGGCCTTCAACATATTTGGCTAAAAACAATGATCAGTGTTTATTGAGAGTTCATACGTTTACCATTAATTGTGAGTAGTAAAAGTATGAAATCGCAGAAACACCTGTGACAGTGAGTAAAAGTCCAGACACACTAGTTTATCCCCGTATGGACCTAACAAGCAAAGTAGAGATGTATGTGGGTTAAATTGTGGCGTAGGCGAGAGGCTGGCAACCTGTCACTGCAAAGTCACAGTTTCGTTTTCTTTCAACCCCTTATTTGCCAAGAGTGGCACGGAAGCTTTAGTAGTTTCATGTGTTCTGCCTACCCCTTTATGGGATACAGGCGTGATTGTATGTATGTATGTCTCACGATAAAGTTTTTCAGAAACTAGCTGATACTTGTCAAAATTACTTTTCTTTTAAAAATCTGTAGATGGCTGGCAGCCCTTAACAGAACTGCGCGTTTCTCCAGAAACTTCCTGCCTCGCACTGCTAAACTGATGATGAAAACTGTCGTTGCAATCATGGCAGTGATCGCTTACCAGGCGACGTCCTGTCTGCTCGTTTCCTCCTATCGCATAAAAAAATCAAAACCGAATTCTTAATCCATAGTTTGTATAAATTAGTAACCCAATTTCCCGAGAGATGGTGTTGTACTTTGGGCTACTTCGCACCGTTAAGATTTTTCCTGAATTGATGTAGTCGAGACGGATATGAGCTATTAAATTGTCGAATTAGTTTTTAACTCTTAAGACCGACGGGAAACTACGTAACTACTTTACAGTGAGCGAGGCCCGACACGCTCTTGGCCAGCTATTATTTTACATAGATATACCTCTACATGCAAGTTACATTTTCACATCTCGCTAAATCGAAAATACTTGTAATTCTAATTCAGATAGAAACCCAATGGAGGGAGATTGATGAACGATGACAGACCGCAGATCGAGTCACTCTGCCCTGTCAGTCAAATAAAACCGTAAAACGAACGAAATTCTTGTCACGAAATACCCATGACTCCAAAAGGCACAGATTCTCCTTACAACACGAAAACCACGGTAACCTTCGGTGGACAACGATCTCTCAGAAGAAAAACGTAACAAGTACATATGAAATTCAAGTACACTTACTACATTTCGTTTTGACTGAAACTGTTCGTCCAAGTCCAAAGTATCCTTGGGATGCGCTTGAAACGGCCAGAATAGTCTGAACTCCGATTTCGTATATTTTTGTAAAGGTTGGAAGGTCAAAAAGTACATGATGTGGTTGAAAATCTATAAAATAAGAAATCTGGTTTCCGCATCGATAGGTACGGCTATCAAATTAAGATAATCCGAAGAATTCATAAAGGAATGAGGAATCATTTTACATATTTTTATTATTAAGATTTTAGGAAGAATATTTATCATAATACTAATGTCGATTTCATATTTATTAATCCGATTTTCTAAGATAAATTATATTTTTTATGATGCATGTTTATCAATATTTTTTGTCGGCTTATAAATATTGACAGATTTTAAAATAAGTAAAGGAGTTATTAATGATATATTTGATTATACTTAGTGTCCAAATGAAATCTACGTTTTAGCTTTGGCTCCGCGGACTGTAAATCCATATAATTATATTATAAGTATAAGTGGGAAGGTGTGTGTGTCTGTTTGCTTGTCCGTCTGTCACGGTAAAACGGAGCGACGAATTGACTTGATTTAAGTTTAGATAGTTGAAGGGATGGAGAGTGACATAGGCTACTTATTGTCTCTTTATAACCCTCCTCCCTAAAATGGGGGGTGGAAGTTTGTATGGAACATTTCGCAATTTTCTAATTTAACGCGAGCGAAGCCGCGGGCAAAAGCTAGTCCTATATAAATCATCCTTGTTCATACTAAGAATCGTACCTCAATTTTTTAGCGCCACCTATTAAATACTATCGTAACTACACTGATGATGCCTACAAATTATTTTTTTTTTTTTTCAAAATGTGTATTGACCTGATACCTATCAACCTATCATGATATTAAAATAAAAAATAAAAACATGAAAAAATATTTTGAGAAAATATGATTTTGGCCACTTCCAAGCTGCAAAACAGCGCCATCTAGTTTTAAGCCTATTAAAAGGCCCACTGGCCCATACATTTCAGGGGTACGCTTTTTTGTACGGGCTTTCTTTTGTATCTTCGTCTGTCAATGAAAAGAACATTGTAGTAAGTATGTATGGAATGCATATAGACTTACTGCGTTTTATCTTTGTGGAACAGCGTTTTATCTTTGTGGAGATACGAGATTTTTTAAAAGTAGTGACGATTTGAATATCTAGAAAAATCGTGGCAGGTGTTCTTGTACTTAAATACACATTAAGTAAATCTGTAAGTAAGTCGTTAACACAGTTTTATCAACGAGGAGCACCTATGTTATTCTTATTAGCATGATTTTAATGTTGTGTACAGTGGTTTACATTTTTAGTTTGGAGTTCGCCCGTATCCTTCGCAGGATTCTTGCTTGACGGTCCCCGTTGCTAGCAGCCAACACCAAAAAAAACCTTTCTGGTCTTTCCTGTGCTCTCGAGCGGCGGCGATCTTACAATCAATTTGCTCATTTGTGAGTGTGCACGGGAAAACGTCCCACTTTATCGATTGCTATAAGCTGCTTTGTTAGTTGATTCATATACAGATACAAGTAAATCTCGCCTTAATGGTAACCGACAAAGTGGTACGTTTTACTAAACACGCTCACATTTGCCTCCTAAAATCTAAATCATAAAAAATATTGTTTTTATTTGAAAAACAGGTTTCAGTCAGGGTATTCCCGCATATCAACGGCGTTAGGAATTTTAAATGTGAATTCTTTCAAACATTTATCGACTTCCGATATCTAAGATACCTATACTTTTTGATAAAATAGATTATGAGTAACGTATATGCATAATCGTGTATTCGTTGTTTGTAGGTATGTACTTTCATAATATATTGGTAATCCTTAAAGCGATTAAGACATCGACGAACTATGTTTAGAATGATAGGTTAGATCATATGCAGTGCTCGGACAAGTCACCGCAGGAACAGACAGACAGACATGGGACAAGACTATTATAGAGTCGAGACTTAAGATTATTGTCTCAGTATTTATTTTCCTTCTTAGGCTAGGTATTTTACCATATGTATATAAAAATAAAATATAAAAACATTTACAAAACAATATAAAAACATATACTTAAACACATTATAAAAACCTAACCTAGGGTGCCGCCAGCAGCGGGGCAGGGCCCAAGCTGCCGGTGGTTAGGGCTGCAGAGAGAGGAACCGTCGGACTATCCGCGCCGTGTCCAAGATCACCGCCTTCTGCATCTGGCCCTTAAGATTATTATTATTATCTAAAGCTGATATAATTGTAATTCATAATTTAACATTTGACCTTTTTAACCGACTTCAAAAAAGGAGGAGGTTCTCAATTCGACTGAATGTTTTTTTTTGTATGTATGTTATTCGATATCTCCGAGAATCGTGGACCGATTTTCAAATATTTTTTTTTGATCGAACCGGTATAACCCCGAGATGGTCCCATTGGCACCAAGTCAGGGTCTGATGATGGCATCCTGGAGAAATCGAGGGAACTCTTCAAATGTTATAGGCACATGTAATGTTTTTAGTCTATTTTTCAAAGGTACACCAGTATTTACGTCTGATGGTAATAATTTTATGTGGCTGAGCTGATGATGGAAGGTCAACTCCTCAATGGTTAGGAGTTTAAGGATAATTCTTTCACTACTGTACATGTATTCGGACTGATACATATAATATCACTAGGAACCACTAAAAATCAACAAATAAATAAACTTTTTAACAAAAAATAAAACCGCCTTCAAAAATAAGCGCGTTACAAAACACGGAGAAACTAAAAAGCCAAAAATAATAAACCTTTCAATTCAGATTTCTTATCGTATTGCAATAAGCTAAACATCCAAATTATAAACAAATCAATTATTTTTGGAGTCGGTACCAGCCTGTGTATGGTTGGGTGGGGCAAACAGGCAATAGCAAGGCGACGAACAGGTCTGGTACCGACTACAAAAATAATTGATTTGTTTATAATTTGGATGTTTAGCTTATTGCAATACGATAAGAAATCTGAATTGAAAGGTTTATTATTTTTGGCTTTTTAGTTTCTCCGTGTTTTGAAACGCGCTTATTTTTGAAGGCGGTTTTATTTTTTGTTATTAGTCGCATATCTGTCATGGATTTGTCAAAGTGGCATGCTTGAAATAGTTTTGTGGTGACAATTTAAATTACTGCAATTATTTTCTAATTATGGTTATATCTAAATATTTTGAATATGGTGCAAATAAATACAATTAATAAGTGGATCAAGGACTGCCCCGAGCTCTGTTATCAGGAAAATGTCCAGGAAATATTGTGTACAGCATGTGACATTCGTATTAAACAGTTAAAGAAAGATAATATTGATAAACATATTAGGCCAAAAAAATCACAAAAAAATTTCAAAAAGTATCTGTGGTGCCCTTGGGAAATACCTGATGAATCCTATATTAGGAAAAAAATCTTGGGTGAATATTACGGAAGATGTCATACAAGTGTTTCGACAGTTTCGATTAAAAGGTTCGAAAGTATGTTATAACAACTGTTTACTTTTTAATATATAACACAATGATTAAATAAAACATCGGTTTGTTCCAGACAATGCAGAAGTTAATGGTTGCGTATGTGCAATGCAACCATCAGCATTAAAAAAATATGTTAATGGAAATACCTTCACACCTGTATGGTGAATTTTGCGTTGCAGTAATAAATGTCATTGAAAGATATAATTAAATAATATTGTACATAATGCGACTCTATTGATCTTGTTCTATTGCAGTCTTGAGATTGTTTTGCGATGACTTGTCCGAGCACTGATCATATGTATATAGATTTTTTTCTTCTTATTTTGTAGAACTACGTATGGTACTAAACCGTCTACAGGCTGCGGACCTTATAGGAAGATTAGAAAGACATATTATTCAACAAAACAAGGTTTAATTTTCAAAATCACAAGATTGTCTTGCTACCTTTATTACATTTTCTTTCGGCCGATGTAATCTACGTTATCTAGTTGTAAATATGTATAAACGACAGCTATATCGAATATAAATTGAAATTTGATTGTCTTGTCACTAAATGTGTACTGTAATCTAAGATCTGGCGCGTGAGATATGTCTGATATCTGTTGCGAACTGTTTTATTTTATTTGCAAGCTATACCTAAATTACTTTTTTGACTCAATTGGCAGAGCGATGGAATTTAGATCCAGAGGCCGGCCGTGAGTTCAGGCAGGCAAGCATGGTCGCGCGATAAATGATAAAACATCAGGCCGCCCCTGTCGCACTATTTGTAAGTTTATCACTTATCGCGCGACCATGCTTGCCTGCCAAGTCTCACCCAAGGTTTTAAAATTCTGCTTTCATTTCTGCTTTTAAAATTATTACAATTAAATTCTAGAACTATCATATACCTTGTGAATCTTTTTAAATTATTTAAGCGGCATCTGTGATCACAGAACAGCGACGGCATAAACTTGAACTTCTGAACAGCATAAACGTCTACCATTCTGACAAGTAAAATGACGGTCCACACCACACCAAGACAAACCCTCATTTATCGTGTGTCTTATGTCTGTTTTCGGGTCAAGACTTGAAACCAAAACTTATGGGTTTCATAGCCTTTTAATACTTACTTACCTAGTTATTTGTTTTACAAGGGGCAAAGTAACCTGTTGTTGTTTAACCGCTTGGGCTAATATTGATAACCGAGCAAGCAAAAGACTTCATCTTGAGAATCTTATAAAAATCTGACGAAGGTTAAACAAGGTTTGACCCCGAGTGAAACAAAACATTTTTTACCACACCAAAACAAGGAAAATACTAACTATAAAACTTCAAATCAAGAGTGAACAGGCATCTTCTGGGCGAGCTCACTCCATCGTAGGCCACGTCTTTGCCTTTGGCTAGTCTGTAGCCAAGAGTAAAAATAGTAAAAATTTATAAAAAAACTCAAATCAAGTCAACTCTATCAAATTTATAAATATGGTTACATAAAAAAAAACATCATTTACACGTCAATTCTACCAGCCAAGGTAAATCATGTTAAAATTTACTTTTGATTACTTTGCGCTCTTCTGGATAAAATGCAAATTTTTTCATACGTTTTCAAAGAATCAAAACAGCCTTTAGCAGCTGCTGCTGACCAATTGTAAATCCAGTCAACACGTTCTAAATACAATTTCAAACTATAAACGCATGCACGCTGATGACAAAAATCACTTACCGTTTTATCCAAAAGCCAGCTAGCAGGAAATATCAAAGGTATATATGTCACCATATATATAATGGACGTCCAAGACACCAACGTAGACGGAACACCATAATAATCCGATACCACATCACTGATAATCGTATACTGTGTCCATTGCATCGCATTCGACGCAGAAAACATCACGAAAAGTAATAAAATCACCCATCTGTACTTCAATACTATTAATGGCACTTTTGAATCATCTTCGATGACATTCGGACTGTCCATAACACTCCCCGGAATGATAATCTTCGGTTCCTCACTCGGATTTCTAACCATATCGTGAGCGGTCATGTTTCTAACCTCTTACAACTTAGATTATCAGTCTTTATAACAAACGATACGATAGATAAAACGCTAGTAATCTTCCTAATCCTTGTAATATTTGCGTTTGATAGTTTTATCAGTCTTTAAGAAGCCGCTTTTATTAATCTATAAGGCAAAAAATGCAATGTTCAGCCTTGTCACAAGTCTCTTGTGCGAGCGAACACTTTTTTATAAATGTTTATTTCACTTTTTGTCAACGTTTATTTTTAATATATCGGTTTATTATATCACAATGATCTATAAAATTACAATTCTAAATCTTCACAAGCACTTTTTGTCGTATTTGGTGTTTTAGATTGGTTTTCGGCGTTCTTTTTCGCACATGTGTTTATAAAAAGCCTGCTAAAGTCAGTCGTGCGTGTCTGTTATTCAATATAATAAGTAATATGATGGAATTCGTTTAAAACCTTATTTACATACAGGAACCTACTCTGTTGACACCCATAAAAACTTCTATTGTACTATTTTGATCTACTTACTATAAAACTGTTAAAATCGGATCAAGTAATTTTTACAAAATGGTGATTTTTAATAACGCTCCCTCACTTTGTTTTGTCCAAAAAGTATTAAAGTAGCTTAGATGAACAAATTTTTATTGGGGGGCGCCAAGCCTTCGGTAATTGTGTCATTATACTTGGAAATTTCGACCCTTGCTTTCGTGATCCGATGGCCCAGTGGTTTTACAGGCATTCGTCCGGTTAACGGAGTACGCTGGTTCGATTCCAGCTCGGAACACTTGGAGGCCTTGGTCACTTTTTCTTTGTATATGACATTTATTTAATGTAAAATTTTTATTGAATAAAAAAACTATCCAAAAGTTTACATACTACTACACTTTTTTTCACTGTAATTTTTACCTCTTTTTCTTTGATTTTTAAAGAAAACAACACTGAATTATAATAATTGAAGAAACAAATATTTTTAAAGAAAGCACTTTCAAAATAAAACCTTGGTAAAAAAAGGCACTTTTAAAACATAACACAACCGCCCGGCACTCTCTGTTCAACAGAAGAACACTAATTGAATGCCCAATCGAGCCGCTCGAACCAATGCGAAGACGTGGAAGCATTAATGGCACTAATGATTTGCTCGCACTGTACAGTGAAATCAATTGATAAGGATTATTATTCATTATGATTGGCGAGTCGGAGTTTAGAACGACCAGTATAAAGTAATAGTCTGTCAAATTTACTTGTGTAGAAGCTTAAAAAATGTCAACCACGGAGCATATAAATGAACAAAAGATTTCCATTGACATTCTTTGTGTTCTAAAATGTATTTAAGAAGTGGAGCTACCCAGATTTTGATGCATACGGTGGGGGGATTTGTATGTTGTCTGTACCTATATTGTTTTTTTTGCAATGAATTACAATATTATATACATAAGTTTACAAAATAATCACGTTTAAGGAAAAAGGCCTTGAAAAGGCAGACATGGACGATTGTACTACTTGTACTATACCTATTTTAAAAGTGCCTTTTCGCATTTTATTTTATTTTGAAAGTGCTTTTAAAATGCTCGCCTATAAATAATATATTAAGTCTAAGTCTTATAATAAATTTCCAAAATTTTCTAAGCCAATTTCCAAGTTTTTTTATGGATTTAAAAAAGTTATGTTGGCGACTTGATTGTTTGTTGGCGATGAGAATAGTGTCCGATATTATTAGGTATATTCATCACTGGGTTGGTCACTGTCAGAGGTTCATTGAAGACTGTAAGCAAATATTGTTTATTATAACTATTTATAAGAAAATAGTGAACCTTATTCGCTATATTGTCCTCCTTACGTTCTGTATTCCTTTTATTTATAAGACATGATTATTAATTTTATGGGTGCCCTGAAAACCTGTGCCGCGTCTATTAGACACGGTGTACGCTGAGCGGCTATCTATTTTCTTAACATTGAGTTGTCGCTAGAAATTGATTCCATCAATTGTGTGATGTGTCGCTTAAGTTCAAACTTGGATAAATCCATTCTGCTATAAAGTACATTATCTTCCAAATCATATTATACTTTTTTAACCAGAATGAATTTACCCAAGTTTGAAGTTAAGCGACACAAATGACACAATTATATTATAAGACCTTAGCTCAGGAAACACAATAAAAATACAATACAAATACGACATGTGATGTGAAGGCATGAAAGTCATGTGACGAGAAAGGTATTGCGAATGAATGTGCAAAGTAACGGAAGAGGAAAATCGAGGAAAAGGTGGATGGAATGTATGAGAGATTGACGAAGCGAACGCAAGTAAATGATGACGGACGATAGGGAGGCATGGAAGTGGAAGACATGCTACGCCGACCCCAAACGGCGGGAATAATGGCAGGCAAATGATGATAATGAACAGGCAACTTGACTGTACTTAAAATAAAATATTTTATACCATGCACGAAATAAAGCATCAAATAATTATAAGAAAAAGAAGGATAGAAGTTATTTTTAACTCCAATTTATATTTTCTAAATCAAATAGAAATATATAAAGTAAATCAGTTGACCGTGACGTCACTCAATTCGATTTCATATTAATTCCATATTAGCAAGTCGTTCCAAATCGTTTTGACAGTTCTTAAAAAGAAGCAAATTTGAGTAGCCGTATTTATTTGCTATTATATTTTTTTCTTATAACAAGACATGGGCTTAATAAGGCACATAATAAGGTACGCATTTTGTCCTAGAAACTCGACGTAAAGCATGTGGTTTAGACAGCATTGACTTAATCCTCCCGAGTACTAATTACGATTTCGGACAAATGCTACTAGAAAATTCACAAAGTGCGTACAAGACGACACAATTGCGAAAAAAAATTGTACAGTGCGAACCTCAACGACACATGATCCACAAAGCAGAATATCTAGACATAGTCTAGCCACTGTTATTTAAAAAAAATAAAGTTCATGATCTGTGTATGGCGGCCATTTAGAGAATGTGGCATGGTGCTTACGCTAACTCCAACTTTGATGTCGAATTTAACTATCATACACTGTTTATATCGATCTGGTTTAGGCACTGTTCAAACACCATGAATGTCTATTAGACATTGGCCTATGCCTAATTTTTTTTATCTATTTCTCTCATCCTGCTTGTATCAAAAATTTACGGCAAACCGAAACGTTGCTCAAAAATGCGTTTTTTTAAATTATATAAATTCACCGCATTTATTCTGCAAGTACCCAATTGAACAACCATGAAGAGGACTCTTAAAAAATATATTTTGGCAGCCTATTAACCTTTGTTTGTCGAAATCGTACAAAAAGTCTTTGCGATATTCTCAAATTAAGCCAGATTAGGGATTGTCCGAAATGTATTTGCTAGACCTTAATGAAAGTACCATAAAGTCCCTAAAATAAAAAAAATATCAGACCTTCTTATATCAAATAGTACTTACCAATACCTTCAGATCATACTCTCGGACCATAATAATACAAAATTATGCACATGTCAACATTTAGACGAGGTTTGTTGTGTCCCTATAATTAACGATACAGTCCTTAGGAGGAAAGTAGCCTATTTAATTTACATAAATAGTAGAAAGTTGGAAGTTCCGATACACAATCGGTGTGAACAGTAAATAGGTATCAAATCGTTGGTATCAAAATACAACAAAGAGCAATAATCTGGGGTCAACTTGCGTGGAATCTTTTGTAGTGACTAAAGTGATCCGTTATCATCGTTAAAGTGTTTTTAGAAACTTGAGTATTATCAGGTTTATAAACATTGAGAGATAATAATACATTATCGCTTTAGAACTGTTTATAAACCGGCATCCCGGTAAGGGCATTTATTTGTAAGATGAGCATTGAGCACAGATATTTGTTCCTGAGTCATGGATGTTTCCTATGTATATATGTCTTTGTATATTATATATATCGTTGTCTGAGTACCCACAATACAAGCCTTCTTGAGCTTATCGTGGAGCTCAGTCAATTTGTGTAAAAATTGTCTTATAATATTTATTTATTTATATTCTTTATAGCACAGTGAACTGAAAAAGTGCATGGAAAATTCGTCAATGAATTCATTCATAATTTCTCGATGTAATTTTGCAGCTCACTGTACCAAATAATTGAGTAATTATATCCTAGCTACGATATTTAATATAATATTACACTGATTTAAACTTTCACGATTATTATACACATAATTATTTTTTCCCCTCACTAGCTCGGAAACACGTGTTTTGTCCTTTAATACCAGCGGGTAAAAACGCATTTTATCCACTAGTGGGTAAAGTAATTTGACCTTGAATAAAGTCAAATTAACTGCTTTAAAATTCATAAAAGTAGATGAATCTAGTAATAAAGATGATTTACCACCTGTGGAACTACTGGAAGCAGTGATAAACGCATTTTTTGCGTTGTAGTTTCCTCGCTATAATGAGGGGAAAAGTTTTGTGTTACACTCGGGTGCAATAGTTATTTGTTTTACAAGGGGGCAATGTTGTTGTTTAACCGCACGTGCCAATATTGATACCCGAGCAAGCGAAAGATTCCAAAAAGTGGAATCTTGAGCGTCGCGAGGGTTTCAAGGCACGAAGGTTAAACAAACTTTGCCGCCGAGTGAAACACAAATTTTTTCACCACACCAACACGAAATACTGACTATAAAACATCAAACTAAATTAAATCTACCAATTTATTCAATATTTATGATTCAAAATCATCATTTATAGGTAAATTCTACCAGCCAGCTCAAAATGTCAAGTTAAAATTTGTATGGAATTACTTTGCACTCTTGTGGATAAAATGCAATTTTGCTATCTGTTTTCGAATAGCAAAGTAAGCCTTTACCAGTTGGTGTGGTGAAAATGTATTTTACTTCTCGTGTTTTAAAAAACTCGCAAGTTCAGGATTCTATTCTCGAACCACTCGCTTCGGTTGTGGTTCAACTATAGACTCCTTTCACTTGCTCGTTTTTCAATTCCACACTCGGCGTTAAAATACAACTTTGCCCCCTTGTATAACAAATAATTATTAAAATCGGGAGTTATCGGGGATATTTAATATTATTGTCCTAATTATTGGTCACATGGCGCTCCTGCCACGAGCGGTCTCGGATTGTTAAGAAGATCATATATCCCGTTATTATGTACCTCTGCAAATTGGAAAGAACTTAGCCATCTTCTTATTTTTGCTCGAATTAATAAAACTATTCATGAAGTAAATAAACACACATACCAAAGCGCCAAAAATAACAAAGTTATAGAAAGATTGTTCAGTCGATTCAGTATCAAAAGTTACGTGTCTTGAATCAAATTCTTAACATTACAAAAAAAAAACTCGAATTTGGCGCCCCTTGGATTTGACGAAGTTCGGCAGATTGCTATAGGTACTAAAGCCACTAATACGTCCAATAGAATGCACGTTATCTTGCAGGATAATACTTAATTTAACATATCGACGGTTGCGTATGTATTTGCCGGCATAATTACACGTGTGGCGTCGAAATAGGGTTCATTATTGGGAACAGATGTGCTGTCTGTAGGTAGTGTATCTAGTAGGTATTTAGATTGTTATTTTTAGATAAGATGGAGCGCATAGCCAACAAACTGTTTTACAGTTTGGCGAAACTTTAACACTTTCGAAACCGGGCTCTACGCGGCGCTACGACATTTTCGCTACATACGGGGAAACCCATGTAATCGGCTACGCTTCTACGAGCGGTGTGCCCGACAGTCGGGTTCTTGGTAGCGAAAGTGTTAATAATATATTTGTGTACATTGTTTTTTTGTTAAATAATAAAAAAAGAAGACTGTGTTTCAATTGGTGACTACATATATAGCGTGAACGATACGAGGAAGTCTGGTAATCTTATGAAATGTCCAAATTATTAATGCTATCAGCAGCGGAGCAGCCATTTACAACTTAATTTTGCTTTATAAGATTTGACATGGAAGAACCGTCTGAGGGCAGCACCAGTCGATCACAAAGCGAAAAGTGCCTATTTATGTAGTGTGCGTAAGTCTTGATTAGGGATTCCTAGCCCCATGCCCCTCGGGAAATAGACAAAGGAAAGAAAACAATATGTTATTAGGCCTTCACTTTACTCTGATGAAGAGTTATGACCTGAAAATGGGTTGCGTTCGTACTGACTGATGTGGGGAAATACCTATTTATGTTATAAAAGCATTTGGACGGAAGTCAAAAATATGCAAATTTTTATATGGTTGGTCAAATTTAGGTCAGACTTTTTACGTAACATCTGTTTTTTTTTTATTACTCTATTCAAACATAGAGGTAGAAAGAGACAAAAAGTAGCCTATGTCACTCTCCATCCCTCAATTCGCCGCTCCGTATTGCCGTGAAAGACTGACAAACAAACAGACACACACACTTTCCCATTTATAAATTTTATAACATTAGTATGGATGCAGTAGTTTATCCCATCACCATCCGACTCCATCTCAATGGAAAGCTAGGATTAGGTACCTACCTAACAGCAGCGGCTGGTCCATACAAGCCGATTCCCACCGGCTTGCCTAAAAATTGATTACAGCTAGTAAAGTACCTAATGTCCGGTCCTGGGTTCGAATCCCGGTAAGGGCATTTATTTGTGTGATGAGCACTGATATTTGTTCCTGAGTCATGGATGTTTTCTATGTACATATATACATAAGTATGTATTTATCTATTTAAGTATGTATATCGTCGCTTAGCACCCATAGGACAAGCTTTGATTAGTTTGGGGCTAAGTTGATCTGTGTAAGGTGTCCCCAATATTTATTTATTTTATTTATTTATTTAATGTTAAGGCAGGTTTCCTTTTGCTTTGGTGTTGCCTAGCAGAAATTTTCACCAGCCGCCACTGGTACCTAAAGTTGCAGAGACGTGTGTTGAAGAGTCAATTAGCATATTTTTAGCCCCAACCTTGTTTCAGTCACCTTGTTTCCGCGCCAGATGGCTCGAGACCTCGAGAGCTATCTTGCTGCTAGAGGTTTCTGAGAGAATTTCAGGTTGGAGTTGCTTTATTTGACCAGTATTTGTAGGACTTTGCATATTTCTCAATCGTATGGTTTATATAGCTTTAAATTTATGATATTACATTGTTCGACATGAGTCGTAACTTAAGTATTGCAAAAGATTTAAAATTCGAGTTTGCAATATTCTTGCTCTCCCAGTTACACACATTGTTTTGCATCATACTTTGCAATTATTAAAACGTAAAAAAAATGTTAATTATGTTACTAGAAATTTCATAACTCCTTCGAAAAGTACTTTTTCTATAACTAATACGCCGTCTACGGCTTCGTTTTCGTGCAATTGATTGATCTGTTGCTAAATGTATAACATAAATAACTTTTTTTTTTATTATAAATTGGCTTACTCTTGGCCACAGACTAGCCAAAGGCAAAGACGCGGCTTACGATGGAGTGACCTTGCCCAGAAGATGCCTGTTCACTCTTCATTAGAAGCAATTTTGCGGTATAAACAGTAAAATAACTGAATCGCAAATGTTCAACTTCAAACACATTCGATTCGAAGCAATTTAAATGAAACCACGACGAAAGTAATTTAAAAACCCGATATTCAATATATATCAAAATCGAATGCACCGCCAATCTCTCTTATTTGCATAATAAATCGCACTGAAGCAAAATTTTCAGGAATATCGACGGGGCTTTAATAAAAGTCGCTCTGGCTTCAGATAAATTATACCCATCCGGACTACTGAACAAAAATTAAACCAAATGTAGAGTCAGCAGACGTGAAAATATAAAAGTTTGTTTGTAAAATGTTTTTGTGAATAAATTAGGCCTGGGCCTTTTTATATACGCTGTATATTTAAAACTGTCACCATACTTTTTGGACTGTTAAACGCATATAAGCTGGAGTAAACTAAGTAGGCTTTTCGGCAGCCCTAGGGCGATAAGACAGGGTGGGGCAAGATACAAGAGGAACTTTAGCGCACTTTATAAAATACTGAGAGTGGCACTGAAGCTTTAGTGGCTTCATGTGTTCTGCCTACCCCATTTGTGGGATACAGGCGTGATTGTATTGTATGTATATATGTATAAAATACTAGCTTTTGCGCGTGTTAAATTCGAAAATTGCGAAATGCTCCATACTAACGTCCAACCCCATTTCAGGGAAGTGGGGGGTTAGAAAGAGACAAAAAGTAGCCTATGTCACTCTCCATCCCTTCAACTATCCCCACTTAAAAAATCACGTCAATACGTCGCTCCGTTTTGCCGTGAAAGACAGACAAACAAACAGGCACACACACTTTCCCATTTATAATATTAGTATAGATAGGGTGTTGTCAAGGCTTAGACCGCCAACATCTCCAGCATCTCCAGGCCCCGTAGCCGAATGGCATTTCTCCGACGCCAAACGAAAGCGATACGCCGCTGGCTCTGTCGCGCCAATACGCAAGCGCGATAGAGAGATAGATATCTACTAGCGCTTCGTTTCGTGAGCGTTTCGTGAGCGATTGTGCCATTCGGCTAGCCACCCTGAGGATGCCTCGTAGAGAGGCGAAACACGTGTCAAGTTTTGTATTTTTGGTGGTGGTTTACATCCATAGTAGGGCTGGGGCAATGTAACGAATTTGTATTCAGAACACGTGTTTTGATGGACTATTTTAGCTATTTGAACGTATTAACAACATTTTGAAATAATAGTTATTTTGTTATACAAGGGGGCAAAGTTGTATTTTAACGCCGAGTGTGGAATTGAAAAACGAGCAAGTGAAAGGATTCTATAGTTGAACCACGAGCGAAGCGAGTGGTTCGAAAATAGAATCCTGAACTTGCGAGTTTTTTAACACACGAGAAGTAAAATACATTTGCATCCGAGTGTAACACAAAACTTTTCCCCTCACTGTAGCGGAAACTACAACGCAAAAAATGCGTTTATCACTGCTTCCAGTAGTTCCACAGGTGGTAAATCATCTTTATTACTAGATTCACCTACTTTTATCAATTTTAAAGCAGTTAATTTGACTTTATTCAAGGTCAAATTACTTTACCCACTAGTGGATAAAATGCGTTTTTACCCGCTGATATTAAAGTACAAAACACGTGTTTCCGAGCTAGTGAGGGGAAAAAGAAATATGACATTTTCATCAACTCGTATCACCATTTATTCTACAGCTCTGAAGACCCTACTCCTAGTAAGTGAAGTTAAAATCAAATGGCGCGATGCTAAGCGCCTAATCTTTCCGGTCTATTTGCTCGACCTTCGGAGGTGTCGAAAAGATAAAGATTAATTTGATATTGTTTTGAGCTTGAAGCTTTACTTTAAAGCGAATTAAATGCAGAATTTTAGTTGAGAACATTCTTAGATTTTTCTCATCTCGGCTCATCTGTATTTCAGTAGAAACTTAGCTTAGTGAGAACATTAAAGTACAAATAAAATGATCAAAATTACTAGTCTGTACCTAACAATAAATAAAACACTCTAAAATAAACTTCGTAAAGATCGGGAAGAAGAATGCCCTGTGATTAGTTGAATGATAAATAAATAAAATAAAACTGAATTTGATGAATGTAAAACTACACAGGTGATGTTGCCCTGAGGATTTAAAAGTCATAACATAACATAACACAACAGTATGGCCACTCCCGCTCTCCGCTGAAAGCGCCGCCCACCCCCTCTCGGTTACCTCACAGTTACCGCCTACCTGTCAAAAACGCCAACAGTCGACCTATCATATTTCACTAATACAAGCATAGTACGCGGTCACCTACACGAGCTTAGACTGTGTGCTAGGAACGCGCCTGTGTCATATATTTGATCGCCAGTGTCCGAGGTGTGCCTGTCTAGGTATTTGTCTTTATCTTCATTAGTTTCATATGTTATATAACTTTTTACATACATACATACATACAATCACGCCTGTATCCCATAAAGGGGTAGGCAGAACACATGAAACTACTAAAGCTTCAGTGCCACTCTTGGCAAATAAGGGGTTGAAAGAAAACGAAACTGTGACATTGCAGTGACAGGTTGCCAGCCTCTCGCCTACGCCACAATTTAACCCATATCCCATATTCGCCTTCTACGACACCCACGGGACACGGGAAGAAAGGGGGTGGTGAAATTCTTAACCCGTCACCACACAGGCTTTTTACATATTGCATATATTTACCTAAACTTTGATTAAATCTATGTTTTGTTAAGTCTCTCTGCGACCTAAACGTTTAACAACTAAAAGCCACTTGAGTGACATATCAAAGACCTCAGGTGCCGTAGCCGAATGGCATTTCTGCGACGCGAAACGAAAACGTAACGCTGCGAAAGGTAGCCTGGCTCTGTCGCGCCAATACGCAAGACCGATAGAGATAGATATCTACGAGCGTTTCGTTTCGTGAGCGTTTCGTGAGCGTTTGTGCCATTCGGCTACGTACCCAGTTATGGCTTTATAAGGCCCAGTCCAAATCTCAGTTAAAATCCTATTTCTGACCGGAAGTTTTACGGACAGTCCGTGGACAGTCCCTTATTTCCCGTGGGCGAAATAAAGTTAAGTAATAAAGTATATTAACTTCGAATAGCTGACCAAATGTATGAACTGGGACATCCATGAACACCTTTTTGTGTGTATAAGTAAACTTACCTATATGTAATGTGATTTATGTCATGGGAATTCTAAATAAGTCATTTAGAAATTTGCAAAAGATAGTAACAAGTTTTTATCAATTTATTAGTTTTTACAATCGATCTTTGATCAAAAGCTAACTAGTGCCGATTCGATGAAAACAAACTAATGAATATTCAAGAGAGAGAAAAAGTAAGTTTTTTTATAGAAACATGACATTTTCTCATTATATCGTTAAAATGTGGCGTAGACCTAAGTAATAAAGTAAACCAGAGTAGAAATTAAAAAGTGTCAATATTGTCGCGTCATCCCTTTCTTAACAATATATTATTATGTGAGGTGAGAAAGAGAGACGATACGACGACGTTGCCACAATTTCTACATACTTTTTTTTGACAGGCTGTATGAGTGAGATTAACTAGCAAACTTTCAGAGACATAATACTGCTAGTAATATTATCATTTACCACAGCAAATAGGATCATAATTTTATCTTGCCTCACCAAACGTGTGACTACCCTAACTTTATTCAATAAGGACTTAAAATCCAGAGATTTCGTATGAAAATAAGCCTTTTTTTCTTCTTAAATAAGGCCCAGACCCTTCCAAAGGGTCGAAGGCAAAATAAAAGGATGAACTCTTTGTTACATTAAACTTGTTTGAGAACTTCCCTTTTTTACTGGAAATTGAATGAATAAAATTATACGCAGTTTTATTGGTACAAAGTTTAGGGTTTGGGGATAAATATGGGTTTATCGCTCAAGTTATAATGAACGAGTTTTTAATTAAACGTAAAATGGGGATTAACCTTAATTAGAGGAATACTGGGCACAAAATACACCCCTTTTTATTTTTGCCTCGACATCCTGTAGGTAATTTAGATGCGGTGCTTTTTTTTAACCCAGACGCAAAAATGACGGGGTGTTATAAGTATGACGTGTTTGTCTATTTGTGTGTGTGTCTGTCTGTGGCATGGCATCGTAGCTCCCGAACGGACGAACCGATTAGTTTTCGTTTTGTTTGAAAACTGAATTAGTCGGGAGTGTGAGTGTGAACATGGCTAAGATGTTTCATGAAAATCGGTCCACTATGTCGAGGTTTTTTCAAAACTTTAGTTTTTTGGTTAGTGATAGCAGTTTTTCCAGTGCTTATTCTTATTAAGTAGGTATGTAAGTACCTCGATATGCGTTATTAAAATTGGTTGCTGGGCCATTTTTTCAAAGTTTTTTTGGATTTGGAAATTTTTATGTGGTTTCCACTCAGAATCGCGAGCTCTTTCAATTCTAATAGGAGAAAAAAAGTGTCCCAAGGTTTTTTTCCCATTCCGTTACCATTTTTTCATACATTTTGTATGGCGGTAACGGAATGGAAGGATCGAAAAAATGTATGGAAATCTTGGGACATTTTTTTTCTCCCATCAGGATCGAAAGAGCTCGCGATTCTGAGTATTAATCGCGTAAATAATACCCATTTTACAAAAAAAAGTGGGGTGGACAACTTTGAAAAAAATGGCCCTGCTACATTTCGTTGCATAACTTTTTTTAATTATTATTTATAAGTACAGTATATAATAACAATAAACAGTTGTTTTGTGAACCAACTTCTAACTATAACTACTTATAAGTAGATTCCTTAAAAAATCAAACCATAGCGTAGCGTTGTATCTAGGAAAAACATACGATTTTTTTCTACGTTACTTTTTCGTGTTATGAAGTAATTTATGATTTGTTTACCTACAGTTCATTATTTTTTTGGAATTTTAGGTGATATGTAGCATGTAGCTATTATAATTTATGTTTCAAATACAAGCGTATAGAGTCAAAAAATTTATATAAAAACACTGTTTATTTATAATTGTTTTCCTAATACCGGTTCAATTAAAACACTATGCGAAAAAGAACACCTAAAACCAAATCATAGTTACCTTTATCTTTAACCCTTACTTATTTACTAAACAGACTACACAACACACAACATATCACCACAAACATAAACACAGCCACTTATTCAACACATCACAAATGTTCTGTTAATAATTCGGTCTGATCAAGTCTTATTAAAGACAATGGTACGATGTCCATCGACCAATGAAACGTAATTTTCTATTAAAGTATAGTTTAGTTTTCGCCGTGTTTTGAGGTTATGTGAGTTGGTGACCCCATGGTGACAGGCGCGAGGGCGCATGCGTCGTTACCCTGGTTTTGATGTCAAATGAGTGACGCGTTTTATAAGGGTGCGTTCAATAATTTTGGATGTTTGGAAAATAGGGATGCTAAACATTTTCGTTAAGAGGATACGGTAGCGAAAATGCTAAAATGGAAAGGAGCCCCCCTTTCAACTTGGGAATTTTAGTTAAATATACAAGTGTTATTAACTAGATTTATCGAAAAAAAATTGTCCATTAAGAACAACTCAGTCAAAAGATATTTCAAAAATATCTTTAAAATCGAGGTTCCGCTCTCGACTCTTTCCTTCAAAACTTAATCAATCGGAACAAAATTTGAAAATCTGAATAACAATGAAATAATCTATGTCGGACCGTTTAGCTTTTTTGGTTAATTATTACTAATATTGAGTATCACACCTTTTTTTGCGCCACAATGAAAAAGGCAGTTTTTGAAAATTTTTGATTGGCTCTAGAATCTTTAAAAAGCAGAATATCAATAAAATCAAAACGGTCCGACACAGATAAAAATAATAACAATCTGTGTTGAAAAAATCATTGCTCTATCTTCAAAAACCAGGGAGGAAATAGTCGAGAGCGTTTGTATGGAGAATTGACCCCTACCGTATCGTCTTAAGATATTTAATATTTATGTACAGTCAACCAATTGGAACCCTAGGCCACTCTACAACCATGTCAAAATGACAATCAATAAGAGATTTCTTACAATCTGATTTATAACGTCACTATGACATATTTTACAGTGGCCTAGGGTTCCAGTTGGTTGATCGTACAGTCAACAACACAGCTGTGAATACAAAGTGCCAAAAATATCCAGTACCTTAATGTAATGGAGAGTGACATAGGCTACTTTTTGTCTCTTTCTAACACGAGCGAAGCCGCGGGAAAATGCTAGTAATTAATGAGTTAATAACATACTACTTCACCAACAATGCGTCCTTACTCTCCAGCATGAAAAAAAAAAGGTATTAGGTTATTAAAAACGTATTAGCGCCTGAGTAAAATATGTCCAATATTTCCTGCGACGTTGCTATACAATAAACAACAGGCGCTTTACATTGATAAGGCAACCTGTTTTCTGCTTCAGCATTATGTTTCATTTTGCACTTTTTTTTTTGTTGAGATGTGCCAATAATAGTTATTACTTATTTGTTATACAAGGGGGCAAAGTTGTATTTTAACGCCGAGTGTGGAATTGAAAAACGAGCAAGTGAAAGGACTCTATAGTTGAACCACGAGCGAAGCGAGTGGTTCGAGAATAGAATCCTGAACTTGCGAGTTTTTTAACACGCGAGAAGTAAAATACATTTGCACCCGAGTGTAACACAAAACATTTCCCCTCACTGCAGCGAGGAAACTACAACGCAAAAAATGCGTTAGTTAGTTAGTGCGTAGTGCTAACGGTTACTGAGATTATCCGCGGACGGACGGACGGACAGACAGACATGGCGAAACTATAAGGGTTCCTAGTTGACTACGGAACCCTAAAAAATAACAATTATTTATTATTCCTCAGAACAAAACGCTGTTTTGATGGAGATGATGCCGTTATCGGACACAAACTAACTATCCTCGTTAACGGTAAATATCAAGAAGTAAATAGTGATTCATTGCATTAAAGTAGGTATGGTCAACCAATTTGAATCCTAGGCCACTCTAGAACCCTGTCGTACTGACACCATGTTCTGTTTGCCATAAAAATCACATTGATGTTTAATGTGTATAGGTTCTACAGAGGCCTATGATTCAAATTGGTTGACCGTACCTATTTTTTTTTAATTTTTACTTTTCATTTTCAGTGCCATTTTAATGAATAACATTTTTTTTAAATGTGAAAACTAGCTTTTGCCCGCGACTTCGCTTGCATTAAATTAGCGAAAATTTCGGAATGCCCCATACAAACGTGCACCCCCCATTTTAGGTAAGTGGGGGGTTAGAAAGAGACAAAAAGTATCCTATGTCACTCTCCATCCCTTTAATTATCTCCACATAAAAAATCACGTCAATGCGTCGCTCCGCTTTGCCGTGAAGGACGGACAAACCAACAAACACACACACTTTCTCATTGATCATATTAGTATGGACTAGAGATGGGCCGAATATGGACTTTGCCGAATACGAATATTCGGCCGAACATTCGGTTCAGCTCTTACCGAACCGAACATTCGGCCGAATATTCGGTTACGCCATATTTAGAAAGCGGATGTTAAAAAAAAACTATTAAATGATTGATAATGATTACATATGTTACTAGAACTACATAAAATATAGAAATATAGAAATTTTATTCCGATCGCCACTCGACTATCTGAAGGTTGTCTGTAAGAGACCGCTGTTTTAGCGATAAGACCGCCTGTTGTTACCTACCACGTTGTATCTGTTCTGAATTATGTTTCTTTTCTTCTGTAGTGTGCAATAAAGTATTTTATTATTATTATTATTATTTTATGTTATTATGATTTAGTGAATTTAACTAAAACTTAGTTAAAACAACTCTAAACTATTCTCAACTCTTAAACTACGGTTTTTCCAACTTTGTATTTGTATGTTGACGCATAAGCAATTATCTCTTTCTAGTAGTTCCTTAGAAAGCTACTAAAATAGGAG
The DNA here is from genome assembly GCF_023078275.1 of Leguminivora glycinivorella. Classification (NCBI taxonomy): domain Eukaryota; kingdom Metazoa; phylum Arthropoda; class Insecta; order Lepidoptera; family Tortricidae; genus Leguminivora; species Leguminivora glycinivorella. Next base: position 27,595,191 of record NC_062974.1, read on the forward strand.
CTTATTATCCAAAGGAATACGTAAGATCTTCATTATTTTTTTCACTTTGTTTATTAACACTTTCGCTACCAAGAACCCGACTGTCGGGTACACCGCTCGTAGAAGCGTAGCCGATTACATGGGTTTCCCCGTATGTAGCGAAAATGTCGTAGCGCCGCGTAGAGCCCGGTTTCGAAAGTGTTAAATATTCGGCAAAGCAACCGAATTATTCGGCCGAATACGAACATTGAAAAACTTGCCGAATATGCCGAATACCGAATATTTACTAGGCTTGTGCCGTTTCGTTCGTTGATCGGAGCGCTCCGATCTCGTTCAATCGCTCCCACGAACTAGTACGCTCTTTTAGGTCTTTTGCTCATTTAACCTTTCGTATGCGCCTGTCAAAAAAATGTCATTAATATATTAGTCATAATAACTACATGTTAAAGTTGAAACAATATGGAGCAGATCTGCTCCTAAGCATACGAGAGGTTAATTCAGGCAGACCAGCGACCACTGCGGTCGGAAAGATCAGAACGAATGGGACCGAATAGTGTCAAAATTGTACAAATAGTCCACAGATAGTAACATTCCGGGCCGAAAGGTTGTAAGTAACCGAAGTTTAATATGAAAACTTGACTTTTTTTGTTGCTCTGCTAAGTAGCTCTCGCTCTCGGTCGGCGCAGTCACACATTCGTTCTCGATCCAAACCGCTCGCGCTCGCCGATCCTATACTGAACTAAATGAGCATAGACCGATTCTCAGACCACGGAAAGATTCAGTTCATTTCGGTCATTGATGGGATTTTATTCCTAACAGTTCATAGTTCGTGAACGACACAAGCCTAATATTTACCGAATATTCGGCCCATCTCTAGTATGGACACACAAAAATTTTTTTTCCTGGAGTTTGCTTGCAGTAATTATTTTATCTTTATTTTTCCTTAAAACCTTTCGGTTTCAGCGTGTATGTAGGTACCTATGTGATCATAGTATATTTTCATCTTAGAAATAGTCATTTATATCGTCACTACTTTAAAAAAAACTTGTATCTTCGTCTGTCAATGAAAAGAAAATTGTAGTAAGTATGTATGGAATGCATATAGACTTACTGCGTTTTAACTTTGAGGAGCAGCGTGGGATACGAGATTTTTTTAAAGTAGTGACGATATACTACAATTCTTATGAAATTATATGGTTCAATAAATACGAGTACTTTCATCAACTAAAAGCTTTCTTTATAACAAATCAAATCAAATCATATCCAAGAAATCAAAGACCGCTCGACTGAGCAGAAAATTCCTTCGTTCGTCCTAGACTCGCGTTTAACTAATCAAAAATATATAGAGTACCTAACAGTCCCGGCTCATTTCAAATTTATCCTAGAAGTTTCAGACAGACAAACAGACCGACAGACAGACAGACGCATCAAACTTATAATACCTCGTCGTTTTTGCGTCCGGGGTTAAAAATAAAAAGCCGCAAAAATATCTGACACGGTCTTAATTCTAGAGACATAACATCGTGTCTGATATTTATGCAACCTTCTTTTTCTGCGATGTTTTTGCGTATTAGAAAATTGTGGTAAAACTGATGATGTAACTTCGATGTTCGCTAGTGCGTTTTCACATTATCAGATCCGATATCGAATGTAGGACTGATATCCCATACATTAAAGCTGCCATCTTTGATTTTTGCCTTTGAAACTCTTCCGACATCCGATATCGGATCGGATGATGTGAAAACGCATTTAAAGTCATTTCAGAGTAATATTGATGACTCATAATAACTTGAGACTCTCAGATTCAGTCTGTAACCGAAATTCTAAGCCATCCAATTAGACCAGTGCTCGAAATGACCCGATTCCATTCGATCGATCTCCGCAAACCTATCTTGTTGACCGCTAACGAATCTAACCGTGCGTTTCCTCTAGGAAAATTGAAATGAAGAACGACCCGCTAACGAATCTAAGGCTGCGTTTCCACTAGGAATTAAGAACAATGTAAACAAATCTTTACTAACACACACTAAGATATCCATAACAGTTATTTGTTTTACAAGGGGGCAAAGTAGTTGTTTAACCGCACGTGCCAATATTGATACCCGAGCAAGCGAAAGATTCCAATATTGAACCGCGAGCGTAGCGAGTGGTTCAAAAAGTGGAATCTTTCGCTTGCTCGGGTATCAATATTGGCACCTGCGGTTAAACAACTACTTTGCCCCCTTATAAAACAAATAACTATTTTTCGCACGCAAGCAGCAGCAAGCCTCCGTGGCCAACTTGGTCAGAGCGACTGCTCAGGCAAAGCAGTAGCTTAGGTCGCAGGTTCGAGTTCTGAGTCAGAACTCGAACCTCTGACGAACGTGTGAATTTTTACATTTTTCCTTTAAGTAATAAAAAAAATTGGATATAAGAATAATGATGTGGTAAGAATTTTATTGCATGTGTATTATGATGAGGCAGAACGAAAGATATTTTGAACACAAGGTTTATACATTTTCCCCTCACTAGCTTGAAAACACGTGTTCTATCCTTTAATGGTAGCCGGTAAAAACGCATTTTATTCACTAGTGGATGAAGTATTTGACCTTGAATATAGTCAAGTTAACTACTGAAACTGGAAGAAGTGATAAACGCGTTTTAGGCGTTGTACTTTCCTTGCTTATAGTGAGGGGAAAAGTTTTGTGTTACACACGGGTGCAGATATTTTTGAAAAACTCGGCAAATTCATAATTCTCAAACCACTCGCTTCGCTCGTGGTCCAACTATAAACATAATAAAACATAAACATAAACATAATTTTTATTGAAAACAAGTATTGCATATTTACATTACATCCAACAAATACTTAAAATTATCGATGATTTACATTTGCCCGAACTAGGGAAACCCTGTGTTTCAGGCGAGAGGTACGGCAAAACAAGGTTCAAACTTAATTTAATTTAATTTTAATGTTCACTTACAAAATGTATTTATTTATCTTTTATTCATTTCACTACTTAAGTTATTTATATAATATAACTATTTACACTATAGAATCCTTTCACTTGCTCGTTTTTCAATACCACACTTGGCGTTATAACTACAACTTCGCACCCTTGTATAACACATAACTATTTCTTTGTCCTCAAAACACATCTCGGACTGGCGATCAAATATATGAAAAAGGCGCGTTCCTAGCACACATTCTAAGCTCGTGTAGGTGAACGCGTACCATGCTTCACGTCTTCGACCGTTTGCGTTTTTTACAGGCGGTAACTGTGAGGTAACCGAGAGGGGGTGGGTGGCGCTTTCAGCGGGGAGCGGGAGCGGTCATACTGTACGACAGTACTGCTTATTATACTGTGCTCAAAGTATCCGCAAATGCAAATGATGGCGACTTTACATCCAGTAAGTATTCGAATTTCGACTTTCTACACCGTGTTTTTTTTGTTATCCGTTAACTTCGACACGCAGTTAGGTTCATCATCAGAAACCACTCTGTATAGGTATCAGTTTTTGTTAAATTTGAAAAAAATTTTTTTTCATTTCCATACATAATAAATGGATTAATTAGTGTGACATGTCAAAACAAATACCATTAGGAAGCTAAGGGATGCCACACACGTGTTCAGTAATATTTTTTTTAACAATTCGATAACCGTAAGAGTTAGGAGGCTAGTTTCTTAGAGAAATTAATTGTATTTGATCTAAAGAACCATCCCTTAAAGTCAACGGAATTCAATAAAAACAGGGTGTATAGTATCTGTACCAATCAATTCCCTCTACGGCAATTTAAAAACCAATACCGCAAAGAGCCCTCACTGCAATTAATCGTATACGAATGCATGCGACAGTTTTACTCCCACGCAAACTTGTTTTTACCGCCCGCTGAAACGTTTGCAATGGATAGAAACCCTGCGGTCTTTAGTTTGGCAAATAGTTATTTGTTATACAAGGGGGCAAAGTTGTATTTTAACGCCGAGTGTGGAATTGAAAAACGAGCAAGTGAAAGGGGTCTATAGTTGAACCACGAGCGAAGCGAGTGGTTCGAGAATAGAATCCTGAACTTGCGAGTTTTTTAACACACGAGAAGTAAAATACATTTTCTCAAACATGCAATGAAATATTGTCTTTACGTTCCTTAAAATGGACTGGGAAGTATCGCTTTTTGGGCGCAACAACTCGAGAGGACTGTAAAGGGATTTCATATAATTTTTTAGGCCTAGGCCTGCAAAGTAACTTTTTTTATAAAATATTGTCCTTTAGAGCATTTTTTTTTATTTCATTGTATGTTTGAGAAAAGCACTATACATGCCTCGGCGTGAAAACGGATTCCCGGCCTCGTATCCCTATCCGGCCTCGCTCGCACGCTCGCTCGGCCGTATATACCCACTTGGCCGGAAATCCTCATTTTCCCGGCCTCTGATGTAATGTACTATTGCACCCGAGTGTAACACAAAACTTTTCCCCTCATTATAGCGAGGAAACTACAACGCAAAAAATGCGTTTATCACTGCTTCCAGTAGTTCCACAGGTGGTAATAGTTATTTGTTATACAAGGGGGCAAAGTTGTATTTTAACGCCGAGTGTGAAATTGAAGAACGAGCAAGTGAAAGGATTCTATCGTTGAACCACGAGCGAAGCGAGTGGTTCGAGAATAGAATCCTGAACTTGCGAGTTTTTTAACACACGAGAAGTAAAATACATTTGCACCCGAGTGTAACACAAAACTTTTCCCCTCACTATAGCGAGGAAACTACAACGCAAAAAAATGCGTTTATCACTGCTTCCAGTAGTTCCACAGGTGGTAAATCATCTTAATTACTAGACTCACCTACTTTTATCAATTTTAAAGCAGTTAATTTGACTTAATTCAAGGTCAAATTACTTTACCCACTAGTGGATAAAACGCGTTTTTACCCGCTGGTATTAAAGGACAAAACGTGTGTTTCCGAGTTAGTGAGGGGAAAAGGATCTTTATTACTAGATTCACCTACTTTTATCAATATTAAAGCAGTTAATTTGACTTTATTCAAGGTCAAATTACTTTACCCACTAGTGGATAAAATACGTTTTTACCCGCTAGTATTAAAGGACAAAACACGTGTTTCCGAGCTAGTGAGGGGAAAAAAACATTTCCACGTCACTAATTCTAAAGGAGTAATATTTTTCTCTCGCTATGATGGATCAAAGTGACAGTTTGCTTCCCTGCTGGGAGGCATAAAAAGTGCATTGTTCTGCTGTAGGGCAAAATTTTTGCTAGTTACAGTATAATAAAGAGTACTACCGTACAGTATGGCCACTCCCGCTCCCCGCTGAAAGTGCCGCCCATCCGCTCTCGGTTACCTCAGTTACCGCCTGTCAAAAACGCGAACAGTCGACCTGTCATATCTCACTCATACAAGCATGGTACGCGTTCACCTACACGAGCTTAGACTGTGTGCTAGGAACGCGCCTCTTTCATAGATTTGATTGCCAGTGTCCGAGGTGTGACCTAGTACAAAACACGTTAAAAGAAACTTAATATTTCAACCCTCTGCTCTTAATATTCAACTCTATATAAATGATTTTCACCTTTTCTTAGGTGAGTAATACATGGAGCAAAAACTTCATTCGTCATTTATTATTGAGATTGAAGGGAGGCAGGCTGCCTGCCTGCCTGCCTGCCTACCTGCCTACCTGCCTACCTGCCTACCTGCCTACCTGCCACAGACGGACAAACGCATTTATTTGTGTGATGAGCACAGATATTTGTTCCTGAGTCATGGATGTTTTCTATGTATATAAGTATTTGTATATTATATATATCGTTGGCTGAGTACCTGCAACACAAGCCTTCTTGAGCTTACCGTGGGACTCAGTCAATCTGTGTAAGAATGTCCTATAATATTTATTATTATTTATTTATTTAATATAGAATTACTATGAAATACTGAGGAGTGACGTCACGGTCACTTCATTTACTTTATATCTTTCTCTGTGACTTATCCATACTAATATTATAAATGGGAAAGTGTGTGTGTCTGTTTGGTTGTCCGTCTTTCACGGCAAAACGGAGCGACAAATTTACGTGATATTTTAAGTGTAGATATTTGAAGTGATGGAGAGTGACATAGGCTACTTTTTGTCTCTTTCTAACGCGAGCGAAGCCGCGGGCAAGAGCTAGTTAAATATAAATTATTAAAAAAAAAAACTACTGCCCATATTTCTTCTAATTATGTGGTGCTTTATTTCGTGCACTGCATAAAATATGCAGTGCAATACTGCATAGAAACTAGCCTATTCTGCCCATATCTGCATCTGTAAGTTTGTAACTTATGTGAGGGTATCTATAAAGGGTCCTCGATAGAATATCGGATACACGGACCATGTGGATTAATTGAACGCTCGTTTGAGTGGATAGCTCGAATCGATAGATGAACTTGACTGATAGATAGCAAAGGATATCGAGTATTATAGAGAGTTATTTAATTATTTATTTAAATTTTATTGCATAATACAAAAAAGCACTTATGGCGGAATGTGGCAGATGGAGTTACTGTCGAAGTAAAATGTGTAATCACAGTACATAGACTGCCATCTCTTGACACAGGCTTAAAACCTTTGAATCTTAGTTTTGACAATTTGGCCCATATTCTTTACTTGATATGTGTTAAAATGTCAAATATTAATATTAGAGTTATAACTATATGTCTTCGATAGATAGTAATAGAAGAATTTTGTCCTGCACGGGAAGCATGGTCGCGCGATAGACGATAAAATATCAGGCCGTCCCTATCGCACTTACAAATAGTGCGATAGGGACGGCCTGCTATTTTATCGTCTATCGCGCGACCATGCTTCCCGTGCTGAACTCTAAAAATGATGTTCCCAATTGTTTATTCGTTTTGTGGCAATAAGTCAATTTTAATTAATTGTCAGACTCCTTGGCCAGCCAGTTTTGTCCGCAAAAGAGCGGATTATTTGAAATCTAGACGCAAGGCATCATGATCAATATTTACTTAGTTCGATGAGGGGAAATTGTTGGCAATCACCGGATGGTAGACGGATTTCCCGATTCCCGTATCGGATATCGACGATATCTGGCTGATGAATTTTAGTTAATAGGTATGAGTGATATATTCTACTACAGATGTGCAAGTATTATAATACTTAGGCTACTCAATAATTTAGTGTAAAAGCTGATTTTATCGCAATTAAAGTTGCGATGGTTCATGCACGCATGTATTAGTGCGAGATGTATTTGATTGATATTTTAACAAAAAAATATTTTTAAATTAAAATAGGCTTACAATAAGCAAACTGAAGCTTACGAACGAGTCACGCTATTCCAATCAATCTTTATAAGTACAATAATATTAACGTTAACTGAAGTAGCACGACAAAAACGAACGTATACGAGAAAATTCGATGAAAAACTATTATACACCACATCTCAGCAATTCCCGTTACGTTTGTACATTTGGATCACGTCTCTGATTTGGATAAAAATTGGTAGGCTGATAGAGTCCATGATGCTGAGCAAGATCCACTAGGTTTCTCAAAATGTCCTAGGTTGATTTCCTTTTTTGTTACCGAAAATGTATAGAAATCTCGTAACAAAAAAGGAAGGTTTCATACAAACTACATAGGACATTTTGAGAAACCTAGTGGATCTTGCTCAGCATCACGGACTCTATCAGCCTACCAATTTTTATCAAAATCGGAGACGTGATCCAAATGTACAAACTTAACGGGAATTGCTGATCTCATCATCATCATTCGCCTGCCCTTATTCCTGTCATTTGGGGTCGGCGCAGCATGTCCTTCTCTTCCATACCTCTCTAGCACCCGTCATCTCATCATTCACTTGTTTCCGTTTCATATCATCTCTCACGCAGTCCATCCACCTTTTTCTCGGTTTTCCTCTCCCGTTACTTCCTTCGACATTCATTCGTAATACCTTTCTCGTCACATGACTTTCATCCCTTCGCATCACATGCCCATACCATACTAGTCGATTCGCTCTTACTTTTTCTACTATCGGTGAAACTTTCAGACTTCCATCTACATGACTGACATGTCATAGTTTTGACACTTACTTAGTGTGAGTTAATTGCAAAGCCCGTTTCTCAACAGCAATTGAAGTTAACATCTATCGCAGGTGTATGGTTTTTTTTTAGAAAAAAAATACGAATTTAAGAAAACTAACTATGCCATTCTGTTTCCTATAATGCATATGCCGAATATATACGGTACTTCATTAATTAATTATATCCCAGTTTTAAACCTATGTTAACCTTAATTGATCTGATTAGAAGTATCTATAATCAAACAAAATTTAACTCGTTACGTGTCGTTACCGACTTCACATACATAAATCTTCATAGAAGTTTACCCATTTTCATTGCTCCAAAACGTATTTTAAACATTATGCTATTTTAAATTCCTTATGTAAACCCATCTTCACAAAAGGTTATTTCCCCAATCGGACTAAGAAAATTCCATCTTTCACATAACCATACGTCAACCATATATTATTGCCTGAAACGTTTTTAATCGATCAATATTAGACTTTCTCTCTATTGTAATAAGACTGGAGCACCGTCAGATACATGTATAAAAAGGATAGCACAATCATATATGCGGACAACGTGCCATAAATATGTATCCACAACATTAATGTTTATTAAAAAAGTCGTGTATACATCTTTTTGGCACGTTTTCCGCATCTATATTTATGACTATACACTGCTGGTCAACACTAATTCTAACTGATACTAGTATTTATTCCTTTACAATAAAGTTCAGGAATATTATGTACAATTTTAATGATTTTACGAGTAGGTGAGGTCATACCATTGTTATCAGCTGATGAGGGTATTCTAATAAATGACCGTTTTTAAAACAAAATGGCGGAAATGTTCAGCGTCTTTTAAGCTAGGAACAAATTATGGGACGCGTCCGTGGATGCGCGTCTACTGCCGCGATCTAAATAATGACTACACTGAATTGTGCAAAATATCGGAAGTAAGCCGTGGAGTGGCCTTGAGCGCACGGACGTCCGGACGTCATCTTCGATCTGGCGCGCTGAACGTTGTTAACTGTTTTTAAGACTGTGCACACTTGTCGGTCGCGGTCGCCAGCCGCGTCCGTGGCGTCCCATAATTTGTTCCTAGCTTCTATGGTCTTAGGACTGGAGTCTTAGGACGTTTTGACATGGAAGGGTACTGGTCGAGTTTTCTATAGAAGAGTAATAGGTATTGTTATTTGAGGTAATTTGCGACTTGTAGACTTGCGTGTTTACTGTGTTTCAGTATTGTAAGAATGGTTTGTAAAGTATTATTGAAGATAATTCAATGATAATACCCGCTGTTAGTTTTATTGGAGTTTAAATTGGCTTTTATATGAGTGTAGTTAAAAAGTATTGGGTGTAAATGGATACAAGTAAAACCTTCACAGACATATTCCTGCCTACCATCCACTCGTGATATTACGTTATTTAAGATCTATTATCCTTATGTTTATAACTTTATACCCTCCTACAATACAATGTACAAACGAGTGCTGAATTTGTTTGATGAAACAAAACAAAAGGTTGTATCAAAACATGATGAAAATCACATCACAATGAGACAACATAATAGGGCTAAAGAAAACTGACAAGACGACTAGTCGTAGTAGACAGTAACAAGTAGCTTGTGAATGGACATATCCCATAGATGCATGATATTGTAGAGGTTTCACTTCTAAGATGGCTTAAGAAGAATGGAAATCCACGTCATTTTTAACTTTGATACAGTCTCATATTGAATTCCATCTGATGTCTAGTTGTGTCATTTCGATAGTTTGTGTCATTTCGATAGTATCGGTTTATACCATAAGCATCACATTTTTTTTAATGCATTTTGTTTATGAAATAGGAGGCGACGAGCGTACGGTAAAAATGCTCCATTAATGCTTTTTTCTACTCCCGAACTGTTATACGTCATTTACACGGTCGTGCATAGTTCTTTAAAACCCTACATAAAGGTCTATTCCCCAAAGCCAGTGTCCGCCGGCTTTCCGCGCATGCGCGCAGTATCGAAAAAACTGAAAACGCATTGTTTGGCTCTGTAACCATGGCAACGCCTTATAACGACACTGCGCGAGTGCGCGGAAAGGCTTTGGGCAGCTGAGCTGACAGTGCAAACCTTTGCGTCAAAATACAGGAAGCAGTGTGAATTTCACGAAAGTTATTCAAGAAAACTATTAAAAACTAAGTGCATGGTCGTAGAAAAAGTATTGTATGCAACGGTGTTTAACTGGGTCAAAAAATACTCGTGTCGTCTCAATAACAATTTTCGGCTTCGCCTCAAATTGTTACCCACGCCACTCGTCTTTTTTGACCTCCTTTAAACGCCTGTTGCATAAAATACTATAATAAGCTTCTATTTAATGGTAGATAAAACCAAAGGTTAAAATCAAGAATATTTACGCATATTACGAATATTATTCCTGAGTCATGGATGTTTTCTATGTATTTGCGTACAAGCCTACAACACAAGCCTTTTTGAGCTTACCTTAGGGACTTGGGGACCTTAACGTGGGTCAGTCAATCTGAGTAGAATATAATAGTTTTTTAGGGTTCCGTACCAAAAAGGTACAACAGGAACCCTTATGGTGCGACTCTGTCCGTCTGTCTTTCCGTCTGTCACATTCCTAAATATCTCGAGAACTACTAATGCTATCAACTTGAAATTTGGAATAGTTATGAACATTGTAAACCTCTACAAATAGAAAGTATAATTTTTTTAAATATATTAATTTTAATTGTAGAAAATGGCCAAAATGAAATGGGGGCAAACTGTAAATTTCAAGTTACTAGGTCAAGTGGGGTATCATTGGAAAGAGCTCAAATTGAACGTAAATAAGCTATTTTTTATAATTTTTTTGTTGTGGAAAAAAAAAAAGAATTTTGAAGGAAAATATAAAAAAAAATACCGTTCTCCCCCCCTTATCTCCGAAGTTTACCAACGAAAAATTATGAAAATTTTAGTAAACATTGGTTTTATGCTAAATATTACAGGAAAAATATAATCGTGTTTGTATTTTGAATACTTTTTTTTTAATTCACAAAAAACTTTTCAGATTTTTACTTTCAATTTACCCACCCTTGCGGATGTATATCGTACTTCAAATTAATACGAGATGTTACGTAAACCATCTTCTGTCCAATAAAGTAAAAACTGTTTAAATCGGTTAACATTATAAAGAATTATCCCTGAAAAACCAGGTCGCGCAAATTAGTTAGCAAATTGACCGGGAGATGGCGCTATACACAATAATACTCATTAGTGCCTATACTTTTGTCTTCTAGTCAAGTCATTAGAGTTATATGAAAATATGAGATTATTTTTACTAGGTAGTTTGAAAGAAAGTTTGTACGGAACCCTCGGTGGGCGAGTCCGACTCGCACTTGGCCGGTTTTTTTTAACACAAACATACATTGTGATACAAATCAAAACATTGAAAACCTTATCACAATCTAATAACAGAATAGGCCTAAAGAAAAGACAAGACGCGTCTCGTCTCGTGATAAAGTTCATCAGCGCCCGCGCAGCGGCCTTGCGCGCTCGTCTCCCGCGCAGCCTCCGCGACACTACGCGATAGCGACCTTGCGGCACGGGCGTGCGGTGCAGTTTGGAATAACTAGTGCTTTAAAGTTATTGAAAAGACTGGAAATATTACTTACATTACGGTACAAGTGCGGAAAAAAGGAAGTTTGGAAGTTAAACTAGTGGCGATCAATTAAACACGACCGAAAGGAGTGTTTTAAATCAACATTACGAATTTCTATTTAGACGTTTTTCAGTAAGAGATGGCCCTCTGAAGTTTCTACCTGACAAGAAATTAACCATTACGCACTAGTGCGGGCAAATCCTTAGCAGCCTGGAGCCTTGTGACATGAGCGTGTGGCTCAATGTATTGTAACAATTCAGTGATCGTAAAAGGATATTGCAGTCTCCGTGACGAAAAGTGCTTGAAAAAGGGCTTTGTGATGTGAGTGAAGTACTGTATTATAGTGTTGACATTGTGACGCAGAACATTTCAAATTACAATGTGTATGTTAGTGTGTGTGTATAATTTATGAATATTAACAAGAAAATTGCGACTTTAATGAAAATAAGTTTTAGTGATCTGTAACTGTGTATTTAAGTTTCGGAATAAGGAATAACCAGAAGAGGATTGACTGGACGAAAAGGTACTTAACATGTATTCTAGAATATGTGACAATCCATCACAGAAAGGCCCTTATGGCAGGTATTGAGTTAGGCACAGATCCTAAATCTGCATTAAATAAGCTATCTAATACAAAAAAAATCATGGCCCTAGGCCACGTACTTTTTTTTTAAAAAATCATCAAGCATACACATGCTAAGTATTGCACTTTTGAGAAAACGTGAAAAGAAGTTTGAAACTCACTTTAAGGGTGTTCCCATTGGAAGTTACATAGATGACGATTGATTGTGTATCTCAAGGTACATTTCTTTGAGAATCAGTTGTGATTGTGTTTCATCGACTTCCAGATCATGAAAAATCGAGCTTTGATTAGGGCAAGTCGCTTATAAGAAAAAAATTAGGAAAACATATTTTTTTGACTTTTCTTCTAATATGTTGCTATCTGAACTATAGTACATAGTTATATATGTTTCAACTTACATTTAAGGATAGAAATAAAATCCCATGGTTCATTAAATATGTATGTATATTTTAATCAGAATATCACAATTAGAATATTTAACATCTGCTCCTATAATAATAATAATTTTCGTATAGAGACTTCTAAATTATATTTAATCAGTCTACACATTTATAACTAAAGTGTCAGAATTATTCTGCATGTCTTATTTTTTTATTTATAAATTTTTAAAGTTACATAAAAATCACAAATTATTGACTCCCATACATTTGGGAAAAGGGCCCTTATGACCATCACAGATAAAAATTACTCATTGCTAATGTATTTTATTATTTTAGTTACTTATCTTGTATTATAACAGAATACCAAAGAAAAAATGTTATATGAAGTAAACTTAAAATCTTGATCATTAATCAGTAATTCTCATAAAACGTTTATTATAATTATTAATTCACACAGTACCTACCAGATCGATTTGTAATTCTTAATATTTGTTTTTTAATTATTTAAGACACTTAGTATATCGGAAGAAAACACATCTTACCACCGATAATGTCACCAATAAGGGACCATTCATAAACTACGTACCGTCAACTGCTGCAACATTGCCACGTGGCATCAACTGTGCCTATAATTGCACGTGCCTACAATTGGTAACGGCGGCATTAGTCAAAGGAAGAACATCTTCGCTTTGACACGCCGCCGAGTGAGGTTTGAAGTCAGATTGCACTTAGTAGCTACTCACGAGTAAGATTTTTATTTTAAAGTGACGACTAGGTACCTAAATCGGGTAATTTTTAAATTAGGTATCAAAGTACTTCATTGAATCGTACCTATATAACATAAACTAACTTATAAACAAAAGTTGTAAGTAATTACAACATTTTTTAACAACAGTTTTCATATTTTCGAACGCGCTCTGGCATAAGGGCCCTTTTCTACTAAACTTTGAGCTGAATTTTAATATAGAAATACTTAACGTACACTACTGAAACCAAGCTACAATTGCACGTCTATTCGTATATTTTACTATTTTGCATAAATTCAAAAATCGATAATTTCGAACGATTTTACAAAAACGTCGATATCTCCGTAACTAGAAACCGCCATAAGGGCCCTTTTCTTATGGATTGTCACATATTATAAGATGTAATGTTTTGAAAAGAAGTGGCCCGCCGAGTTTCTTGCCGGTCCCATAGTGGATACCCTCCTCCAACTGAGGGGGGACTGAAATCTTCTCGAGGCTGAGGCGTAGGGTTAGAGCCGGCGTAGCTTTATTTGACGTTCATAAGCGCATTGTATAGGTAATATGCCTACTTGGAAAATAAATATTTTATTTCATTTCATTCCCAATTTTCTTAAGTCGGTTATATAATTCGATTGGAGTCTATTATATTTTTTACATGATCTGTGGCTTTCTTAGCCAAGGTGTCTACACCGTGTTTTTTTTTTTGTTTTCCGTTAAATTCGACACGACGTTAGGTTCGTTATCAGGAACCACCCTGTATATAACTTTTAGTTAAATTAGGTAAATTTTTTTTTCGTCGTTTTCATACATAATAAATGAATTAATTAGTGTGAGAGACCCTTAGATTAGATTAGATTAGATTTCTTTATTTCATGATAAAAATTACACTATAAATTTGCTACATGTCAAAATTATGTTTATCTTCTCATCATGATCGTCAAAAATTAAATAATAAATTCCAAATAAAAATAATTGTGTCTCCCAAATGAGGATCGTCATTTACAAAGAAAGAAAATACACATGCCAAAAAATGCTTAAAAATAATATTCAAGTTAGTGTCAAGTGATTGACGGCACTATGTCAAAACAAATAACATTAGGAAGTGGTAAAGGCTGTCACACACATGTTCAGTAATTATTTTTATTTTTTTAATAACTCAATAACCGTAAGAGTTAAGACGCTAGTTTCTTAGAGAAATTAATTGTATTTGATCTAAAGAACCTTCCCTTAAAGTTAACGGAATTCAATAAAAACAGGGTGTATACTATTTATCTGTCCGACGGAGTCGGGGAAGTGGTGACTTCGATTGTCGCAGCGGTCTTGACGATAATTTGACGCTTTCTGGGTACGTAGCCGAATGGCACAAACGCTCACGAAACGAAACGCTCGTAGATATCTATCTCTATCGCTCTTGCGTATTGGCGCTACAGAGCCAGGCTACCTTTCGCAGCGTTTCGTTTTCGTTTCGCGTCGCAGAAATATCGTATTAGTTTCTAATGGGGTGGCAACGCGCATGTGACACGTTTGAGTTGAAGGCGTCCATAGGTTACGGTGACCGCTTTACATCAGGCGGACCGTATACTTGTTTGCCACCGATGTAGTATAAAAAAAAAACATTCGGCTACGGCGCCAGGCCTGTCTCATCATTCTTATCAAATACCATAATTTAGGCCTCGCACTGATCTTATATACATAAGTACTTTTAACTAATAAAAAGTTAGAAAAATACCAATTTTACTGTATTCCCACCTCATTTATGATCGATATATTTACATACCATCTCAATCAAACAGAGATCAAAAGTCAACACATTTCTCATTTCTATGTTACACACACATACAAATATACGTAAGTGTCGGTCACGCACACATCTAGAGTTACATCGCTAGTTCGTCGCGTCGCATCGTTGTCGGGTTCCGTCGCCCACCTAAGACAAGTCCATAGAGATAGAAGGTTTGATTTCGTCGCATCGCATCGCATCGCGTCGCCGTCGCGGGTTCGTCGCTCACGCAAGACGCGGCGTTAGATAAGCAAATATAGGAGGTAAACATGCGTGAACAAATATTAGGTACTTTCTTCCTATTTCATTTGAAGATATCAAATATTTGATTAACTGTTAGAGGTCCATAATTAAAGACTCGTATCCTACCTTTCCTCAATTTATAAAAATAAAATGATTAATTATCAATAATATAGCAATAATTTCAAAATATTATATGTACCTACCGTTGTTGGTCATACGTAATAATGAATTACTCTTCGAAGGAAGCGAAACCTTATTTGAATCTGAAATTCCTTCGTGTAAGGTTTTGTAAAGTCTTTAATTTCCTATAAAACCCACAAATGCTAATAGATACGAGTATTATTGATTTATCACGATATTATGGAATTTATGAAAGTTCCTACCTACTTATTGATTTATATCCTTTAAGTTTTCGTTGATTCCATGTTGGTCAGTTGTTATTTTTAACCGACGCCTCATATCTCTCAAGAAGGACGGTTATCAAGTCGTCGTTTTTTTTTTTAATGTTTGTTCCTCGATATCTCCGTCGTTACTGGACCGATTTTGAAATTTTTTTTGATTGAATGTATATGCATACAGATTGGTCCCATTTTTCTCAGAACCCAGTTCTGATGATGGGATCCTGGAGAAATTGAGGGAACTCCTCGAATCTGAAAGGCATACATATGGTGATTTTTGTGTTTTTAAAGGAACAGTATGCATTTAGGTACGGAACAGTGACATTTGGTGCAGTGGAACTGCTGATGATGGCCAGAACGGAACTCTTCAAATCTGAACGGCACGCTTACAGTGACTTTGGTATTTTTATAAGAACAGCACGCACTTTCGTCCAGAACAGTGACATTTGGTGCAGTGGAATTGCTGATGATGGTCAGAACCGAACTCCTCAAATCTGAACGGCACGCTTATAGTGACTTTGGTATTTTTATAAGAACAGCATGCACTTTCGTCCAGAACAGTGACATTTGGTGCAGTGGAACTGCTGATGATGGCCAGAACCAAACTCCTCAAATCTGAACGGCACGCTTATAGTGACTTTGCCATTTTTATAAGAACAGCATGCGCTTACGTCTAGAACAGTGACATTTGGTACAGTGGAACTTCTGATGATGGTCAGAACCGAACTCCTGAAATCTGAACGGCACGCTTATAGTGACTTTGGTATTTTTATAAGAACAGCATGCACTTACGTCCAGAACAGTGACATTTGGTGCAGTGGAACTGCTGATGATAGTCAGAACCGAATTCCTCAAATCTTAACGGCACACTCATAGTGACTTTGGTATTTTTGTAAGAAAAGCATGCATTTAAGTTCAGAACAGTGACATTTATTTAGTTATGCTTGTTAAGTTAAGCATATTGAGTTTTCAAGTCAAAGTTTGTCAAGCTTCGATTTCTTATAATATAATCGGATTCATGAGGAATTGAGGAAACTCCTCAAACCTTAACGTTATACGTATATTCATTTGTGTTGCCATCTAATAATTAAAGCATTAAAAGCAGTTTTAAAAAATACACATTTCTACATAATCTAACATTCGCAAGTAGCTTTCATCAGAACCCGAAAGGCGACGGTTTTTTTTTCTTAAAAATTATTCCTCAAGAAACTATTTGTTCTATTCGAATTTCAGTTAGCCGATATACGATCCTGATTTATCAGTGAACTCCTTAGTCCCAGCAGCATTTGTTTTGTTTTTGAATTTGTAATTCTCAATCAATATATAAAAGTTCAAAACATATTTTGGAACGTGTACAAAAAATAAGCGCCATTTCAAATTTCAACAATCAAGAAAGTTAAAAGAACGAAAGAAGTATTCTTAAGCGCTGAAATTTTACCATACCTACATCATACTTTTTTTCTGTCTGTCTATCTAAATACTCTTCATTATATACATCACTCAGTATTCCTTTGTGTATGAATAATATTAAACGTCGCACGATCTACATCGTAGGAAAGCTTAGTTAACGATTTTATTGTTCGCTGGTCGCACCGTTTTCTACTGGGGTGTTTCAAATATTTTAACTAAGATACTCTCGATTGATATAAAGCTTAATAGATTAATTGGTTCATTTGAAAAGATTTCGATCTAATTTCCGTAACATATTTTGAAAACAATAGCTTTTATGTAATTTAAATCTCAGGATGAAAATGCCGTCATCATTATCATCGTTCATCAATTTTATCATCATCAATGACGGGCGGTTTCATTAGTTTAGTATCACTGCCTGCGAAGCCGACGGTTCCAGGTTCGGATCTCGATAGGGGCATTTATTTTTGTATGAGCTGATGAGCACAGAAAGATGTTTGTTCTTGAGCGGTTTCTACATGTATAAATAAATAAGTCACCTACAATAATATGGCAACCTCTTATGACTCTACAGATGAGATTCTAGTGTCTTTTTTTGCAGCCTTAGATCAATCATAATGTTAGTGCGTTTTCACATTATCCGATCCGATATCGGATGTAGGACTGATATCCCATAAATTTAAACTGCCATTTTTGATATTTGCCTTTGTAATCCTTCCGACATCCGATATAGGATCGGATAATGTGAACACGCACTTAATGTTTTCCGAATAAATTTAATCACGAAATGTAGACACCTCTCCTATGAGTTTTATCACTTATCAGTACAAAAGGGCTGAGAAACTTGTTATCTCTTATCTTTGTGGAGAGCTCATTACGCAAGTAATTTGTCAGTTAAACTGTCAGCTGTAAAACTTGTTAATTCCCTTATTACTCTATTAGTTTGCTGGAAAATTCTCCAACGAGTTGTTTATGAAATGTACTTATATCGAGGAAAGGTCGTCATAAGCACATTTCTTTATTGATAATTTTGATAGCTTTGGTACTTCAAGTTTAAATTATATGGGTGAATCAACTTTTTCTTGCCTGTTATTGCCATGGTTACGGTCCCCTGACTCACGCTGGTTTTACGCAAAAGTATGCTACTGAAATTATGCAAGCATGCATGTAGTCCATGTTTGTAGGTGGCAAATTAAGGAAAGGGCTTGTTAACACCAGAAAAATGCATGTTTACATAGTTTAAGTAGCATAATTTTGCATAAAACCAGCGTGATTTAGGGTACCGTAACCATGGCAATAACAGGCAAGAAAAAGTTGATTCGCCCATATATGTTAATATTTTAGTATAAATTTTATTAACTAGTGCAAGGATCTACGATGATTGGCCAAGGACAACCTTACGTATGAACTATACTTACGTCCCGTCGGTTTTACGTAAGTATGTATTATTAAACATTTTCCTGTACCAAAAATTAACTCTTATGGTTATCCCGATATCAAAATGGAAAGGATTATGTTTGCTTGTTACATTTAGTGATGTGCCGTTCCTGGACATATTCCCCAAGCGGGAATATGCCCGGAAACGTGCCCGGGAATATTCCCCCTCAATGGAAATATAGGGAAACATTGACATTTTTATTTTATAGGATAAGTCAAAAATAGCTTTTTACACCGTTTAACAAGATATTAGATCATGTAACTTATACTGAAAAGTAAATTCCCTATACTCCCGGGCATATTCCCATTCTTCCCGGGAATATTTCCAAAGTTGCTGGAAATATTCCCCAGATCAAAATAAAACAAATGACACAAATGTACATACTCAATAAACAAAACTGCTAAAAATCTTCATAGTTGTTAATATTATATATATTATAATTATTTATAGGTATATAAAAATCGATACTTATGCAAGTGTCTTTAACTGACCGATTTAATAACTCACCAATGCAGATACAAAAGTACAATAGATAGAAATTTAATTTTTATAAAAATAAATTACATTTATAAGGTGAGGAAAAGATTTTGAAAATTTAACCCCCAAAGTATGTATGGGATGAAAGTTTGTATGGGTTTGGGATGAAAGTTTCAATTTCCTAACCCAAAAAATGATTTCTGCATTTTTTGGGTTAGGAAATTGAAACTTCATAGAAAGGGAATACTATAGATACATATTTCAAAATATATTAATATTAGTGGAAACATCGTTTTCGGATTGCCGTCCCATAAGAGGATTAAAAAGGGGATGAAAATTTGTATGGAGGATCTAGTTTGATTTTAAGCTAACAACTTGAATCTTCTGTAAATGGTAGTTTAGTATGAAACAAGAAAAGTTATTTATATCGCATATTTAGTGTTATTCAACCTCTAAAGGCCTTAAACAGGAGGTGAAAGTCTATAGAGGGACTAATTTTGTCTCAATATAGGAAAATATCAGAAAACTTTAAAGGGTTTTTGAAAAGGTAATGCTTAACGGAATACCACCTAACTCCTTTAAGGTTTTAAAATGAATACAAATTCATATGGGGTAAAACATGCAGGGGTAAGGATTGTAAAGAATTTAGGATTTTACTTGTAAAACTTCGCTAAAACGTAGGTTGTACATATAATGTAAAAAATGTAAAAATCCATGCGTACGTATACAACATCTCGTATAAAAATAATCACATCAACATCCTCCTTGAGTTATCACGGCATTCACCACAGCTCAGTAGCCTGGGGTCAGCTTTGGCAACTAATCCCAAGATTTGGCGTAGGCAAAAAAATAGTAGGGTGTAGAAATAATCAGTATAATCACATATGAAGTATTATTTAAAACAATTGCATTTAGTTTAATTAATACAGGGTGATCAAACCAAAACCGTCAGTATATCCATATATGTCAGAAACTATGAGAGATAGCGACTTAGCAACATCTGTTCTAGATGCCATGTGACATCGATTTTAAATTTAATAATAATGACATTTAAACTTTTTTTTATTCTCTCATACATAACCAGAAATTGAACCTGTTCGAAGTCATGTACACAATGTTAGGTATAATTTTAGATCTTGTTGAAATCATAATTTTCTTGAATGCCTGATGAAGAGCCTCCAGATGACTCTTTAATTTAAACTTGAAAAATAAATTATACATTGCGGATTTCTCTTTCAATATTCCCTTGTCAGGGGAATATTCCCGGGAAGGAGGGAATATGCCCGGGAATATTTCCAGTGGGAATATTCCCACGGCACATCACTAGTTACATTGCAGCAGTCTCAAACAAAAAATACTTGAAGTACGTTTATATTAAATGAAGAATAAAATTACTTTATGTATTTTTTCTGCACTTTTGTAATGTTGTGCAAGATAATATTTCACATGATTTTATCTTGCATTAAGCAAATAATATGTAGCTCTCACAAGATCTAAAGTAAGATTTCAACTCTTACAAACTACAAACGCATACGACACATCAGATTAATGATCTAAATCCAAGATTTCATTGTTTTTAAGCCAGAATGTTAATGAATTGTTCGCAAATCCATCTTAGACGCACACCTAACCAATTCTGGACCTTAATACTATAGCAATGAGAACTACCAATGGCTAACGTGTTTCAATTCTCCAAGGAACTACCACGAAGAATCGATGTTAACTTGTGGGCGTTTTTCTCTGTCACTCTAATTGGACGTAGTTACGCAATAACGTTCCAATCCATCTGAAATTGTCATTGAAATGAAAGACTTTTGTTTTTCATACAAGGTCTAAAACTTAATGACAATTTCATGTGGATTGGAACGTTATTGCGTAACTACGTCCAATTGAATTTTAAATAGAGTAAAAGAGATGCTTACAATTTGTGAACATTGGTGTTCGCGGTAAGCTCTTTGAAATAAATTTGACCTAAACTGACCAATCATCGTCTTTATCCCGACGCCTTAAGATCCATTTTGAGTACCTAGGTGCTGTAGAGATAATCTGTGTCTCACGATAGTTTCTTAACTGATTTGTCTTGGGACTCATTATCTTGAGATTTGTACAATTAGGCAGAAGAGTGCTGGATTGTTGGATTTAGCATTAATTTGATTTGGTTTAAGTTTTCTGAGGATTTGTTTAAAACAGTGCAAGAATATTTATTTCAAAAATTTTATCGAAAAGGTAATCATGAAAAATTGTTGTCATGAATCATGATAATTAAAGACATACTTACCGTTTCTGAATTAAAGATACTTACATCAACTAGACGGTAGTTACACAGAAACGTTCCAATCCGTTGAAATGAAAGGCTTTTGTTTTTCATATAAGCTTAATGACAATGATGATTTCATGTGGATTGGAACGTTTTTGCGTAAGTACTTACGTCCACATTTTATGATATTATCAATCGGATAAATTGAGTGCATTTTTCTTTGAAAAAAATTTCATTGACACATCCGACCCGTGTCGAATCTACAGCGTATTTTTTCGTTTTTTTTTTCGTTTAATTTTGAATCGGTCCGTATGAAATAAATTGTGTAATGTGTGTATAGTACACATTAAATTATCTATGAGAGCACTATGTCTCGTCATGTTGTAAGTATACGTTATCTATGTAAATAGTTACGTCAAGATGCCACGATAAGAGGTGGCACACGACAGACCTATTATCACTACTGTACCTATCTAGATATAGTAGTAGGTATATGTGTATAGGTACCCGTAGCAAAGACTATTAATAACTCCGTATAGACAGATAAATGCGGTATACTCTAGGGTCGTCTCGTTGGTTTTTCGTCACGTTCCTAAATTTTTCCGATTCTGCTTTCGTCAGCCATTCTTTATTCGTCACGATCGTCGATGGTCTTTCTCAACTGATAATCTGTCTCGTTCTTTAATCGTCATAATCTTCTTTCGGCATATTCGCTGTTAAATCTATGTTTTTAGTGTTATTTCGTAGGTAGTCTTAAGTCGGTAGGTAGTTTAGGATATGACCAAATACGAAATGACGAAAAACAATTGAGTCGAAATGTGTCGCTTAACTTCAAACTTGGGTAAATCCATTACTGCTTTAAGGTTGAGTATATAAGTATAAAGAATATAATATGATATGAAAGATAATGAACCTTATAGCAGAATGGATTTACCCAAGTTTGAAGTTAAGCGACACAAATAAGAAAAAGGCCAACAACTCTTTATGGTCAAAGACGATAATGACTGCAGACTAAGTAGCAGACTGACGGCTGAAGTATGGCTGACGAAAGCAGAATCGGACAAATTTATGAACGTGACGAAAAACGAACTTCGGAACTTTTAATCCTTTGTCGAAAGATAGCAGATCAGCAGTCTATGCACTATCTCGACATCACATTTTATTTTGATAGTCATTCACTATTGACTCGATTCTCTTTGCTATAATAGTAAGCGTAATAGGAGAAAAAAAATGATAATTATATTTCAATGGAAAGGCGATATTCATTATATTAATAGACTTGGTTTTGATCCAAGGCTAACGAAAAAGCTTTCAGTTTAGCATGATTGATATTAAACATCTACTAATGGTAGTAAAAAAATATAATCTCGACGATATTTCGCTAAGTAATTAATTTATCAATTGTCATTTTATACTTATAGCTTTTGCCCGCGGCTTCGCTCACGTTGAATTCAAAAATTGCGGAATTCTCAACAAACTTCCACCTCTCCATTTTAGGGAAGCTGGCGGTTAGAAAGGGAAAACAAATCTCCACTTAAAAAAACATGTCAATTCGTCTGTCCGTTTTGCCGTGAAAGACGGACAAACAAACAGAAACACACATTTTCCCATTTATAACAATGGTATGGATTAGAGGCGTATTTCCAATAATCAGACGAAAATCAGATTGATATAAGGCGATAGTTTGTTACAAATTGTTAAAAAAATAGGATAGGCTGTGTAAGCGCCACAGCCGTGATGGTTAACGTAAAACGTTATGTGGACCACTGCTATTGAGGAAGGCGCAGTAACTATATTTCGAAGGCTGAAGGCCCAGCTCCACGTAGGGCCGAAGGCCCGGAGCATCCCCGAGAGGTTGGGAACTTGGAAGCTCTCAGGGACGCGAGTGCGCAGGCCAAGCTGCGGACAGACAATGCTCCCACGCAGAACAATAACAAAAGTGTCTAAAAAGCGAAGCGACGCGAAGCTTAGAAACCCAGCGAAGGCGAACGAGCGAGCTCCGCGTAGGGCCGTAGGCCCGGAGCGTCCCTGAAAGGCGCGCTGGCGGACCGGGAAGTTTGGAGCTTAAACACGACCCAATAGTAAAAGTGGCTTAGGACGAACGCCGCAAGCCCGACATGAGACACTTTTTACTATTGGGTCGTGTTTAAGCTCCAACTTCCCTACAATCCCCACAGTAACTATATTGCAAAGTTCGAAGGCCGAACTCCGCGCAGGGCCGGAGCGTCCCTGAAAGGCTCCCAAGCTCGCGAGGCCGCAGGCCGAGCTGCGGACAGTCAGTGCTCCCACGCAGAACAATAACAAAAGTGTCTAAAAAGTGAAGCGACGCGAAGTTTCGAAATCCAGCGAAGGCCAAAGGCCGAGCTCCGCGTAGAGCAGAAGGCCCAGATCGTCCCTGAAAGGCGCGCTGGCGGACCGAGTAGTTGGAGCTTAAAAGGATACTATTGTATTGATAGATGTTGTAGGCGATACGAAGGTCAGCTAGTCAATAATAAAATAAACAGTATTTACCGGAACATTTATTGACATCCAATCTGTAACATAGGCAGCTGTTTGACGCCATCTTTGGAGACCACGAACACCTGGAACTTGGGCATCTGCACGACAAATCGTTGCTGGATCTCTTGTGTTGCCAGTTTTAGCACTTCGTAGGCTTCTGCTTCTGTTAAGTCTAAGAAAAGGAGGATTTTTTTTGAATTTTTTTACAGAAACGTGAAATGGGTCACATTTACGACAGATTTCGCCTGATCGGTAATGACCCTGCCTGCTAAGCCGCGGTCCTGGGTTCGAATCCCGGTAAGGGCATTTTATTGTGTGATGAGCACAGATATAGATATTACGGGACAGTCTTACACAGATTGACTGAGTCCCACGGTAAGCTCAAGATGGCTTGTTTTATGGGTACTCAGGCAACGATATATCCGTACTAATATCCATACTAATATTATAAATGGGAAAGTGTGTGTGCCTGTTTGTTTGTCCGTCTTTCACGCCAAAACGGAGCGACGAATTGATGTGATTTTTCAAGTGGAGATAGTTGAAGGGATGGAGAGTTACATAGAAAACATATATATATGACTTAGGAACCAAATATCTGTGCTCATGACACCTTTACCGGGATTCGAACCCAGGACCACAGCTTATCAGACAGGGTCACTACCGACTAGGCCAGACAGGGGCCCGTTTCTCGAAAGGTACAACCCTTGTATTACAAGTGCGCGAACTGTCAAATCGTATGGGTTGTCATGGAAACACACTTGTAATACTAGGCTTTAACCTTTCGAGAAACGGGCCCCAGTAGGCCTAGCACATGATTGCCGCGAAAGTATGTCGCCGCGAGATAGATTACACGTCTTCTTCTAACTGTATTAATAATATAAGGACGGGTAGTCTATCTCGCGGCGACATACTCTCGCAGCAATCATGTGCTAGGCTTTCTGGTCGTCTAAACCGGTCTTTTATTTTGCTCTCCTCATTCTTACTTGGCTTGTGATGCCGGCTCAGAACGCCCAAGCTCAGCAGACCAGCCAGGCCAATGGCTGCGAAGGGCAACTGCAGACTCACTCCCAGACCCTCGAGGAAGTATAGCTGCCCCCCCTCTTTCTCATCGTAACCAGCAATGAGGGCACCGTTGTATGTTCTCTGGAGGTAACAGACAAGTTATTGGTAAAATTAAATTTTTAGCAGTTTACTTAAGGGTAGTTTTAGTGTCACGCGGACCAACCGCGCGGACAATTTTTATTCAGAACCTAATCTTATATCACAGTATAATAAAGAGTACTATCGTACAGTATGGCCACTCCCGCTCGCCGCTGAAAGTGCCGCCCACCCCCTCTCGGTTACCTCACAGTTACCGCCTGTCAAAAACGCGACCAGTCGACCGGTCATACCTCACTCATACAAGCTTGGTACGCGTTCACCTACACGAGCTTAGACTGTGTGATAGGAACGCGCCTATTTCATATATTTAATCGCCTCGCCAGTGTCCGAGGTCTGCTTATATTGTCGTCGTCCGCGCAAAACCCGTCCGCTTTACGCTAAAACGCTCCCTAAATTTAATACACATTAGTCCGGTGCGGATCGCTTCGCGCGGTCAGTCCTCGTGACACTAAAATACTGTTGGAACCGACGGAAAGTTTCCAAAAATCTGAAATTTACACATAGAAAAAAAAACTTCTGAAACTTTCCATAATTTGTATGGACAAGTATGGATGGAAACTTTTCATTTAATAAATTTAAATTTCCTTTATTTTTTGTGAATTTTTCAAGAAATTTAAGATTTTTTGGAAAGTTTCCTCAACTTGCACATCACTACACTACACTAAAACTAGCCTAACATTACTGTCAACTTTTAGCGCTGGCCAAATATTTACTCTTCGAGAAAATTGTGAAACCCCAAACACATTTTTAAGTTGTCACGGAGTTCTGATTAGGACCTTGTGTCTCCATCATCAATTCATCAGATTAGTTCGAAGAAACAAAAATAATAATTATATTGGATTGTCTCTCGACTGAATTGGTTGAAATACAGATCTAGACAGAATATTATAAAATTTCCACCTAGTGAATTGCGCTAAAACTCCAATATTCAACGGATAATTAATATTGCGTATTGGATACAACTACATGTTCCTCATGTGGAACAAACATTAATATTTAAATCCTCGCCGATCTACGCATAGCATCCGCCAGGTTACGCTCAGCAAAGTGCGCAAAAGGCCCAATATACAACAAGTAGTTGTCCCATATTTGGTACAAGTACATGTTACTTATAAGAAACAAATAGTGACAATACTCACCGATCTTCGCATAGCATCCGCCAAATTCCGCCTAGCAAAGTGCGTCACAGCCCCAATATCCAACGGGTAGTTGTTCCGTATTTGGTACAAGTGGACATTTCGCATGAGGTATTGGACGAACTGCTGGGTTTCACCATGTTCGCCCACCACGGCCATTATCATTTTGTCGCTGATCTTGAAAATCTTTTCATGTTCTGAAAATAAAAAAAAAATCTACAAAATGTAAGGAGGTTAAGATTGAGACTAACCAATGAAGCCGGATGTAGAATGTAGATAGATATGTATAACAGTTAGTGTTATAACTTATAACCCAATACATAAATAAGCCAGACTACGACAGCGGAACAACTAGGACAACTCTCTGGAAGAAACTATACTAAATTGCGAGCAGTCTGAAAACAAGGGTTAATTGCTGATCTCTAGAGATTCGGACTGAAAATACCTACTATGTGGCATTTTCGCGAGAACAATCACAAAAATAATATTTTTCTAAGGTACGTAAATTTTATCTTTTTCTTACTCAGAATCACCAGTGCTTTCGATCCAGGACCAAAACAAGAGACAAAAAAATGGTCCCAAAATTTTCTATTATTTTACAAATTTTCCACTTTGTAAGTTTTGTAACCGCTGTACAAAGTGTTTGAAAAATGGTAACGAAGTGGAAAAATTAAATTAAGGACGCTTTTTTTACCTAGTAGGGTCGAAAGGGCTCGTGATTCTGAGTAGGAAAAACATTAAATTTAGCTATTTTGGAAAAATAAGGTTATGAATCTTTTGTCGCGAAAATGCCCATAAAGCACACGTTCAAAGCACCAAGTGAGTAACCAAAAAAGTTTCGTAAATGAATTATTTTTTAAGGAAGCCTAGAAAAATATCATAGATTACTTCAAGCGAAATTTGAATAGTTACGCAACATTATGGAATGGCCAATCAGCCACTACTCTAACAAGTTGTTTATTTTATAATACCATTCTATTCAAACATCGAGCACTCTGCGGCATTTCATTTTATGAAATGAATGTAGAGGTATTTTTACAACCCTTAATTTCACTGACGTCAGCACCACTTCATCATAAATTTAACCTCTGTACATCCCACGTCTCGGATCCTCTATGAATGGGCTAGTATTCCACCCTGAAATCCCTACATACATATATGTTTTACGTTGTGTGTCCCCATCATATATCAATGACATACTAATACACCTCCCGTGTAGTTTGCATGCGTCTCTAGAGCATTAAAGATGATTGATCGAATGGGTTACAGCCTACAATACGAGAACCTTGCAAAATCTTTAGAAACGGCCTTAAAACTAACCGTAAAATTTTGGTACCTTTTTAAGACTAGCGATATAAATTACAAATATTTAAGAAATTTGGAAAAAATGTTAATTCTACTAAAGATCAGGCACTCATTGCCAAGATAGTGATTTTGGATTTGAACGAAATGGACTCCTGTCTCTCAGCGTATCAGGCGGTCTCAAGTTTTGTTTTGTGTTATTTAGCTTAAAAAGCTTGAAAATAAAAAATAGAATTTGGCACATTTATGATGTGAATCTGGAAATGATTTCAACTGCCCACCACAGGCTTTACATTCAAGTATCGAAGTCAAGTTAAGGCACTGGTCCCAGTGGAGCTAGTAAACTATGAGCTATCGGCTATAAAAACGAACAAAAGATAATCACTCTCGTGTAAATAAACGAGACACGGCGATGTTTATAGTTACTCGCCCAGCGGTGAGCTGTCAATATCGCCGTGTCTCTTTTATTTGCACGGGAGTGCTTATCTTTTGTTCGTTTTTATTTTTTATTTTTATTTTATTTTATTTGTTAGGAAAACTTACAGCTAAAGTTACAATAAGGCTTATAACATAAAAACAATGAGCCAATAACAAGTTTCCACAGATAGAAACTGGGCAAAGTACATGCGTGCAAAGTTACAGAAAATTTTGAAATATATTTGAAGATCTAGTACTACCTTTTATAGCCGATAGCTCATTATCATCACTTACTAGCTCGCCGTTGGACCAGTAAGTACCTAAAGGTCTCACTCTGTCGCATAGCAGGACGGGATTTGTTTGTATTTTTACACTCATTAACTTGTCAATGCGTCCTAAGACAAGAGATAATTTTGCTTAGAATTAGGTATGATGTCATCGTTCTTCGTAATAAAACGTGGTTCAATATGAGGTGAAACCCCATTGTAATGTTAAGCGGTACAGGAAAGGAGGTCGAATGAATATTGACGCTGGATGACGATGAGTTTATGTTTACATTCATGACGACCTTGCACTTATGATTGATAGCGTGAGTTGACGGTAATCAATGTCACTTTCTGCTGGGACTATGGAAATTACAGACTATACAGTACCTACGCTAGTGATGGAAATCTAAAAATAAAAAGACACTACTATTTACGATGGGTCGATATAGTAACAAAATATCGGAGTATATATAATTTGTATTGGTATGATCAGCTTCAGAAGTCAGTTGCACATAATCTTTTTTTTTTTATAATAGGTATATTAAAGTGGCCACCTATGATAGCTTGGAACTTCAGAGGTGTAACAATGTAAATGTGCGTTGCCGGCCATTTTGACATTTCTACACTTCTCTTTATATTCGCCCTGTGACTAAAATTTTAGCTAGATTTATCTACATTTATTAAATTATCCTGCAGTCAAAACACATTACCCTTCATAAAATGAATAGCCTAGTTCAAGACAATAAAGTTCTTAGCTTCCTTTGAATTGCTACTGCGTACTTTAAACAGCAAATCTTCAAGACAATTTTAAGAAAAGATCTAAAGACAAGGAAAATGCAAACAGCAAAAAAGGTAAAACTAAAGATAGATTCTTTTTAACCTAAGTAGGGGAAATCGTTAAAAATCCACTAGCGTTTTTCTCGTTTTTCTGAGACCTTTAATGTAGCTTTGAGGTTTTCCACGTCTCTTAAGCTGAGTACAGACAATACTTGCAATTACTTATAGCACACACTTTTTAAATAAGTGAGTCTAGTATAATATGGTGTTTTTGTGTCGTAATTTTGAGAAGCGGTTTCAAATCTTTAAAAGGTTCCTTGTCAATGTTGAGTGCTGTAATAAAATTAATTCAATATTTTTGAGATGAGCATAATTTATTTATTTGTTATTAGGAGGCAGGGCATAATAATTTAAATTTTACCTAACCACATGTAACCAAATGTTACCAATAAATAGGTGACCGCTTTCCATCAGGCGGACCGTATGCTTGTTTGCCACTGACTCCTCCTCCACTCAAGCCTGTCGCTTGTATTTTCTGCCAATTCGGATAAAATGTGTAATGTATAATTTTTATTATAGATAGGTACCTACTATTTAGTCTGTACCCACCCTAACTGTCTCAACACAGTTCAAGGGAAGATGGAGTGCTTAACTTCTCATCTAGGTGTCTGGTGACGATTAAACACAGACTGCTCTCAGGCGATTGTACACAGATGAGTGCCTAATTTATTATGTGGTTATGTTATGCCAAATTTCATAAATGACAACGTCTAGGCCGCTGTAGAGTCAAACCTGGGTTGTGTTCTGAAGAACTGTTTGACATGATGCCAACGGCCACTTTTCATCATCGCACCGCTCGCCATCGACAGGGCGCTCATCCACACACCTTGCAACCTAAATGGTCGCGCACCGTGCGGTTTCAGAGGATTTTCCTGCCACGAACGCTCCGGCTGTGAAATGAGCTCCCTGTCGAGGTATTCACGATGAACTACAGTATGGGGTTCTTCAAAAAAGGAGTGTACAAGTTTCTAATGGGTCGGCAACGCGCACGTGACACCCCTTGAGTTGCGGGCGTCCATAGGTTACGGTGACCGCTTTCCATTAGACGGGCCGTATACCTGTTTGCCACTGACGTGGTATAAAAAAAAACCTCGCTAAGTTAGCAGCGTTTTTTTTTGCTTTTGATACGAGTATAAAGGTTGTATGGAAGTCTTGGGGCCTAGTTATGGTGGCAGTCGTTGATAGAACACGGCAATGTCAGTATTGAAACTTGAACAATAGGCTACTTGCCTCCTAGTCAAATCAGCTTCTTTTTAACCCCTAGAACGCCGTTGTCAAAAATTTGCTACTGAATTAATAACCTTCAATCTGTTAATTACAGTTTCAATTATCTGCGACAGATCTGGAACAAGGCAGTTGAGGGGTTAAGAACTGTCAAAACGAATTTGGACGACTTGCTAATATGGAATTAATATGAAATCGAGTTGAGTGACGTCACGGTCAATTGAATTCAGTTACTGTATATATTTCTACCTGACTTATTAAATAGAAATTGGATTTAAAAATAACTTTTGTCCATGTTTTTCTTATAATTATCTGATGCTTTATTTTGTGTACGTTATGAATTATTTTATTTTAAATAGATTCAAGTTCCCTACTGTTAATAAATTTAGAAATAGTCACGAGTTTTTGCAGCATCTGTGATTCTAACTAGGTAAAATATTTTTCTGTAAGCTTCTATTTTGAAGAACATTACTAAGTATAAAACTAATAATTTTGTGAAGAGGTTAGAGACACTTAAGAGGATACGGTAGCGAAAATGCTACAATGGAAAGGAGCCCCCCTTTCAACTTGGGAATTTTAGTTAAATATACAAGTTATCGAAAAAAAATTGTCCATTAAGAACAACTCAGTCAAAAGATATTTCAAAAAAATCTTTAAAATCGAGGTTCCTCTCTCGACTCTTTCCTCCTTCAAAACTTAATCAATCTGAACGAAATTTGAGAATCTGAATAACAATAAAATAATCTATGTCGGACCGTTTAGTTTTTTTGGTTAATTGTTACCAATCTTGAGTATCACACCTTTTTTTGCGCCACAATGAAAAAGGCCGTTTTTGGAAATTTTTGATTGGCTCTAGAATCTTTAAAAAGCAGAATATCAAAAAAATCAGAACGGTAGGACCGGATAAAAATAATAACAATCTGTGTTGAAAAAATCATTGCTCTATCTTCAAAAACCAGGGAGGAAATAGTCGAGAGCGTTTGTATGGAAAATTGACCCCTACCGTATCGTCTTAACCTTGTAAGGCCCAATGTACATTACAATGTACATAATGTTGCAATCTAATTTGAACCTTACGTGAAATGAATAAAGTAGAATTTCTATTGTAAGATTGATTTTTTAAACAAACGAAAA
This sequence comes from Leguminivora glycinivorella, assembly GCF_023078275.1. Classification (NCBI taxonomy): domain Eukaryota; kingdom Metazoa; phylum Arthropoda; class Insecta; order Lepidoptera; family Tortricidae; genus Leguminivora; species Leguminivora glycinivorella. The sequence continues at coordinate 27,626,540 of NC_062974.1, forward strand.
TCTTACCAATTTATTTATAGAATAAAGTTCAAATTCAAAATGGGAAAACTAACTATTATGGTGGGCCTTACGAGGTTAAGGGGTTTCCCACAATTACAAGAAGAAAACTATTCGTTAGAATTTGATAACCTTTAGGCTAACGATAAGCGAAAAATAGGGGTAAGTAATACGAGATATAAGAACGTATCGTATATTACTTATAAAATATACGCTCACTTTGTATAAGCTTGTTCAGCATAACGTTCACTGGTTATAATGCTCAAAATCGATAATAGCAAATCATCTAATTTCGAAGTGGATATTGTTTATTCTCTATAATATCAGTGTATATAAAGATTAATGTATATAACGTTAAGGATACCTAATATTTATAACATATATTAATCAATTATTCTAACATCAAAAGGTGTAATGTTCATAATATCTAAGATCTATGTTTATAACGTTTGGGATACCTAATATTAATAACATATATTTATTTTTAACAAGCAGAAACGTCTGCTAACGATTCTAAACATTTTTATATTAAAGGAAAAATGGAAAAATTTACGCTTCCGGCGGGACTTGAACCCGCATCATTTGCAATCCGTGCAAGACTCTTAACCAATTGAGCTACGGAAGCCACGCCGGACATCGCAAATCTTTCCATGCCTTTCCTTATGTACACACGTCTTCAACACAAAACATATATTTTTCAATTAATCTAACATCAAAAGGCGACGTTCATTCTGTGTGTAAGATTTTAAATGCATAATAACCTAACCTAACCCACTTTCTTAGCAACAGTTTTGTATGGGGGTCGCAGTTCTAACCTAACCTAAACCTACTTTCTTAGCAACAGTTTTGTGTGGGGGTCGCAGTTCTAACCTAACCTAAACCTACTCTCTTAGCAACAGTTTTGTATGGGGGTCGCAGTTCTAACCTAACCTAAACCTACTTTCTTAGCAACAGTTTTGTGTGGGGGTCGCAGTTCTAACCTAACCTAAACCTACATTCTTAGCAACAGTTTTGTGTGGGGGTCGCAGTTCTAACCTAACCTAAACCTACTTTCTTAGCAACAGTTTTGTGTGGGGTCGCAGTTCTAACCTAACCTAAACCTACTTTCTTAGTAACAGTTTTGTGTGGGGGTCGCAGTTCTAACCTAACCTAAACCTACTCTCTTAGCAACAGTTTCGTATGGGGGTCGCAGTTCTAACCTAACCTAAACCTACTCTCTTAGCAACAGTTTCGTATGGGGGTCGCAGTTCTAACCTAACCTAAACCTACTTTCTTAGCAACAGTTTTGTGTGGGGGTCGCAGTTCTAACCTAACCTAAACCTACTCTCTTAGCAACAGTTTTGTATGGGGGTCGCAGTTCTAACCTAACCTAAACCTACTTTCTTAGCAACAGTTTTGTGTGGGGGTCGCATTTCTAACCTAACCTAAACCTACTTTCTTAGCAACAGTTTTGTGTGGGGGTCGCAGTTCTAACATAACCTAAACCTACTTTCTTAGCAACAGTTTTGTGTGGGGGTCGCAGTTCTAACCTAACCTAAACCTACTCTCTTAGCAACAGTTTTGTATGGGGGTCGCAGTTCTAACCTAAACTAAACCTACTTTCTTAGCAACAGTTTTGTGTGGGGGTTGCAGTTCTAACCTAACCTAAACCTACTCTCTTAGCAACAGTTTTGTATGGGGGTCGCAGGTCTAACCTAACTTAAACCTACTTTCTTAGCAACAGTTTTGTGTGGGGGTCGCAGTTCTAACCTAACCTAAACCTACTTTCTTAGCAACAGTTTTGTGTGGGGGTCGCAGTTCTAACCTAACCTAAACCTACTTTCTTAGCAACAGTTAAATGTTATATATGGAGAACGGTATGGTATATATAAACAGCTAATATAATCGTTATATTAAGTAATGTTATTTATGGTGGACGTTATACTTAGTGTATGGTATATAAACTGAAATTAGCTAATTTAAACATTATATTAAGAAATATTATGCACGGTGAACGGTATACGTAGTGTATGGTATATAAACTGAAATTAAGTAACGTAAACGTTATATTAAAAAACGTTATGTAAAACTAATATTATGGCAATTCAGCGTTATTTATTGCAAAAGTATTGATTTTGGTGTTATATCTAACGTTCATTATTGCTGCTGAACGTTAGTAACATGAAATTATATATATTAACGTTATATCTCGTGGGACGCACCCGAAAAATAGTCCATCCGTGGCAGCAACACACACAACAGAGTATGAATATGTATGTATAAGGAAGCGTGCCAAGATTTCTTTCAGTCAATCCCGTCAGCGACATGTGTTGCACACCCGATCAGAACTATTATTGCTTCCGATATTAACTTGTGAGGCCAAGTAATATACTATACTTACACGGGTATTCTACTTATAGTTGGACCAAACTGACCAAAGTACGGTTCATAAGGGCTACCCCTCAGGGCTTGAAGTGGCTAAGCATAAGGTTAGCTGGAAGAGATCCCTTATAGGGATAAGTTCGCCTTTGTACCTCTGTTCCTGTAAACTGTATGTGAATCTGTTGTACACAATAAAGTGATTACTACTACTACTACTACTACATTGGCAAACAAAAATTTAGTTTTATACTTGATCCCTTTACACGAAAAAGAAGATAATTGGAAAACTCGGCACTTACTAACGAACTTGGTAAGAAAAGGTTTTTGACAATGAAGCATATCCACTTTTAAAAGTAAGCAAAGAGGATCAAGTATTATATAGAGTTACTGTCAAAGTAAAATGTGTAATCACAGTGCATAAACTGCCCATCTCTCGACACAAGCTTAAAACTTTTAAACCTCAGTTTTGACAATTTGGCCCATATTCTTAGCTTGATATGTGTTAAAATGTCAAATTTGTATTAACATTAGCGCCATCTAGCTAAGCGTTCCCCAAAGGTTAGGCCACTGTACCTATATATATATCTATATATTCTGAGGTACGTTTTTTTTCTTAAACTGTAGCTGTCTATACGGAGATATATATGTCTTTGGTAAGTCTGCCCACGCAGGCTGGAGTTCTACTTTTATTTTCGAAAAAAAAAATGGGTACAATTGTAAAAACTGTTAGTATTAAGTATCAAATTTCAAGGTTCAAATTACTATTAAACACTAGTCTAAGTACCTATAGAGACTGATTAGGTTGTGGACCAGTGTGATAACATACATACAGTTACAGCAGAGAGTACTAATTTGAGGATTTATGTGTCTTGTCCGTTAGGGCCACTTAACGAACACGACGACGATGACAGGCCACCAACCCTGAGTTAAGTGGTTGGTACAAGTGGGTCTAAAAAGAGTTAAAATTTGAAACAATGATTTCTTCAAAGTTTTGTTAAGCTCATAGCCTCCTCATAGCGCACTCATTCATGGACGCAACTTGGTTAAAAAAGTTGAAATAAAATTTCCGGAAATAATTCATTTCTGCACAGGGATTTCCATATGTTGACCCTGTAAAGTATGCCCCTGGGGCCCGTTTCTCGAAAGGTACAAGCCTTGTATTACAAGTGCGCGAACTGTCAAATCGTATGGGTTGTCATGGAAACACAATTGTAATACAAGGCTTGTACCTTTCGAGAAACGGGCCCCTGGGGCCCATTTCTCAAAACTGAAACTTACAAGTTACAAGCGGAAATCTCTTTCCAACCTGTCATATTAGACATTGAAAACCGCTTGTAAATTGTAACTTGTAGTTAGTTTCGAGAAATGGGCCCCCCCTGTGCCAAGCTTTCTTACTAATAATTACAGTAAAAAGCACAAACTCACCATCAGTCATCACAATTATGCTGTTGATGACCAACTGGTCGGCCGCGATCATTGCAAACTCGTTGCATCTCATTCCCAGTAAACACTGCAGTTCCATTAAACTTAAGTTATAAATATATAAAGTAAAGAAATATAAAAAACGAAAATTATAAATAAAAAATGATAGTACAGTGTAAAACTGTCTGTTAAAATGACAAATAGGTACATATTTTCTTTTCTTGTAGTGGTCTATGTTTTATTATTGTGCCAGAGTATTTAATATAACGAGGCTTAATATGATTACGAAAAAACCGGCCAAGAGCGTGTCGGGCCACGCTCAGTGTAGGGTTCCGTAGTTTTTCGTATTTTTCTCAAAAACTACTGAACCTATCAAGTTCAAAATAATTTTCCTAGAAAGTCTTTACAAAGTTCTACTTTGGTGATTTTTTTCATATTTTTTAAACATATGGTTCAAAAGTTAGAGGGGGGGGACGCACTTTTTTTTCCTTTAAGAGCGATTATTTCCGAAACTATTAACATTATAAAAAAATGATTTTAGTAAACCCTTATTATTTTTAAATACCTATCCAACAATATATCACACGTTGGGGTTGGAATGAAAAAAAATATCAGCCCCCACTTTGCATGTAGGGGGGGTACCCTAATAAAACATTTTTTCCCATTTTTTATTTTTGCACTTTGTTGGCGTGATTGATATACATATTGGTACCAAATTTCAGCTTTCTAGTGCTAACGGTTACTGAGATTATCCGCGGACGGACGGACGGACGGACGGACGGACGGACGGACGGACGGACGGACGGACGGACGGACGGACGGACAGACGGACAGACAGACATGGCGAAACTATAAGGGTTCCTAGTTGACTACGGAACCCTAAAAATGAGGAGGCACACTCAAAGGTTTTGACAGATGGCGCCACCCTATTAGTCTGCTTCCGTGCCTAGACACTTGCACAGGCGCCGCCTGGCCGGATAAAATGTCAGTGTGCCTCCTCAAAAGTTTCTAAACTTCCAAAATTGATTTAAAAAATAAATAAACATTGGGGGACACTTTACACAAATCAACTTAACCCCAAACTATGCAAAGCTTGTACTCTGCGTGCTATAGGCACGATATACATACTTAGATATTATTTATACAGACTACAGGGTGGCTAGCCGAATGGCACAATCGCTCACGAAACGCTCACGAAACGAAGCGCTAGTAGATATCTATCTCTATCGCGCTTGCGTATTGGCGCGACAGAGCCAGCGGCGTATCGCTTTCGTTTGGCGTCGGAGAAATGCCATTCGGCTACGGGGCCTGTACATACAAAAACGTCAGTGTTATTACAACTTTATTTTACGTAACATAATCTTAGTAATATATTGAGATATTTTATTGCTAACTAATGATGTAGCACCTATACAATATTCACGTTATCGTGATCCTTACAGAATTATCTGATGTATAGTCGTAGTCAAGCAAATATTGGCTCTCTTTAGTGTGATATACCTAATGTCTCCATTAATCCTTATATACCAGTTTTGTTGTATTCCTTTCCTTAGTAAAACTCGTAATGTAAAAACCTGAAGGAGTTCATATGTAAAAGAGTATCCCAATATGCCGGATTTTATGATTTGCCTACCACCTTGCCTAAAACGTAATGATTCAATGCTCTTTGTTGCCCACTTGAAAAACAAATATTTCATATTCATTTTCATTGTTATGTTTGGTTATATTTACTATCACTTCCGTATTCGAGAAATGCTAGATTTTTATATCTCAAGTGTCGGTGGCATTGTTATTGCCGATAACTAACCTGAGTTATTTTATCTTGTCCAAGTCTTACTTTAGTACTTGTCTGTGTATCTGTAGATTTATAAACGTAATATTTTGTAAATATTACTAGGTATACACACTCAAATATATAACTCCATGCATTAGAATAGACTGTTGTCTTTTGTATGACTATTAGTTATTGCATAAAGTTTTCCGCTAACAAACATACAGCTCCGTAGTCCGTAGTAGCGTATATTTTTTTACACATTATTTTTTATTTTCACTCGGAGTGTTTGTGACAGATTGAGAGGACATTCCCTGAAGTTGACACGGACACAGGGTAGTAGCAACCCTAAACGTCACTTCTTATCTAACCGCGTAGTGGGAGTGTGGAACAGTTTGCCCGGAACCGTCATCAGTGCACCTACAGTGAACTCTTTTAAAAACAGACTCGACAAATATTTATTGAATGGACAAAAGTGCATCAGGATCAGGACATTGACGTGCACGTATCAGCTTTAGTGCGTTTTCACATTATCGGATCCGATATCGGATGTCGGAAGGATCTCAATGGAATAAATCCAATATGGCGCCTGTAATGTATGGAATATCGGTCCTACATACGATACCGGACCAGATAATGTGAAAACGCACTTAAGCTGACTGTGCGTTAACAAATAATAATAATATGACTTTGCTATTTGCTTATCTGATCTATTTTTTATAATTAAAGCATATAGAAATCTATTTAAGGCACTTGTTGACCTCTAACAACTCTTGAGGAATACCTCACGCACAGTAAAGAGAACCAAGTATGGAAGGAATTTACGGTCGGTTAAGTAAAATGTGTAGCCACACTACCATTATTTCGACACAGTATTCAAACTTTTGAACTCCAGTTTTTTTTCATACTACGTCGGTGGCAAACAAGCATACGGTCCGCCTGATGGAAAGCGGTCACCGTAACCTATGGACGCCTGCAACTCAAAGAGTGTCACATGCGCGTTTTGACAATTTGAACCATATTCTTAACTTAATTTATCCAGCCAACAATACACCAAAGGTCTCTATCTAGGTGACCGTACATGCTGGTTCTGAAATGTTTTTCTTATATCTTGACTGTCTATACGGAGGAGTTAAAGATGTCTTTGCCTCACACTATGCCTAAAGCAAGTCTAGACAAACAGATGTTTATCACGATAACTCATAGTTCATCACCGCAATGTTCCCAAGATTGTGCTTTGAGAGCTTGCGGTCCCGTGAGAAGTAGGGGCATAACCCTGTCTGTCTGTGGTAACGTTACACGGATTCTTTTATATATATACCTACTTACTTACCTAAAACTGTTCTAAATGCATTAAAGTTTGAAATAGATAAAAAAAAATTAAATCACATTAAATCACAACACACATCACATTAAATTTTTAAAATCAGTTGCAATCGAGTTGTAATTAATTGATAACCATCATCGTCCTACTTGCGTTATCCCGGTATTTGCCACGGCTCATGGGAGCCTGGAGTCAGTTTTGACAATTAATCCCAAGGTTTGGCATAGGCACTAGTTTTACGAAAGCAGCTGCCATCTGAACTTCCAACCCGAAGGGTAACTAGGCCTTATTGGAAGTAATCCGGTTTCCTCGCGATGTTTTCCTTCACCGAAAAGCGACTGGGCAAATATCAAATGACATTTCGCACGTAAGTTCCGAAAAACTCATTGGTTTGAATTGGTCGGTCCCGCGACCTCCGGATCGAAAGTCGCACGCTCTTACCGCTAGTCCACCATCAGCGTTTAATTGATAACGACGATACAAAATTTATGAAAAACCCTCGACATAGTGGACCGATTTTCATCAAACATGACTATGCCACAGACAGACAAGTACAGCGATACAAATAACAAGTACTGTTTAAATCCTACAATCAGATATTTGTACCTGAGTCATGGATGTTTTATGTATATGTATATTACAAGATTTACAAGCCTTCTTCTATGTGTTATGTGTAAACAATTTCTGTTGTCAACAATAAATGATTTATATTCTATTCTTGAGCTTATATACCGTGGGACTCAGTTAATCTGTGTAAATGTGTCCTATAATATTTATTTAAACTCTATTGCACAAACAAAAATATAAAAACCGGCCAAGAGCGTGTCGGGCCACGCTCAGTGTAGGGTTCCGTAGTTTTCCGTATTTTTCTCAAAAACTGCTCAACCTATGAAGTTCAAAACAATTTTCCTAGAAAGTCTTTATAAAGTTCTACTTTTGTGATTTTTTTTATATTTTTTAAACATATGGTTCAAAAGTTAGAGGGGGGGACGCACTTTTTTTTCCTTTAGGAGCGATTATTTCCGAAAATATTAATATTATCAAAAAACGATCTTAGTAAACCCTTATTCATTTTTAAATACCTATCCAACAATATATCACACGTTGGGGTTGGAATAAAAAAAATATCAGCCCCCACTTTACATGTAGGGGGGTACCCTAATAAAACATTTTTTTCCATTTTTTATTTTTGCACTTTGTTGGCGTGATTGATATACATATTGGTACCAAATTTCAGCTTTCTAGTGATAACGGTTACTGAGATTATCGGCGGACGGACGGACGGACGGACGGACGGACGGACGGACGGACGGACGGACAGACGGACAGACAGACATGGCGAAACTATAAGGGCTAATAAAAACAAGCTAAGAAAACTATTAATTAATAAATGTTACTACTCTGTAAAAGATTTTCTTAATGATGACAATTTATAATGTATAATATAACTGCGATAATTGATATATTTAACGTAGGTATTTATTCTCAATCAATAGCTAGACTGGATAATTTATATAATGTTCTAATTTAATTTATTATGTAATTTTAAATGCATTTTGTTATATTTTGTTTTTAACTAGTTATAAGTATGTTGTGTGCCCTAGCAGGGCGTCATGGACTGACATTTATAATATTATAACATCTTGATTTAATGTACATGACCTTTACAACGAAATAAATGAATATGAATATGAATATAGGGTTCCTAGTTGACTACGGAACCCTAAAAATGGCGGACTTAATGCCCAATGGCATTATTTATTTTTCATTTAGTTTTACAATTTCATTCTTACTTACCTACTTTTCTTTTGTTCACAGATTGGTGCCAAGTGACGACCAGCAAGTGAGGACAACAATCCAAAATGCCGGACACCCTGTTTTTGTCCACGGGCGTGAGCCTGGGCCTGCTGGCTGGCATCGTCTCTGGAGTATGCTACATCTTCACTAATGGCCTCACGTGGACCAAGTAAGTATTTATCACAAAATTAAACTATTTTGGCTCAATGATCCACAGTGGATCTTGGCCTCCGAAATGAGAGATACCGCCACATGTGCCGATCCTCCGCAAATTAAACAAATAAGAAATTTAATAAATATTTTAACGAGATAGAGTGACGTGAGATTTCGTGAAAATACAAAGGAAAAACATTTCGCATTATATCTGTAGGTAACCTATTTAGATATAGCAAAATGTAAGTCCATAGTAGAGGATCCCTACTAAGCTTGATCTTCACCAACGTGTTAACCAGATAAGATAAAAATAATATATTTTTTAATAAAATAAGTTTCTGAACATAAAAATGGTCAAGATTATTTTAAAAAATCTTTGCAAAATAAATATTTTTTCTAATTTCACCGACGTGTTTACCAAAAGAAACACACTCTAGTAGAAAGTGTACTCTATACACAATATGCAACACCTCAGTTGCTTACCTTTTTTTGGTCCCTAATACCTGGCAGCCGCTGTCCAACAGGTAAGTTGATGCTAGTAGTTGCACCCTTTTAGTACGGATCTTAGACTATCAGAATTAGGTACCTAACCTACGTAATGCATCATTCAAAGTCGTTTTTGATGTGCGTTTTATTTTTAAGCCGAATTGTATCGTATTTGGACAAAATTTAGCCTTGATTCTGACCGAACCATAGTATGCAATAAATGATTATGATTTTATGAACATGTTCACGTTTCATAGATCAGTTGTCTGCGCTGAGGAAAGTTAGAAAACATGTACTTACTTTCGATTTCTAGCCATCTAATTTGGCATACTGCCAACAGATGGCGTTATTATCAGTATCCGTAACTTCTGTTTGCTTTATTCAGCCTTATACCAACAGATGGCGCTAAGAACCACATTCATTTTAACGGTCACAACTTTTTGACTCTTTTCAGAGTAAACGTTTTTTATAAGTATGAAAGAAAATATCTAATTGCAATATCTGTCTTTGGGATATTTTATTAAATAAAAATACCTTTTAATTTCAATGTAAATAGATTAAGAATCTGTTAATTTCTTTTACTTCCTAATGCGGAATAGGTAATTCGTATAAAATGTCAAATATTTTTTTAAAGTGCGTTATAAGCATGTAGTGCTCATGTAGTGGTCATGCCCATCTGTTTAATTATATTAAACAATTCTCGATACTAAAAATTATAATATTTCTTAACACTTAATAAATAAAATAAAATAAAAATAAAAAGCCTTTTATTGTTCCTTAAAACATAAAATAGGTACAGAATTATTAGATTCATGCAATTATACATATTTGTTATAATTTTTAATAAAATATTATTTAAATAAGGTTCGCGGTTTTAAGGACCCCTCTTTGGGTGAAGGCCTCCTCCAGTTGTTTCCAGTTATCTCTATCCTTTGCCATTTCTTTCCATTTCTTTCCGCCGGTTTTTTCAATTTCATCTGCCCAAAGTTCTGTCGGTTTTCCAGCCTTACGTTTGCTTTGTGGGCCATTCCAGAAGGTAGCTCGTTTCGTCCATTTTGTATTATCCATCCGAGCCACATGACCTGCCCACTTCCATTTCAATTTTTGTGCGTGTTCTGTAGCATCTATGACCTTTGTGCTTTGGCGTATGGTGGAGTTGGGAACTTTGTCTATTAATTTTATTCCTAGCATGTTTCTCTCGATACCTCTTTGGCACACCTGTATTTTATTTTGTACTTGTATGTTCAGAACCCACGTTTGGCAGCCATAAGTTAAACAAGGAAGAAGGCAGGTATCAGCAACTTTCTTTTTTACGTGTATAGGTAAATTAGACTTAAAGACCTCTTTATGACTCCAGTATTTATTCCACGTTATATTTTGTTACGATATTTAATTTTATGGGGGGTTTCCTTTAGCTAACGCCAAAATAAAAAAAAATCAAACAACAGTTGAAGAGGAACCAGGTATTTATTGAATTCAGGAAAAAAAATCTAAATTGTTTATGCTAATTTGTCATCCTAGATACACGGTAACAATTGTTTGCCGAGGGCTAGCTCACGAGAACAATAATGTTGAGTTTATATTTTAAGGGAACAAACGTGGGTCAGCGAGCTCTAAATTATCATTACTGGTAGAAACGGATACAGCGGTCAATATATATTAAGGTAGTTACACGGAAGGGCGCCAGAACCGAAAGGCCGGTTTATTCAGTCAATAAGTAAACGTGGAAAGATCTGACCTCGAAACACCACAACTGCCACGTCAGCAGCCTTGGGGTGAAACGTCGGGAGTAGGTAGAACAGCAGCAATCTGCTGCCCACAAGTTACCGGGATACCAGGGGAACCTCTCGCGGCCGGCGCGAGGTTTAGGCGACGCGGCGTGAACCCGTTGATGGAGAAAGGGCCAGCAGAGGGCAAAATTGCACCTATTTCGACATCCGGGCACGCTGGGCGTCGCCTATCACCATCAGAACATGGTTTTATTCACGTCCGATTCCGGGGTCAAACGGGCGATTGCGCCCGATTTTGGCCTGGGCCAACGATATCCCTTCAACTCTCTCTCCGGCAAAAACAAATCCCATCTCATTCGCCATTTTGGACGGGACTAGTGTTGCCAAGCCTAAATCGGCTCGCACCGCAAACAGCCGGCTCCGGACGTTCAATGGAAATTAAGTCAACAATAAAATATAATACTAAACTCTTCGCGATTAACGCGGAGCTTAAAAAACCCATAATTAAGTCTGGTTACGAATAAAAGGAAGGAAGGCAAACGCCCGATGACGATTTACTTCTATTTTTCAAAATGGCAACTATGATCCACGTAAGTCCATAGAGGAATACAAGAGTGCAGCTATCCCACGCTAGATGGCGAGGAAGGCCGATCCAGGATCAGACAGCTCACGGTCGATGACTTCCTGCCGATTTCCGACAGAGGGCGGTAGAAGGCGTAACCTACGCCTTGCATTCTTAAATTTATTACTTTATTAAGGAGAATGAAATTTTATTGTTACAATACTCCCTTCCCCAGAGAAAATTTTGACGTAGGCAAAATTTTGAGCTGGTCTCCAGCTCCAACTACAGGAAATATCGGTAATATAACAGCTACAACTCGAAATCTAAAATCTATAATAAAAAACCATCAAAATCGAACCCACGCACTAAACCAGATAAAAATACCTTTTTTTTTTTTTTAAGTAAATTACTACAAAACGTCGCATCGTCTATATTTCTTGGCGGCACAGCGAGCTGTACCAGACAGCGGGCTGTACGTCCAAGCGATATAACGGAAGACGGCTTATAGCTAAATGAAATTTCCCTAACTAATATCGGTGACAGCTAAGAATACGAAAATCAGACAATAACACCAGGACAACGAAGCGTATCTACCGGCTGCGTCTATCTACGACACAGGACGGAACGTTTCGACACAACATAATACATACAAAGGTTGACTGCACAGACCACGTCTCAGGCGACGCAAGTCTGTCGGTCCGACAACACAAAAGAACGTCAACGTTCACGCATATGATTTAAGCCATACCGCAAAGCGTCAACAAGGGTACAACACTGCTATTAAGAATTCTCCGTTTAAATCCGCAAGAATCCGACCAGCCAGTGAAGCTGGAATGCTGGTTTAAAACGCCAGCACCCAGAAAACTACGTGAGGAGAACTTTTAATTCGTTCACTCACCACCAAACATCAAAAGGTAATACGTTTGTGTACAGACGTAACCGTACCATCTGGACACAACGTAAGAACTCCCACTCACAACACATAAAAGGAAAAACGCCTGCCTCCATCGAGACAAACACACAACACAATCACCGATAAACTGGTAAGCAAGTAACCGACTACTTCGTAAACATCGCTAAAGGTAAAAAAATAATCTCGATTTAAGTCGAGAAAAAGGGAAAAAGCAAAAGAAATAAGTACCAAATAACATTCAGTTTATTTGGCCTTTGAACTCCAAGATAAGATTCAACTTTATATTTTATGAATAAAAAAAAAAGTTAAGAAACGCCTCAGCAATAAATGTGCCTGACTATACACACACTGCACCACCCATTGGTAATAACATAATATTAATTTTATTTTAAATTTAAATCTCCGCCAGAAAATAATATTAAAAAAAAAAATGCTCCGCTGACCGACGTTGTTCCCCCATTACACTTATCATGAGGTGCATACTTATTTAGCTACCTACTTATAAGTACAAAAACTTTCCCTAAGGGAATAAAATTTTAATAAAGTTAACTTAAATTATAAGGTTTAACACCTCTGCATAACTGTCCATCTCAAAACGATGCACCTTTTCTAACTATTCAACATCCAACGTTAACCATAATGTTTCAAAGTAAAAAAAAATTATATATTTGCAGTCTCCACAGTCCAATATGAAAAGACATCCTGTATCAAATGATACAGTAAATAGTACATGCAAATTTTAAACACTGTAAGTAATTACCGAAATATTTATAGTAAGGTGGCCATTGCCACATGATATTCGAACTCATATTTATGTAATAAATTATAACCGCTACTAATAATTACTGTAACCTCCCACAAAGGGAGAATAATAACATTATCAACTTTTAAATTTAAAACGTAACACTTTTTCTTTACACAACCGTCCGTTAACATTAAGGCACCTTAGTTATGGTTACCCAAAATGCATACAATCTCTAAATATAAAAAAAAATAGAAATAAAATTGTTACAACTCCACACTGGGTCCCGGTAACCCATAAAAGAATAAAATTATTTATACAAATAGTAATGTATGTAATTAGTAGTAAGCATTTAAAAAAAAAACTATCTTTCCAAACACTGAAAATATTATCGGAAATAATTCCGCACAACTATTAAGAGGTACTTGCAGCTACAATGACACACAATTACTTAGAATTAAAAAAAAAACAAAAGTACCTACTTAATTACAATTATACAAGCCGCACCGTTTCTACCAGAAAATTCCTCTAGCTAACAATGTGACTAAAGAGGCTCGCTGATATAACGCCACACGTTGGGCTGACACTGTTACGATATTTAATTTTATGGGGGGTTTCCTTTAGCTAACGCCAAAATAAAAAAAAAATCAAACAACAGTTGAAGAGGAACCAGGTATTTATTGAATTCAGGAAAAAAAATCTAAATTGTTTATGCTAATTTGTCATCCTAGATACACGGTAACAATTGTTTGCCGAGGGCTAGCTCACGAGAACAATAATGTTGAGTTTATATTTTAAGGGAACAAACGTGGGTCAGCGAGCTCTAAATTATCATTACTGGTAGAAACGGATACAGCGGTCAATATATATTAAGGTAGTTACACGGAAGGGCGCCAGAACCGAAAGGCCGGTTTATTCAGTCAATAAGTAAACGTGGAAAGATCTGACCTCGAAACACCACAACTGCCACGTCAGCAGCCTTGGGGTGAAACGTCGGGAGTAGGTAGAACAGCAGCAATCTGCTGCCCACAAGTTACCGGGATACCAGGGGAACCTCTCGCGGCCGGCGCGAGGTTTAGGCGACGCGGCGTGAACCCGTTGATGGAGAAAGGGCCAGCAGAGGGCAAAATTGCACCTATTTCGACATCCGGGCACGCTGGGCGTCGCCTATCACCATCAGAACATGGTTTTATTCACGTCCGATTCCGGGGTCAAACGGGCGATTGCGCCCGATTTTGGCCTGGGCCAACGATATCCCTTCAACTCTCTCTCCGGCAAAAACAAATCCCATCTCATTCGCCATTTTGGACGGGACTAGTGTTGCCAAGCCTAAATCGGCTCGCACCGCAAACAGCCGGCTCCGGACGTTCAATGGAAATTAAGTCAACAATAAAATATAATACTAAACTCTTCGCGATTAACGCGGAGCTTAAAAAACCCATAATTAAGTCTGGTTACGAATAAAAGGAAGGAAGGCAAACGCCCGATGACGATTTACTTCTATTTTTCAAAATGGCAACTATGATCCACGTAAGTCCATAGAGGAATACAAGAGTGCAGCTATCCCACGCTAGATGGCGAGGAAGGCCGATCCAGGATCAGACAGCTCACGGTCGATGACTTCCTGCCGATTTCCGACAGAGGGCGGTAGAAGGCGTAACCTACGCCTTGCATTCTTAAATTTATTACTTTATTAAGGAGAATGAAATTTTATTGTTACAATTTACACGTCTTTTTACTTCTTCTAAGTGTCTATTCTTTTTAAAGGTCATTAATTTACCTAAATAAATATATTCGTCCACGTATTTCAAGACATTTCCCTGGATGGTAATAGGAGTCGTAGCGCTGTTCGTCATTATCTTTGTTTTTGATGTATTCATCTCCAGACCTATCCTAGAGCTAACCGAGCACAGGTCCGTTATCATTGACTGAAGTTCTGTTGGTGACTCCGAGAGAAGAACGATGTCATCTGCGAACCGAAGGTGACTTAGTCGTTTTCCGTCAATCCAGATTCCTTTCCTAGTCCATGGTAAGTGTTCCATAATATTCTGTAAGACGGAGATGAATATTTTCGGCGACAGCGGGTCCCCCTGTCTTACGCCTCTACATATTTTGATTGGTGGTCCTATGCGGTCTAGTTTTACTCTACTTGTGGTTTTTCTATATACATCCTTTAAGATGTTGATGTAAGGTTGTGGAATAGAATGTGCAAGTAGGGCGTCCCATATGCTTTCGTGAGAGATAGAGTCGAAAGCTTTAGCATAGTCGACAAAAGCTATGTAGAGTCTATCGTTATATTCTTGGTATTTCTCTATAATTTGGTCCAAGACGTGAATGTGATCGATGGTACTGTATTTTTTTCTGAACCCTGCTTGTTCTGGTGGTTGGTAGAGTTCTAATATAGGGCTTATTCGATTTTCTATACAGGACGCGAATAACTTGTACATACAAGACATCAGGCTGATCGGTCTGTAGTTACTCACATCGGCTGGGTTTCCTTTTTTATATAGCAGTGTGATATCTGATTCGCACCAGGATTGTGGGACTTTCTCTTGTTGCAGGATTTTGTTGAACAGTATAGTAATCGGTTGAGTTAGGAATGGGATACCGATTTTTAACAATTCATTTGAAATGCCGTCAGGTCCTGGGCTCTTGTCGTTTTTTAGTTTGTGTATTTGTTTCCTTATTTCTTCGTCTTCAAAAGGCTCCACCAGTGTATTCTTTCTTGATTCAGTGAAATTTGTGGGTGATGAATATTCTTTTGTACGGCAACTATACAGGTCTCTATAGTATGCTGTTGCGACGTTTAATATATCATCTCTTCCATAGTGAGTTTTTTCTTGTCCTTTTAATCGCTCAATCCAATCTTTGTGAGTCCTTAAATCTTTAAAAGCTCGCTTTAAGCTGCCAGTAGTGTTCAAATGTTTGTCTATCGTATTTTTTTTTTTAACTTAACACTTAATAAACTTATCTATTATTACGAATTACTCTACGGGAAGCAATAAAAGCGCGAACGCAAAAATGCAGATTCGTTCCTTGAATTTTTTACAATTACACACTAATTTATTCACACAAAATTGACCGTCAGATACTATCCAACGTTTCGTCACATCCGTAGTCACACGACTACAAAAGAATTCAGTAATCGGACGTCAACCGTGACTACCGAAACATTTCGCCTATGGGGACCCGCTAAGTTAATGATGACATATAGGTTAGTTTTAATCGACCAACGGAATTCATGAAAATAACTTATAAATCCTCGTATCTCTCCAAAACCATCACTTGTAATTCCAACCTTTGCATTGTGCAATTAAGTTGAAATTCAAAACGCTCGCGAAGTGTAGATAAGAGGTAAATAATAAATCGATAGGCCGTATCGGCCATATGCTTCGGTACATCGACCACCTGTGTCAAAAGGGGAGTTTTTGAATGTGTCACAAACTTAACTAATATGGTGGCGAAAGCTGGAACCAAAAGCGTCACATACAAATTTGCATAAAGCGCGCGACGGCAGCGCCGTCACTGGCGGCAAAGTTAACTTGGTGCTGTAATTCACCGTCAGTCGGTTCGCGCCAATCGTAATTTCGAACGCATTTTTGGTGGCCATTTTTAAATTCGTTTTTTTTAATTAATAGATAGTTGGACCTTGAAAGTTTCCGCGTGTTGTGTTTTGTGCCAGTGTTTTTGGATTTTAATAATTAGGATTGCTGAGTTAAAGGTATGTGCTTAATAGGATTTTGTGTATCTCTAACTGCTTTACAACTATAAAAAGTGCTTTTTTTTAAAACTTTATTAATTTATTAAACTTGTTTTTTTTCAATTGCAGTTTAAAAAAATCAGTAGGTAAGTAGGCGTTTATCAAGGGTATGTAAATCCTAAATTGTTTACACCCAAATGTAAAAAAACCGAAAGAATAATGACAGCTCAAAGGGCTTGTAAAACTTATTTTACGTCTCAGTCTGCCTGAATTTCAGCTGCTCGTAATAAAACTTCCCGAAAACCTAATTTAGAACAAAACTGCATCTGTGACTTCATGTCTCGAGTACAGAATAGGGGCATTCGAAAGTTCTGAATTCGCTTGGTTTGATCATATTTTGACATCACAAGCATCTTATCATGTTTGCAATGTTTATAGAGCCAGACTAGGCAAAATTTTCACAAGTGCTACGTCAAGTCGTGAAAATTGTCCTACAGATGTCATTTCCAAATTTCATACAACTCCGCTCAAAACAGAGCTTAAATATGATAATATTGATACTACTGGTAGTTTTAAATAAGATGAAACAAGAATGAAAATGTTTCCAACATAAGATAAAAGTTAAAAAAATGTGTTCGAATGTCTCAGGCAACAAAGTTTTATCAGACAAGTTGTTTCATGAAATGTTATTATGTTTATGAATTATGAATATTTCTGCCTTTTGTTTGGAGTTGAAATGAGAATACTGAATAATTTGATTGAATTTGTGCGTAATACTGACAGAAATCGCCAATTCTGTCGCAGGGTGTATGAATTAGTCTGGTCATATGAAGGTTGCTGGATTAACCCCTTGGAGTAAATTAAACAATTCGATTAGTTAATAGATACTACTGTTTTTCAGTTCAGGTAAATAATGTTGGGAAATCGAACTAATCCCAATAAGGCTCAGTCTATCATCAGGCAGGCAAGCATGGTCACGCGATAAATGATAAAAAATCAGGTCGTCCCTAGAATTTACGACTCTAAAATTTACCGATTTTGAATCATAAATATTAAATAGATTTCTGACCCGTGTGGTGACGGGTTAAGAATTTCACCACCCCCTATCTTCCCGTAGGTGTCGTAGAAGTTGACTGTGGGATATGGGTTAAATTGTGGCGTAGGCGAGAGGCTGGCAACCTGTCACTGCAATGTCACAATTTTCGTTTTCTTTCAACCCTTTAATTGCCAAGAGTGGCTCTGAGACTATAGTAGTTTCATGTGCTCTGCCTACCCCTTTATGGGATACAGGCGTGAATGTATGTATGTATGTATGTAAATAGATTTCTGGATTTAATTTAGTTTGATGTTATAGTTAGTATTTTGTTCGTGTTGGTGCTGAAAAATGTTGTGTTTCAATCGGTGGCAAAGTTTATTTAACCTACGTGCCTTAAAACCCTCGCAACGCTCAAGTTTCCACTTTTTGAACCACTCGCTGCGCTCGTGGTTCAATATTGGAGTCTTTCCCTTACTCAGGTATCAATATTGGCACGTGCGGCTAAACCACAACTTTTCCACCTTGTAAAACAAATAACTACTGTCACAAATCCCGATTAATATTGGAGTAACATGCCACAATATGCTATTTATGCAATATTGCAGCAAAGACCATAAAAATATTGGATACGATCTGGTTTGGAATAAGGAGAGTTTTGAAATATCTTGTTCGGGTTTCTTTCATTAAACATACTGGTTCTATGATAGTATAACAAAAATGATTCATCCGAATTCGAGTACAGTAATGCCGATTGAGCTATTATGGCTAAGTTTTTGGACGACGAATAGTGCAACCTGGACATTGCAAAACACGGTTACGTATTTACCGTTCTGTGTCATTGTTGCTATAATTTACCTGACGATGACGTTGCTATAATTTTTCTAAAATTCCTAAAAAAATAAAACAATATTTTGCACTCGAAACATATACAAATATGTAATATGTAATAAATAGTTTCATAAAGAAATATGTAATAAATAGTTTTGCAGCAAACAAGCATACGGCTGGCCGGATTGCAAAATTTGAAATTGGTTACAATGTGCATAAATATCAAAGTATTTTAATTAAGTAAAATAATTAGAATACAAACATTACTAAACCCCATGCGATTTGATAACCCTAGTTACAAAACTAAACCAGGCTACTAAAATAAGGTGTTAAATTTCCGACCACTCATAGACAAATGTAACAAGCGCCATGTTTAGTCTATGGTACCGGGCCCTTTCGAATGGCGTCAAATTGTGACGTCAGAATGAACAGACCGTGACGCTTGCGCATTGTAATGGCGGACAAATAATTGGACATTTGAGGGCAAATATGAAAATCGAAATTTTGTTATCTGTTCTATATCTGGAATATGCAAGAGTAATTAGAGGAATCATGATTATGACGAAATTTTATTATGGTCAGTGTTAGTGTGTTTTCACATTATCCGATCCGATATGATGGACGTAGGACCGATATCCCATACATTTAAGCCACCATCTTTGATTTTAGCCCTTGTAATCCTTCCGACATACGATATCGGATCGGATAATGTGAAAACGCACTTAGATATACTTAAACCGTCATGCATTGAATAGCGGTATAATTTTGCTTTGGTTTCATTTTAACTAAATATACATTCATGAATATATTTACCTCGTTAGAACGTTTACACATTATTCAATCCGATATGTAGGAAGTAGGAAGGATATCAAAAGCATATTATGTCAAAGATGGCACCTTTAATATACCTGTATAGGGTAATATACCTGTATACATGTATAGGGTATAGGGGGTATAGGTCCCAAGTCCTATATTGGCAAATTTAGTTTTGATTTGGTGATTGATAATGTTAAAACCCAAAATGTAGGTGATGAATGTAAGAAAAAATTAATAAGTAGATTTTCTGTTTTAGAGAAAATATAAGGAAGCCGTCCCCTAAATTTCTATTAAAAAGTACGTAGTTTAACCAAAAAAATACTTTATATTAAACATCTATAAGTGGTACAGTCACCGGCAAAAATAAGTGATGATTTCTGTACCTTGTCCCTTTTAATCATTTGACAACTTCCTATGACATTTTAAACAAGGTGTTAATGTGACAAGCTACAGAAATCATCAGTTATTTATGCCGGTGACTGTATACCTTACTTGGCACCTCAGTGTATCGAACATCTCAGCTGGTTCGCGGCTGTTAGACGAATTAAATATAATTTCACGCCGAAATAAGAAGCCACTGTGCGAACGAAAGTGAAGTTTCTTCCGAATTCCGAATGCTGACTCTAACACTAACTGGGAACTAATTAAAGTAATTAGTTAATTACACTAATGAAGGGTACCTATCTACCGAAAAAAAATAATTTATTTTTAATAGTTTGCTAACACACACAACAAAGAGCTTCTGGTGGCGGAAAGAAAGATTTGTCCCAAAATCCTGGGATATGTCAAGAAAGATGATAGTTCGTATAGAATCTATCTATCGATTATTAAGAGGAATGCCAAAATCGAGGAGTCAGGAGAACAGACTTCAGTTAGTTAGGCTATCTACTAAGAATAGGAAGGATCGGGCTGCTAAGAGGGCGTATCTGGGAAGGCGAAAGACCAAAGTAACTGGTGGCCGCCCGGCGGATCTACCCAGATACCGCTGGGGAGACAGTGTTTTACTCGTATGGCGGGTCTGTGTCAGATACAAGCCGCTAATTGGCAGGAAGCTGAGCAGGATCGGGATAAGTGGCGTGCTTTTCGTTTTGGAGATCAAGCTCCTCTTTAGATCGCGGAGCCATATTAGTCAGTTTGCTGTAGTCTGCTTCTAAAATCGTGAAACTTCTCATATAAAAAATCAAAAACTTCTTATTATTTGTATGGGAAATTATATTGAAACCATAATCGAGTTTATCTAGCTTGCAGCGAACTTTTCACACAACTTTATTTATTTTTTGTGAACTTCCTATGTCCTTATGATAAACTTGCTCACCACAGAGAGCAAGGGGTTGCCAACCTATACAATAAAAGGCACACTTTACTACAGTATTTATTTTTAAATATGATTAAATAATCATTATGCATCAATGTGTCGATAATAATTTGTCAGTCAAGGCACGTGCCCGTATCCTCTAACCATCCGGTGTGTCAGGATTCAGGAAGCATCGTGATCAAAGAATATAATACTCACATCGTGACTCATTTTTTATAGGCAACAACTATCCGCGAAAAATTATTTTTCCGGAGTTTTTACGCAGGTTTTTACTCGATTTTTTAATCAACCTTTGAGATAGGCAATTAGAAAATCAGCTGTTTCTGATAATTAGAAAAAATCGTCTTATGTCGCTGCAGTATTCCCTTCAAAGACCTCTACTTTGCCCTTTTGTAGTAATTGGATGGTAATTAGAATTACCTAATTACATAGGTATACTAGGGTGGTCCTTATTTCGTCGATGTTATATTTTTCTACGGGACACCCGCTTAATGTAAAATCTACCCCTAAAAAACCAATGTAATTTTTTTTTCAGAAATTTTAAATACATTTTAGGGGTCGCTACCGCACTTTGTAAATTTGGACCTTCCATACAAAATGCAATTTTTTTTATTTATTTTTTTCGATTTTTCGTTGTGGGGCGAAAAGTCAGAGTGTATTAAAACCAATGTAATTTGTTTTCAGAATTTTTAAATACATTTTAGGGGTCGCACCCGCACTTTTCAAAATTTGGAAGAACTTACTTTAGAAGTATTAGAACCCCTAAAATATGAATAAATAATTTTAAAAAAATCAGTGGCGTTATTTTATGTTAAGATGCACATTAATACACCCTGACTCTTCGCCCCACAACGAAAAATCGAAAAGAAATATAAAAACATTGCATTTTGTATGGAGGGTCCACATTTTCAAAGTGCGCGTGCGACCCCAAAAATTTATTTAAAAATTCTGAAAACAAATTACATTGGTTTTAATACACCCTGACTTTTCGCCCCACAACGAAACATCGAAAAAATAAATAAAAAAATTTGCCTTTTGTATGGAAGATCCAAATTTACAAAGTGCGGTAGCGACCCCTAAAATGTATTTAAAAATTCTGAAAAAAAAATTACATTGGTTTTTTAGGGGTAGATTTTACATTAAGCGGGTGTCCCGTAGAAACATATAACATCGACGAAATAAGGACCACCCTAAGGTATACTCGAAGACTACAAATGGAATGCAAATAATCTAAGTACAAAACCCAACAAATTTTAACCTTCTAAAAAATATCGCTTAATCTTAATCATCGGAAAATACATACTTACTTAATGTTATTAATGCGCGTTGAGCGCACTTTCATCTTATACAA